>NW_022436980.1:12773529-13151436 GCF_009761245.1 Sapajus apella
AAAAATAAATATGGGAGTGGTCATTAGAACAGCCTTGCCATCTCCATAAAGGCAAGTCTGGAATCTTCCACACAGATCGCCGCCTCATGCACGGAGCACGCTGGCTTTGTTAGATGCAGATAACCAGCTGTGTATATGTGGGGAGGTGAGGGGTGAAGGGGTGGAGGTTGGAGAGGTGGTGATGTGAGTGCAAAAGTGGGTCCTGATGCCAGGCAGTGGTTCATGCCCAGCATTTTTGGGGGCCAAGGCAGCAGGATCGCTTGAGGCCAGAAGTTTGAGATCAGCCTGGGCAAACACAGCAAGACCCTGTCTCTACAAAAGAAAAACATTTTTAATGTGCCCTGGTCAGAAATGCAAAGACCTACTTACAAAGTGTTACTTCTTGTTAGCATTGTTACCTTTTAAATTTTGAAAGTGTGGGGGGACGTGAGTGAAGCAGCCTCAGCAAAAGGAAGCCACCGGAACAGACGTAGATTTTTCTGTAAAGTTATTAGAGATTAAAGTCCCTCAACTGCTTGAGCCTCTGAGTAGTGAGAATTGTTGGGAGCTGCAGAATGTCCTAGGTGGGGAGGGGAAGCCGGGCTGTAATTAGAAAGCATTTCTGTACAAGCACACACTCATTTCAAAGCTGCCGCAGCTTTTCTCTATAAGCACACACACAGCTGTCAGGTCTTTGAGCTGCTGAGATGTTGCCGTGAGGTGGTGGTGCCTGAGAATCAGCCTTTCTTTGGCATCTGCGGGCCCTGAGGCATAGTCTGGAACTGGAAGAGGAAGAAAGGGTTGCTAAAGTCTGCTCTGCAGGTAGATGTCAAGTGCTACGTTTGCTAGAGAGAGTGAGTTGTGCAAAATCAGCGCTGCCATTAGAAAGAGTGTCTCCTCCTCAGTAAGATTCAGAACTTTCTGTCTCTGATAATTAATGATTGTCCTAGGACCTTATCTACGTGTGAGAATATGATGTGTTTGTTTCAGTGATGACCTATTGGAAGGTCTTGCATAGTGAAGAGACAATCCATACTTCATTCTATAGAAAACACCACAAATAGTCCTGGAATGCAAAAAATACTCTCTGAAGTATCTGAAAAGTCCCTGTTCCCACTATTTCCTGAGGAAAGGATGCGATGGATTCTAGGCTAGGTTAACTCCTTCTAGCTGGGGAACAGATTTGCTTAGGGGGGATCTACATATAAAACTATTAAGTGAGAATTTGTGAAGGGTCTGAGGTTTTGTCTGACTTTCAAGCTAACAAGTTAGTTGGCCATAGTTTTATTTACATGTGTATATATATGTATATAAACACACATATATATACACAATATATAAATTGAACAGATTTATATGCATATACACAGATAAATAAAAATATGTAAATATATAGATATGTGTACACACACACATACAGAAAATATGAAATCTCTGGGTCAGAGGCAAATATCTTTTATTACTCTCAGCAAAATCAGCAGGTTAGAGTAATATCCCCCACAGAGCTATGCAAGAAGGCCAAATGGCACCTATATGCACAGCGGAGTCCATTACTGGAGAGAAACCCCACAATTAGGAAACTCTGGACTTACATAGAGCTGCGAGTGACCTGCACATCATACTATCCAGAGAAACAAAAATATTGTCTTTACTCTGAAATTTAAGCTGTCCGTCTTTGGGTGAAGGAATTGTAGGCCTTTATCTGTACTACTTTAAAGCATCTCCAGGGAGGGAAACATCTCTAAGGTCTACTATTTTGGAATACATCCTTATACAAGCATTCTCAATTTGGCTGTAAATGTCTTTGTTCTGAGGATCCTGACTTTGAAGAAATGTAAGCCATTCATAGAGAATTCTCTTCCCTAAAAAACGTGTAGGTAAAATAAAAATCCCTGTCCCCCAGCCACCCTTTTAGTTATACGTGACCCTTAAGGAACACTTCATATAATGATGTCCCCTTCCCATATAGTAGCATGTTGGATGTTAGAAGTAAGGACAGTCAAGGCAAGGGTGGCTGACTTCCACGTTTATCCCTCTATTTCTGACCACGTGTGGAAAGCAGCATTCTATTAAGGGAGGATGGAGTCCAGGTGTTTGAGGCTGTGGCCATCAGTAATGTGAATGGTGGTTGGAAGAATGGTAATAAAGAACACACAATGTGAAGGAACCTCTGCCCAGCAGATCGCTCAGCAGATGACACTGGATAAACTCCCTCTGTCTCAAAGTACTCGAGAAGGATGGAAATCTTTAAGCAGAGAAATCTTATACTTGGATTACAAGGGCATATTTGGTTGCTCCAAGGTGTAGCCGGCTTGATGAGTTCTTCTTCTTGGCCTATAGAGAGAGGCTGGACCATTCCTAATAAAACAAGCTCAACCCTGGAAAATATCAGCTCATCACCTACCTTCTTTGAGTCAAAATGCTTTGGCCTCCCTGCACACTGCTCTTTTGCTAACCACACTCTCCCAATCTCTCTGGGTTTTCCTGCAAGGAAGACAGAAGGGTTTGTTTCTCCCTAAGGTTTGTAGGAACTCCACCCCCAAAAATGAATCACTCCTTAACTGCACAGCAGAACAGTTCATTGACACCTCCGATCTCACTGTGGCGGTGTCAATGAACTATTCACTGACCTTCTCCTGGCTGACTCTCATATTTTAAGGGCGATGTCTTACTTCCCAGTTTCCACCCCACAGCCCACCTGCCTCCTCCCTCTACTCAAGCAGGAGATCAATGCTCTAAATCCCTATTTGTAGATGATGAGAGTGGAAGTAATATAAGGTATAAAGATGGGACTACTTTTAGTTTGAATCATTTGAAATTCCTTTCCCATTGGTCAAAAGCCAGTTAAATATCAGCAATTTCAGATGATTCACCCAAAGGCTCTTTCTGCCTGAGGAGGTAATGTGAGGCCCACATCAGTTGCCTAAGTCAGCTAGACTCATTGATACCCTTGACTTCAACTACTGCACACACCTGGATAATTCTCAAACATGCATCTCCAATTCAGCTTCTCTTCTGACCTGTCAGACATCCTCATTGGGATGTGACAAATGTACCCCAAATCTTCGATGTCCAAAATGATATCACTGTTCACCACTTCAAACCTGTTCATTCTATGTTCCTGGGGCAAGTGCCTCCATTATCTACCAAAGTCACCAAATTCTACCCAAGGGAGCATTTGTAGCTGTTCTCTCTTAAATCCTCCATCTCCAGTTGATAGATACATATGCTAATAATACCTCCTTCATGGCGTTTAATCTTTCTGCTTCCCCACTCATCTCTTCTAAATCCTCATATTTTTTTACAGGCATCCTAGTAACAACCTCCTAATTATTTTCCCTGCCTCCAATTTCCTCACATCTACAAAGGCTGTGGAATCCTTCAGTCAGAGAAATTTTTCTGAAACACAAACTTGATGATGTTCTTCTTCCATGTCTCCTATTGCCTTTTGGTAAAGTTCTCACTCCTAAACACCCAAAAAATTTTTTTTATCTCATGGTTATCAAAGGAGGTTGGAATCTGGCAGTATTCTCTCTCTCTCTCTGTCTCTCTCTCTCTCTCTCTCTCTCTCTTTTAGACAGTGTCTTGCTCTGTTGCCTATGCTGGAGTGCAGTGGCACAATCATGGTTTATCGCAGGCTTCACCTCCCGGGCTCAAGGTGTTCTCCTGCCTCGGCCACCCAAATAGTTGGGACCACAGGTGCGTTTCACCATACCTGGCTAAGTTTTGTATTTTTGTAGAGACAGAGTCTTGCCATGTTGCCCGGGCCAGTTTTGAACTCCTGGGCTCAAGTGCTACTCCTGCCTTGGCCTCCCAAAGTTTTAGGATTACAGGCATGAGCCACTGTGCCCAGCCACAGTGTCATCTCTTTAAGGGTTATTTTGGGTTTCTCAGTGGCCAGGATGTTACCAGCATTTAGTGGGCAAGGACTAGAGATACTAACCATTCTGAAGTGGAAGATGCAGTTCTGTCTAATGAGCAATTGTGCCATCCAAAAAAACAGATGGTGAGTTATAATATACTGGTTGGTTTCTGATTTTTTACTTGTAGCTACTCAAACTTCTTCACTTTATTCTGGAGCCATCTTGAACTTTGCAGTTCCTGGAGGTAACTATTAACTTATGTCTCTGTCTTTGCTTCCCCTCTCCACACTCTACCCCTCACCCCCCATTCACCAACGTCTTCATTTGCTAACTCCTTCCTTCTCATCCTTCTGGACTCAACTCCGACGTCACAGGTCAGAGGCCCTTCTTGTCCTTCCTTCCCCAGCCTGGAGGCTGAGCCTGGGCTCCCATAACATCCTGCACTTACCTCTCCACTGCTTTGTTCAAAGTGTCTCTTCATTTGTAAGTAGCTCCCATTCCACTGTGAGCCCTGAAGGGCAAGACAGTGTGGTTAGTTTCCGTGTTCTGTGCACAGAACTAATACACAATAACTTCTCATTTGCCCTGGAGGAGCAGTTCATCATTTGACAGTATTTTGTACACAAACAACCATTTTTCAATCCGATCAAGATTTTCCTGGTTTCATTCATCCTAATACCCCACTTCTGCACAATCCGTCAGATTGGTTGAACAGAGAGGCTAGGCTGTTCATCAGTGTCTAGAACTATAGAATATCTGTAATTTTGTCAAGCTTTTTAAATTCTGAAAATTAATACATCTGCTTGGTAAAAAATCAAATAGTACAAGAAGGGGGGCCATGTAGCACAGTGGGTATGGTCACCTGACTTTGAATCCAAGATTCACTGCCTGACTTCATCATGTGCCTTCATTACTACACCTGTAAAAAGAACTGATAATAGAGGCACTATTGCAGAGTGGTGAAGTGCAAGAATTCTAGAGGCTGAGCTCTAGTCCCAGCTCTGCCACCGACTACCTGTGTGACCTTAGGCAAGTCACTTGGTATGTCTGTGCCTCCATTTATACAAAGGTAAGGTAAAGATGAACTAAAGCTTATGGAAAGGTAAATTAAAATGTGCCAGTGGGTTTCTCTGATGATTAAATAAAATGGTACATGCCACGCACTTAGAACACTGTCTGCTACGGGGCAAGTACTCAATAAATATTAACTAATATCATTATTAGTAATAAGAGTATTATAAAAGACACTAGCTTCCCTTATCAATGACAATCATTAATACTTTCTTATGTATTACTTCAGAAATGTTATATGCATACATAAATATATTTATGATATACTTACAGGTTTTGAAGAACAAATGGCAGCAAACTATGCATATCTTACTTTTTCATTCGACAATATGCTTAGAGACCTCTGCGTAACAGCTCATGTAGCGCTAACTTATTATTTTAATGGCTTCGTTGTCATGGCAACGCCATGATTTATTGACTAGTCCATAATTTTTGGCCAGCCTTGCCCAGACCGTTGATAAGTATTTCCAGTTATTTGCCATTCAGTGACGTTTGCGGTTGAATAAGTGTGTTCATCACAGATAGCTCTCTCTTCCTTGGTAGAAGGGAGCCTCAACTTACTCTTCAAAACCTCGAGGCTTTTGGGCTTCAGTCTTCACAGTGGTCTCCCACACTGCCCTGTGCTGACAGAGCAGGGATGTAAATGACCTGGGCCGTCTACTTCGACTCTCTTTCAAGGCCTTTCCACCAGGACAGTCCCTCAAAGAACTTATGGCCTTTGGAATCTGGACAGCCTGATTTCTCATCAGTAAGTACTTCAGGTACCTAATTACTAGACAGGGAGGAACAACATGGAACTACAAGCTCAGAGATGGCTACAGGTGAGAAGAAGAGGGAGACGTGTACCATCATCCTTCCAGAAGAGGAAAGTGATTCATAACTGTCAGAAAGCTGATTAAAATTTTTACAAATACATGAAATCAGTTATACAAATTATAGAACATAAGTCATGATTCTGCTGGTGACAAATAAATGATGGATAATTTTTCATCAAAATGGAAAATAAATCTGAATCCCTACAGTACCCAAGTCATTGCTCCCATCCCCTCCATCCCCTGCAAATGTATGCACACCTTGCACCAGTGGATGGGATGCAGTATTGGAAGCAGAGGAGGCTGGAGTAGGTGGAAGGTAGGAAGAAAGAACCCAGATGGAAGAGGTGGGAAAGTGTCAGAGAGAAATTTCCCTTGAGTCCCAATTTGCCTGGAGCTGCTTCTGCCTGGAGCTCTACAAGAGAAGCTGTTCAGAAAAAATGCCAAAGAGGGAGAAGGGGAAATAGACTCCTTTGTGAGGTTTTCCAGGGGTACACATTTCTGAAAAGCTGATTGTGTTTCTTCCTAGTCGTGCAGGTCCACAGTCCTATCAGCATAAAAACTGAGGCAATAAACCCGCATCACAAAAGTTTCTGGGGTCCAGGCTTCTTTTCAGAGATAAATAATACAGTTTCCATCTGGACAATTTGTTCATCATGGCCGTACATTTTCCTAACTGTCAGATGGAGAAACATAGGCGGGACTCTACCAACTTCTATCCTCTGTGGATAGCACAAAGACATCCTACGTTTGGCCTGGAGGAGCAGTTTATTATCTGACTGTATTTTGAACACAAACAACCATTTTTCAATCAGATCAAGATTTTCCTGGTTTCATTCATCCTAATACCCCACTTCTGCACAATCCGTCAGATTGGCTGAGCAGAAAGGCTAGGCTGTTCATCAGTCTCTGGAAATGCCAGATATACTTTTTTGTTGAAACCTGGAATGTTTTTCACTGAACTTGGCCACTGTCTATCCAGGCAGTTCTGCTCAGGGAGAGCTCCAGGTGCTCCACCTGGATTACCGGATCCCGGGCTGCAAGGGGTCTGGGCCTCGAGTTGGATTGTGAGGGCCAGAGCATTCCAACTCACCCTAGTACCCCGCAGTGAACCAGCTTGGAGCGGTGGCAAGAGCATACATTTCAGAGACAGTATCTGATGAGGTCTGTAAGGAGGGTTACAGACCTCCTTACAGACCTCATTTCTCAAAGTTGGCACACAATACATGTTACCTATTGTTAACATTTATTAGTGACAAATGCCACCAGCATTAAGGGACTCTTATCCTCTAGTCCCCTGCTACTCACAATGTACCCACAGATCAGCTGCTTCTGCGTCACGGGGAGCTTGTTAGAAATGCATCAGAATCTGCATTTTAGCAAGATCCCTGGGAAGTTCCTGTATATTAACATTTGGGAGGTGCTGCAGTCTAGTCAACACTTCATGGCTTCCTGAAACCGCCAATCTCTCCTGTGTTCACATTTTTTCTCCAACCCAAATCTAGGCACATAGCCAAATCAAATATGAATTCACTTAATGGAAGCGATGAGATAGAATATTTGACATTGAGTTTCACCATCACTACGTTTATCTCTTATCTCATAACCGTTTTTGCTTTCCTATTTCTAAAAAGGGGGAAGAATTATTTTAAATGGTCCACTACTCCAGGACCCTTTATTCTAGTCATGGGTGAGGCTATCTAGTAGCTTTTCATGCACTTCTCTGCCTATTTCTTCTAAAAAAAGAAAAAAAAAAAAAAGATTCCCCAGCAGACGCACCATGGAAATCTGCCTTCTTCTGGAGATCAGTCCCCACACTGATGGAGCTGGTCCAGGTAGCACCTGGCCTCCCCACTTCAGAGAATGCCACAGGCCCTGCCTTTTAGATGTCCCTTTCTTTCAGCTGCATGGGCAGGGCACCAGGCTATTTGCAACAGCAATTTCTGAACGTGACTTGCAATGCATACTTGCCAGAGAGCTACAGCTTCATCAGGACTGACCGAATTAGAGGCAGGGACAGCTGCTGCTGCCTGGTTTCCTGGTCCCAGGCCTCTGGTTCCCACGCGATGCCATGGAGACTCTTTGGAAGCAGCAATGCCCCCTGAACTGTGAGCTGTGACTCTAAATGTTTGTGCAATGGCAGTTCAGTTCACATTCATTTATTGTAATGATCTTCTGTTTTTCCAATTTTCCATTCTAAAAGGTATATACGTTCACCGTATGAAACTTTTAGCCAGAGTGGACCTATTCAAGTAGACTTGACCAAGAACTAGACAGTTCACGGGCTTCGTGGAATTTCTCTGGTGACCACTAGTACCGAAGGAGGGGCTGATTGTGGGTTCTGGAGATAGTATGATATAGTAGTTGGGATTTGGTCCTTTGCAAGCAATACAAAACCAACTCAAACCAGCTCAGAATAGCTCAGTAACTAAGAAGAATGCTGGGTGGCTCACAGGGAGAAGAAAGAGTTATAGAATCAGGGACTTATGAACAGCAATGGAGATCTTAGTGTTTCCAGGAGTTGCTCTTTTTGCTGTTTGTGTGGATCAAGTATCTCTATCACAGCTACACACTTGTATGTTTGCATGTACTTGGTTATAATGAAGCTTCATTAAATGGTGGCATGCCAGCTTATTTTATGCTACCAGAGAAGAGGACTACGAGTGTTTCATTGCCTCGTTTTTCTCTAGTATGACCCTAGGGGGTCAGCAACATACTGGCCTCGTAGCCTGTTTTTGTACACCCCCCACTCCCACACCTGGCAAGTTAAAATGATTTTAAATTTTCATAAAGTTGTGAAAAAGCCAACAGACAATGAAGGCTATGAGACAGGACCATATGGGCTGCAAAGCCTGAAATATTTACTATCTGGCCCTTTATAGAAAAATTTGCTGACTCCTAGAATGTGAGAGACAGTCCCTCACCTCCTCCATCAAGTCTAGCAGAAGCTTCCCGGCGAGGGAGGAGCCTCCCTGATGAGTCACTGTGGCCAGGGAGACCAGGGCTGCTGATTGACTAGGCTCGAGTCCTGGGACCCCTGAGTACCTGGGGGCAGGATAGGAGCTCTCCAAGAAAAAGCGGTGTGCAGTTTCTAAAAGAAAAGGGAAGAGTCATTGGGAAAGCCCAATAGGATACCCTGTAGGAAAACAAATGTCACTCTTAAAAGAGGACTGTTTCCAACAACATGGACAGCATGGACAGTGTGGAAGGATGGAGAAGAGCAGTGGGACTAGAACAGAGGACACTTAGGCCTGAAGGGGTAAGGGAGGGGAGTCATTACCTAAATCTACAGGAGCCTTGACTGCCAGCTTGGTCCCTGAGCTGGAGTGGAAGAAAACACAGCAACCACGAAGCTGCAGCCCAGGGGAGAGAAAGCTCCCTCTTTCTCCACCCTCTAGCCAAGCCAACCAGAAGCCAAGTCCAAGAGGTCAACTTCCTGGGCACAGAGCAAGACGGAAGAGTGTGGGGAGTGGATCGGGAGCAGGAAGTGGAGGAAACCCTGACACCATGACCACAGAGGGAGCAGGGTTCTTGTTCTGAATCTACTCTTGGTGGTTCACACCCTGCGCGCTGGCAGAGGGCAGAATGCAGAAGGTCGCTGTCCTTGGTCTTGAAATTTTTAAGAATATCTGAAACTGGGTATGGCCGTGCATGCCTATAATCACAGTGCTTTGAGAGGCTGCGGCAGGGGGGTCTCTTGAGCTCAGGAATTCGAGGCTGCAGTGCGCTGTGACACGCCACTGCACTCCAGCCTGGGGGATGGAGCAAGACCCTGTCTCCAATAGAACATTTAAATAAATAATTAATAATAATAATGTCTGAACAAGGGGCCTCGCATTTTTCATTTGCACTCGGTCCCACCATTTACATTGTCAGTCGTAACCGTATTCTATGACTGCATGATCGCAGAAATAATTTTCTCTCCTCTGACTTTCAGTTTCCTCATCTGTACCACAAAATTAGATATGCAAAGGGCCTGCTCCACAGGTGTAAGCAACAACACAGACGGTTTCCTGCCTTTCCCCCAACTGCTTTTTCTCCCTCCTTCCCAGGAGATGGACCTAAACAGCTCTGAGCAGCCAATGGAGGGAAGAAGAGACGCCTAGAATGCAAGAAACACGATGATCAGGTCACGCATCGGAACCGAATCGGCCTTAGCACAGGCCACCAGCCAATCAGAAGCAAGGAGGTGAAGGTGAAGGCATGACAGAGGGGTGGTTTTGGCTGCTGGTCACGCAGAGACTGAGAGAGAGGCCTTCAAACTCCCTTGTTGGATTTATGAGGAAACTAAGGCCCATAAATATTACAAATCTGACCCAAGGTCTTAGAGATTAGCGTCAGAGCCTGACCTCAACTCTGGGCTCGAGATACGTGAGCCTTGAACGAACTACATGCTCCCTCTGACATCTGAAACTGTGTGGAATTTGACTTAAATCTGAGGCACGGGGACTGTTATCAATTTGTTATGGCACAAATTGTCCTTTTTCAATTTGCCTTTTCTCTTCCTTTCTTCCCTCCAAACTATCCCCCCCACTCTTTCTCCCTCTGCACGTCCAATTCAGAGGAACTCAGGATTTTACTTCCTTAGAGGACATGCTAGCATCACCGGTGCTGTGGGCCTTGAGCTGAGGGCCGCAGGACTCCGATGGGGCTTAGGGCCGCAGGAAGAGCAGGGTTTCCTGAACACATCGCTGCACTAAACCAAAGCTGGGTGAAAATTTCATTTTCTTCACACAATGACTGGGCTCTCAGGTGTCCGGTGTTCTATGAGTCTCAATAAGGTGAAATAATTCTGTTGTTATTGATGCATAGACTTTCTGCCTGCATGTATACCTAAAGGCTTTTTGCAGCTCTTGCCAGGGTATATATTTTTTAGATACAAATTGTCTTCCACCCCACGGCAAACTTTAATCCTGTGAGGACAATCTGTTTCTCTTGGTAACTCTAAGGCTACTCAATGAACAGAGGTCAGCCCGGTAGTTTGAAGAGAAGCCTTGGTAATCTGTTAGACAAAGCTGAGAATTCTCTGAAGAAGGTCTAGCAAAGTTACTACAGTTTGAAGTGAATAGAAAGGGTTTTGTTCACAGGCTCTGCCTTGCTGCTGGATTCAAAGAATGTGCAGCGCCAGAAAAGGACATCAATGTCTTTCTTGAAAATTAAACACACACACACACACACACACACACACACACACACACACACACGCCTTCTTTTCTGCCTGCGTTGAGCATTGCGTAACTGTGGTAAAGTTCATCATGCCTGAAAATATGTATCTTTCCTTTCCTTTGATCCAAAGCAACTGCTATATTGGCATAAAGATGCCATATCTTCTGCCATTAGTAAAATGAATTGTCAAAGATGTTACTTCAGAAAGATCAAGAAAAGACCAAATGATTCTGCAGGGTGAGGCCTCAGAGTTCAGGCTGTGGATTGGGAGTTAGGGGGCCTGGGTCGTGTTGGTTCTCAGCTTTCTCACTAGCTCATGTTTGTGACCTTAGGCAAGGCGCTTAAGCTCTTTGTACGTTCATTCCTCCATTTGAAAATTAGGGATAATACTTGCCGCCTACTTAACCTCAAAGGGATATGTGAGGATTAGCCAATTAGTTTGCCAAATGCTTGGGAATCAATGGAGGGAAAAATCTATATGAATATAAAGTATCATTGTCAGTCCTGCCTGACTTCCTCTTCTCCCTCTTACCCCTCCTGTTTCCACACTCTCTTTTAAAGGATCGCCATCCTGGGAAACTCAGTGAGCATTAGGCATGGTTTTGCTTTTGGTTGCTATTGTGAAAAGTGGTCATCTCCTATTATTAAGCGATTTGTTTGAAATTGGTCCTTTCTATACCATCACGGGGAGGTTTCCAAACCAAAGCGCTCTAGACTGATTGCCAGTAAGGCACAGCTGGCAAGGTTTCTTTTGGGTTTACCTTTACTATCCTGTAGAGAGGATAAAACAACCATTTTAATGTAAAATAGTAAGTATAATTTAGAAATGTTTGCCCGTTAGGAAAAAAAAGCCAGTGAAGTATAAAAATAAAGCCAATTTAGAGCCCTTGTTACAATCCTTGAAGAAATTTCCCCTTTTAACCAAAACAATAATAATGCTTTCTATTTCATAAACCTTGTTTCTCTGGTTGCTATAGCCACCTGTAAAATGAGTATAACATAACCTTGGCATACTATATTTGTTTCACAATTGAGAAAATTGAGATGAAGAGAGGTTAAGTGACTTGCTCACCATAACTTTACTAACAAGTGGCAAAACCAGGGCTGGACTCCAAGCGTCTTTATCTTCTGGTTCCAAGGACAGCGGATTTTCCCACAACACCCTGCTGCCACCTATGACTATGGCCCAAATGATGGTAAAGTCCAAACCTTGTTGCTTTGGCAGCCTTCCCTTTACGTCACAGAACATGTGGACTTGAGCAATGTACCTAGTCTGATGTGAGAACCCCCTGGAAAGCCTAGAGCACCACTTCCTGTGTGCTGTGGGACCATGTAATGCCAAATGTTCAGAATTACCTAAGGAAAGCTAGGAAGTCAGGACCTAGAATTCTTCTTCAGAGCGTTTGTCTCTTGGTGTTGCCAATCTCTAACTGTGCCCATGCTGTTGCTCTGCTGTGTCTCCAGTGGAGTATGTGGTCCATCTGTCAGGAGTGTTTGGTAGGCCTAAATCAGAGTTGGAAAATAGTTTTTCTCTTGCGGAGCCATATAATGGAAGTTGCGGCGTGCCAATCAGATCCCTCTTTCAGGACCAACGCTCTCACTTCCCTAGATTCTGGGCACTCTTGGCTGAGTTCCTCTATAGCAACTGGCAACAGTCAGATAGTTGCCTCCACCAAGATCATCCTCCCTCTCTGGTAGCAGCATGTTTGGCTAAAGGAGAAGTGGTTTATAAAAGCCCAACACTCCTGCCTGAGGGCAGGACAGCTCTGACAGACCCTGTCTTTTCCAGAAGTTCTCATAAGCTTGGCTAAAGCCTTTGCTGTTATTGGATCATAGTTCCGTTTCTTACTAGGCCCAACACTTTACCCTTACCGCTTATGGCTATTGTTCTCAAAAGTATGCTCTCAATAAACCTTCTGCACACAAATCTAAGTCCATCAGAGTCTGTCTCCTTGGAAACCTGACCTATCAAAGATGGTACCAAAAGTGACCTGAGAAAGCAGACTTGAGCCGCTGGAAATGATGACTCCATCATTGGTGGAAGATGAAGCATGAATAGCCTGGGCATGTACTTGCAGTACAATTGTTAATTTGACTAGTGGTGAACTGGGGTGGGATGTTGGTGGAAGGGAATACAGTAGCAAGTGCAATATTTCTGGCGTCAGAGACCTTTGTGGTAAATAAAATTATTAGGACTCTGGATTTGGAAGATTTGGTAGGGGCCACACACGTATTAGAGAAAGTCAATGAAAAGGCTGAAAGCAGCCAACCAACAGGAGAAGCAAAGCGTGGAAGCCAGAGGCCCTCCTTGGCAGTATTTCACAACTCTCATCTCTTGCAGCAGGAAGACAGAAAAGGCTGAGGGTCAGGACCAGGGATTGAAGTAGAAGAGCAGCAGAACTTCATGGAGGTTGAAATCTCAACTTGACAGGTTGGCTACACCAAAGTCAAGACCCTGTTTAGGAAAGAGTGGTACCCCGAGATGTAGGCTCAGGAATCTAAAATCTCAGATGTTGCTGTGTTCTCTGAGACTAGAAAAAAAGCCCCTTCCTTTCTATTAAATGCGAGTGCCTCCTCCTTGCTTGAAGTTGTTGCAGAAGCCTCTACCTTGCAAGACAACATGCAACCCTAAGAATCTCCCCCGTCTCCCTTGCTAATCACCAGAATAACAATGCAGGGTCAAGCCACAACATAACTCAGCTGAGTAAGTGCTGGGATTGCAAAGCAAAGAAAGGGATTATACTCTAAGGAGTTGAAGGTCCTAGCCAACATTTACTGGCAAAGGCCAACAGAATATAAATGGACTGGCTTCTTGGAGGTGCTAGATTCAAGGAGGTGGAATATAATGTTGGATAACGGGTACTTGATTATCGGGGCGCTCACTTTTAATATAGAATTTGGTGGTGCAACTGATAAACAAAAGAATGGAAAGTGAGCATATTGAAGTGGCTATGTTTTACCATGTCAGAAATCCTGTTAGCTGATTATGTTCTGTGACGGAGTTCAGAGGACATTCCATTTACCAAAGTAAAATGGGATGCACTGGGGAGACCAGCATTGTTAAGAATCTCTGTGGTGACTGACCTCAGTAGACCAGGATCAATTTTGGAAGATGCTGTCCCCAAAATGGCTTTCAGATAGCAAAGCATTGATAGATACCTAAAAAAAATAATAGAGGACAGATGGTAGCACTTAACGATCAAAAGCAAGGTGAGCTCAATCACTGTAAAGAGTGGCCAGGCTGGGAGAGAGTGGTATGACTCATGGTGCTAAAGAGACAGTTAATAGAAAACAGCATTTCCAGGGTCAAGATCCAATGAGCAGACAACAAGAAATTGAGGTTATTTCTCAATGTACACAACGAAAAGAAACAGAGGTTGAGGGCTGCTGCCCCAATAAAATGTCACAGTTCCTTGCTGAGTTTCTGTACCTGGTCCTGTTCTCAACCCTGAGCCCACATGACTGAAGGAAATGATGTGTCTCATGAGAAACAGACTGAAAAATCATGGCAAGTTTTAATTCTAATGATTCTTCCTGTCCTTCTCCAAAAGAAAGCTACAATCATCTACTTAGGTAACAGTGTACTGGGGAAAGGAGAACACTTAAGCCTTTCAATAAGTGAGTGTTAACATTAACACCTGGGGACCAAAGGATCATCAGGTACACACACACACACACACACACACACACACACACACACACACTCACAGACAAACACACATACACACACGCACATATACCTGTTAAAAGGGTGCAAATGAGGACCCTAGATAAAAATTGACTCATGGTAGATCAAGTACGTGTATGAGCCCAACCAGTGGTCATTTCCCTAGTTTCTGCATGCACAATTGGAATAAGCAATTGACAGAACACCTCTATTGGTTTTTTTGGCCTATAAGGTAAGAATTATTACAATGGGAAAGGCCAAATGGAAGCCTCTGATACTACTCCTTCGACTCTGGATAACACATTAAATAAAACATAATATTGCATCCTGGGGGAAATGACAGATTAGAGTCCATCTTGAAGACCAAAAGAATGCAGGGTTAGAAGCCACACCCTATCCCTATTTAGTTGACCAGTCTTGTATCTATAAAAGCCACGTGGTTCCTTTGGTATGATGATGGGCAACTGAAAATTCAACCAAGTAGCAGCCTCAGTTGTGGCTGCTATACAAATTGTGGTGTCTTTGCTAGAGCAAGTGAACACGGTACCTAATATATGCTGCGAAATGATAAGAAATGCACATATTGGTTTCTGCCAGCAATCCTTGGCACAGAGCTTCTCAATCCTTTGTCATTTCCTGACCAATAGGGATGCTACAAGCAACTTTTGTTTTAATATTTGGTCTTTGATCCTGCATCCTGACACAGTGCCCTTAAGTCCCTTGGAATTTTCTGGGTGACAGAAGCTTCTTTTGCTCTGATAAGGTGATTCTTGGTGGGCTTTTGCATAGCCTCAAGATGAGAGCCAGTGATCAGAGAACCAACTATTGGATTAGAAGATTGGAAGTTTCAGCCCCACTCCCTGACCTCCAGGGAAAGGAGAGTGGCTGAAAGTTCAGCTCATCACTAATGGTCATTGATACAATCAATTATGTTTGTGTAATGAAGCCTCTATAAATACCCAAAAGGACAGGGTTCTAGTGCGCATCCACATAGCAGAACACATGGAAATCCCTGGAGCATAGTGTGCCCAGAGAGGGCATGGAAGCTCCTCCTCTCCCATACCTTGCCCTGTGTGTATGTCCCATCTGGCTGTTTCTTTGTAATATCCTTTACGGTAAACCAGAAATTGTAAGTAAGTATTTTCCTGAGTTTTGTGAGCTACCCGAACAAGTTAATTGAACCTAAGAAGGT
Source organism: Sapajus apella (assembly GCF_009761245.1). Lineage (NCBI taxonomy): Eukaryota > Metazoa > Chordata > Mammalia > Primates > Cebidae > Sapajus > Sapajus apella. The sequence goes on from NW_022436980.1 coordinate 12,789,280, forward strand.
GGTCACAGGAGCCCTGAATTATAGACAGTAAGTCAGAAGCAGAGGTCCAACAACCTTGAGTTTGTGATTACCATCTGAATTGTGGGTCAGTCTTGTGGGACTGAGCCCTCGATCTGTGGGTTCTGTTGTTGATTGTTGAGTGGGAGAATAGAAAAGGCACTTTGGTTTGGTTTTCTCCTGCACACCACACATGGTACGCAATCGTTGATCTGCGCCGAAATGAACAACAGCATATACATGTGATCTTGCCCCAGGTCTGTGTTAACTCTTTCCCTCTCATAGTATAGTTACCAGACCGGGCATTCCTGAGAACCATACACTTCTCCCCTTTAAGCAGGAAGTCGCAAGCATTTTGGAGGCCTTGGTGTGACACGAGAATTGAAGAACGTGGAAAATACATCTAATAAAGATTGTGGGCCTTGAAATATCAAGGAAGTTTCTAGGGGTCTAGTGGTTTGGGGCTGCCATGACATCCCTTTCAAGGCAAAGAACAAAGTATTGTATATTCCCCTCCCTCCACTAAGGAGGAAGCACAATGACTGTGGGCCTCTTTAGGTTCTGGATGTAGCATATTACAACTTGGTAACAGTGCTCAGACCAAGTGTTTATTGCTGTGTTCCAAACAGAGCTTAGAAAAGCCATTTTATCTGCAGTTTCTGTGGAAATCCAGGAATTCAGGAAGGTGTCATCTGGACGAGTCTGTTTTGAGTCTCTCATGTACTTGTAGTCAAACAGTGGTTAGACTTAAAATGGAGAGGAAAGAGGACAGCCAGGGAGAGGAAAGGAAGACTAGAGCAGCTGAGAGCTGGCGGGAACCCCCTCCACCTTTCCCCTTTCCTCTCTCTCTCTCTCCCCAGTGTAGTCTCAGGACCTCACCAGAGAGTCTCTTTATATGGGCTAGGCTGGACTTCCTCACCACATAGTAGGTGGGTTTCAAAAGCAAACATTGCCAGAAGGCAGGGTTGAAGTTGCTTGATCTTTTCTAACCTAGCCTCAAAAATCATGTAGCATTACCTCTACCATTCTCCATGGGTTGGAGCTGTCACAGCCCTCACTTAGACTCATAGGCAGGGGACACAGGACTCCTAATGGATGGAGTGTCAAAGGATTTGGGGACCATTTTTTGGAACTACTATACTGTGACAAACGGGAACCAGCACCAATTCTGGGAAAATCTTGGCATGTATCTTGGCTCTACCACTTTCCACTTGTGTGGCTATGACCTATAATCTCTTTTTGCTTTACTTTTCTCAGTACCAATGTAGAGAATGGCAATGTTTTTTAATAAAATTCCTTTGAATGCAAGGACTCACTCGTGTTACCAAGGGCTGCCAGGAAAAAAAAAAAAAAAAAAAACAGACAAAAGCAGGAACTGCAGCGATTCAGGAACTGGAGGTGGATCTTCATGACCTTAATAGCAGGAGGTCATGGAATCTCACTCTACTGCTCTTGAATCTGTCTGACTTGGCTATTCTCGACCTTTCATTTTCTCCCTCCTACTCCCTAATCACCTTCTGCTGTCTCTGAGTCTCTTCTGTATCATTTCTGCTGACTCATAGTTTCTGTTCTTAGAACTTCAGCTAGCATCATGCCCTCTGCCACATCTCTCTACAGTAAGACATTTCAACATCAGTTCTCACCACTGTCTCACTCTTTGGGAATTTCCTGGTTCAAATTCTCAAGAAATGGATAATTTTGCTGGCCTCAAATGGATTGTGTTTGGGTCACATCCTTTTCTTGTTAATTTAGCAACCACTCTTGTGTAAAGAAAGAAACGCTTAGCTCTTAGTAATTCAAGCTGTAAGAAAATACAGGCATGCCGGCATATTAATGTATATTAATCGGCGTAGTCCGATGGAAATGTCTACCTCAAAGGATTGTGGTGTGGCTCAATTTAAATAAGAAAATGTAGGCATTTATAAAATAAAAGCATACTAAGGAGATGGGATGCTAGGTTTTTAAACACTGCTATGATTTAAATGTGTTCCCAAAAAGTTCATGTGTTGGAAATTTGGTCCCCAGTGCAACAGTTTTAAGTCTTTGGAGGGTAATTAGGTCATCATGAATGAGTTAATCCATTAGTGGATTAATGAATTAATGGGTTATTGAGGGAGTGGGTTAGTTATCATGAGAGTCGGTTTTTGTAAAAACCTTCTTGGCTGTCTCTCAGCACGAGTCCTCTTGCCATGTGATGTCCTGTGTCACCTCCAGGCTCTGCAGAGAGTCCCAATCAGCAAGAAAGCCCTCATCAGATGTGGCTCCTAGACCCCAGGCTTCTCAGACCCCAGAGATGTATAAAATACATTTTTTAAATAAATTACCCAGTCTGCTGTGTTCTGTTATAGCAATGCAAAACAGACTATGACAAACATACATTTAAATGTATCCACAGATTTATTTTTTAATAATCGATATTTCAAGTTAACACCCTTGGTAATTAGCCCAGCAAATTGATATTTATGGATTAGTGTTTTGTTTCCACAAATGATCATTGCAACCATTCTTCTTTAGCATCCAGCCACACGCTAGCTATGTCAGGACCTCCAAGCGTTGAGACTGAATTTTGCAAGTCTCAAGTAATTAGGCATTCAAATGAATTCTGTGCTAATATATAGATTTCAGCATTGTATTTTCTTGGATTCTTTTTAAAAAGGGGAAACTCAAAAATTATTCTTTGTTCAATAATAAAGGCATGACAATGCATGTGTTTCTAACTGCATGCAGTATCTACTCAAATCTGTATTGGAAAATTACACTGTAAATGCTTTGTAGGCTTTTTTTCTTACTCATTTTCAGTCTCTCACAGTCTCTCACTTCTTAATCAATTCCTATTTTCTCAACACAGACTGCATTGCCACCAAACTATCAAGTAATAATTTTTTAGAACCCAGAATGAAAAGAAAAAGCCCAGCCAAACAAACAAATAAACAAGAATGAAGCTTCAGGAACCTTTTTCTCCTGTACCAGCACATGAAGGCATCCATCTCTGCCACAGTGGTGGTTGAATTCAGATAGGCACCTGATATGATGATTGAAATTTTTTAGTTCAAGATTTTTTAAGAATCTAAAATGAATTTCCTTTTCCTTGTCTTCAGGAAATCCTACAAGTACCAAATCCAGCTATGAGAAAGATTTAATTTCCCTTTTGGTCTGTGACACAGCACAACAGTTATCTGTGGATGTTTTAAAAAAAAAGATACATGAAGTAGAATTCTCTTGGTTCACAACAGATAAAGTCCCCAGGAAAGGAAGCCATAGTTGGCATCATGTGCTGACATTCATACATGATTCAGCACATCTAGACAGGATTTGGGGGAATCTGTTTTTCTATTACAAACCAGACTTTGTCTTCTTGATAGAAACTGAAAGGATCAGCATTCCCAGCTTTTAAAGCAGATGCTTCCTGTGATACCCAGCACCCAAAAACCACTTACAGACCCTTGTGTCTCCACACGCTGTTCAGTGCCCTTGTAGAGATGAGGCATCCAGGTAACTGACGAATTTCTCACTTGTCCTCTGGCTGCTTTTGCATCTGTGGATACAGTTTCCTTGTTTACATGCGTGATTAGGTTGAGAATTTTTGGGTCAACCACCCACAGATTGTTTCAAAAATAATCAATCTAGTTTGACTGTCTTAACATTTTGGCTATTTTTGTTTTTAAGGCAAGCAGATCTGATGAAGTGTTCACTCATCAATTTGATGTTCAGCAATTGTCTGTCATGGTTCTGAAGTTGGAGAGGGAAAAAAATAAAAATCAACTGTCAAAACAGTCAATCCAGTCATGAATTTCTCCCTGACACCAGAGAGCATTGCTTCTCTTCTCCCTCCCCCTTTCTCTCCTCCTCCTCCTCCTTTCCCTGGGTCTGTCCCTCCCACAAACAGTTTCTCTCCTCTAGTGATGTTGATAAAAGGCAGAGAAGGGAGATATTTTAGGTCTGCAAAAGCTTACATTCCCTTCAAAGATTTCCCTTCCTTTGTTTCCATGTTGATCATCTTTTGCTATTGAGTAGAACTGGAAGGATGGATATGCTGTATGTATGGAAAATTTTTATCTTTTTTTTTTCTTTTTTTTTAATATTTATTGCACTTTAGGTTCTGGGGTACATGTGCAGAACATGCAGGATTATTGCATAGGTACATACATGGCAATGTGGTTTGCTGCCTCCATCCCCCCGTCACATATATCTAGCATTTCTCCCCGTTATCCCTCCCAACTTCTTTATCTTAATGGAGAATTTAGGCAGAAATGCCCTCTGCTTTCTCTTTCAAGATGAATTCCACTTTTCAGGGAGTACAGTTCCAAAGCCAGTGAGAAGGAGGCGGCTGGCTTGCAAAATCCTTTCCTGTCCCTGAGCCTGCTCCAAACTCCATGGAGCAGAAGAGCTCTGAGTCTGGCCCAGGGGTGGGATGCGGCTGGCTTTCCAACTTGAGAATTGTGTTAGTAATTACTTTTTACTGCTGTCTCCATTTGAGTTTCCAGACTTTTCCCCCTCAGCCTGTGTTTTCCTCCACCCAGCTTCCTACCTCATTCTGACTGCTAATTTAACGTTGGCTCCTTTCCTGCAGAAACATTTGACCTTGTGAGAGATCTTGGCAACCACTTCTGTCCTCCTACTCCCCCAGAAGGGAAGCACTGGACTGGGATCATTAGCATGAGCAGGCAGTGCTGCTGGCTGCCCGCCTGTGTCTTCTGGGCATGGCTGGTACAACAGTAGCCTCCACTATTTTCTGAGCAAACGGGTGGTAGCCACTGGTTGCCAGGAGACCTTGTCCAACATTTTGTTTCAAGATGGTGTTACCAGGGAAGTGGTCTAAGTAATTAGCTCCTTTAATTGAAGGAACCTATAGGAAAAAAAATGTAGAGCAATGAAACCTCCTTAGTTCACACATCCTTGCTTTGCATTTGAAAGAGCTGGGTCGATTTTTTTTTATGAAGACACGACACTCTGCATTAATGTACAATCTGGAAAGGGTTACAAGGAAACTGGGAGTTGTTTAACCTGCTTAAGAGAACAAACTTTGCAATCACTTAAGAAATGTTCATACCTCTTCCTTCTGTTGATAAGCTGATTACATACCACTTTTATCTTCCCGGTAATTAAGTCCCCAAGGACAAATACCAGGTATAGTTTTATAACTGAAATACCATCATATAGCTACTTGAAATTAATACTACTTCAGTTCTTTAAAAATATGCCACAATTCCATATTTTCACGAATTCAGTCCAACCTTTCTTGATTAAACTGAACAAATGGGATTTCACCATATCTGTGAGTGTATGTTCCTGGAGTTTATAGAATAACACTATCTCTGTAAAATGCCTTGGGTTATCGGGATTTGGTACAGAGCTAGAAATTGGTTGGGTAGGGATGGTGATACAAACCGCAGGTAGTAATTTACAGTACGCATTCAGTACAACCCAGACCATGAAGGGTATACAAAGTACAAAATTGTGGGTAATCTATTCTGTTCCTTTATTTATTGGATGGGGAGAGGGAAGACACTTACATGAGGGAGCAACTGTATGGGTCCAAGTGATAAGGCCTTTATATATTAAGAGATTCATATCCAGAGAGAGGATTTCTCCATCTTGTTTCTAACTCTTAGATAAATGGAAAATGGGACTGTTTTTCTAATAATGAGATTTTTCCCTACCCCGACTTTGGAGGACTAGCTTTTTAGTTCAACATAAGTTTTCAGTAATGCAGTACACTGCACATGGCTGGAAAGAGTGGACGTCCTGGCCTGCACACTGGATTTCCCCGTTATAAGCTGTAAGATCTTCAATGTATACATTTTAACAAGTCAAAACTTTGCCTGTCTTATAAAAATACAAGGACACATGTTAAAATTTAATTATTAATGAGGAAAGCATTAGGATTTTAAAATTGATTCTAGCATCAAAGAGACTGAATATATATTTACAGCTAGATAAATAGGTAGATAGAAAGATAGATAATGTCCTCTGACATACTTTTTATTGAACAGGAATTATTTGCATTTTTACCAAACAAAAATCAACAAGCCAACAAATTCATAGAATCTGGTCCTAATCAATAGTAAATAGTAAGTCAAACAAAGGTATAGTCTCCAATAGAATTAAGAATCTCCTGGGCCCAGTTTGATATTGAAAGGAGATATAGGCATCTTTTTGCCTTATTTTCAAGTTTGAGGTAATGTTTTTTAACAGGAGGTAGGACCAATTACTTCATCTCTCTGAACCTCTGAAAAATGAAAATAACAACAGCTACCTTACAGATTGCTGCAAGATTAGCAGAAAATCATATACCTAAAGTGTCTCCCATGTCAACCTAAATAGCAGAGAGAGGCTCTCTAAAAGAAAATTATGTTTATTTGGGAATAGAGTATTGCAATGGGAATACACATGCCATGGTAAACCACGTGCGTATTCAGGGAAGGAAAGGGAGACGAGGGTTTTCAAAGAAAAAATGAGGAGGACTATTACATAATTGCTTTGAGATAATTATCTGCGGCTACAAAAGTCAATAACAAGGTGGTACCAGTCTGAGGTTGACGGGCAGTTGCTGGGCAGATGTCCTTGCAGAAGTATTTTTTGTGTAAGGTTACGGTGGCTTTTGTGCAAAGTTGTGGTTTTTGCGGTCTTTTATGACAGTTTTAATTTTGGGCATGCAAGCATGAGGACCCTCTCTTTACAACCTTCTCCAGCTATATTTGTTAGGTTTGTTTTTTTTTTTTTTCTATCGTTACTGACTCCATTCTGACAACTTTCACACCTGCAATACCTCAATAAACGATAATTCTCGCCTATTCTTGTATTCTCTTTATTCCAGGTTATCTGACACTTTGCTGATCAGTTCTCTTTCAATTGATGCTTTCACATATGACTAAAATAATAACTGATGACTACGATGATGACACTGAGATTTCTTCACTGCCACTGTGTCATTATAGATAAACTATGTGTGAGTCATAGTATCAATCTTAGGTATAATTGATTATGGTCTACATTTTTAAAAAATCTCATTATCCATGGACATTGACTTAGTCAAAACAAAATAGTCAGCTAACCAGAACCATGTTCTCCAGATTATTAAGCATAAAAGAAAATTCTAGCAAGGGTTTTTACCTGGAACACCAACTTGAATTCAGAAGTGCCATTGTTAAGTAATAGATTTGAACAAACGTTCTCTACATCTCCTTCCTATACTAGGATTTTATAAAAAATGAGTAGAAATGATATCTAAAAAAGTAATATGCAGAAAGGAGAAAGCCCATGCATTTTTATCACCAGGAAAAAGAATTATGATTGTATATTAAAAATAATGAAAGTGGTAATAATATTTCATTTCTTCAAAAACATGTGATTATGAAAAATTACAAATATATAGAAAATAATAAAACATTCGGGTACCCACTACTCAGATTTAACACATCTTAACATTTTGCCGTGTCTCCTTAAGGTTGTTTGGGTTTTTTTTTGTAAATGAAGAAAATAAGATAAAGCTAAACCTCTCTTCCTGTCCATTTCCTCCTGTAAACACAGCTAATAGCATTAACCTAAGCGTACTCTTAGAATGACCCTGTCTGGCAGATGCACCTGAATGTGTGTTCTGATATGTTAGAATCCAGGAGTGGCCAACCCAGAGATTCATTCCTTGTCTATGAGGAACATCTGAGCCCCCTGCCTGTCCCATAGAACACAGGCTGTTCAGGGCATTGAGGCCCTAAGTTTTGGGTTAAATGAAGGTTGCCAGATAAAGGTCGTTAGGAGGAGGGCATTAAGTAATAATGCCATAACAACTGCATGCTGTTTGCAAGTGGTTATGGTTTTCCTGCCCAGCCCCCCATCACTGGACACCCTCCCCAGGATGTAAGCCTCCAGCAAAACTCCCTGTCTTGTTTGCTGACTCCCAGTCTCTTCAGCATCTAGAATCTGGTGCCATCCCTACTGAAGTTGTTAGGGGTTTTGCATGACACCTCCCTACTCCCCTATCTCCCAAGAATTACCATTGTTCTGAAGCTGATCTATGTACGGCAATGGTATGTGCCCATAACAATAGACAGTAAGATTTCATGAGCTTTTGGACTCTACCCAAGTGCTATCATATGTATACGTCCTGTTCAAATTACCTTTTATTCACTCAGCATTTCTTTCCGAATTTTATCTGTTTAGATGCATCTAGATGTATTAGATGCATTACAAAATGTATTCCAAAATGTAATTGTCTCACAATTTATTGAACCATTTCTTTACTGAGTTATTTTCTTCAATGTTTTGCTATAGAAACTCTGCAAACACTACCTTTATAAACACCAAGGGTTTCCAAGATTATAGGAAATGTATACCTTCTACTTTAGTAGATATTGCCAAATTGCCCTCCAAAGTGATTATACTTATTTATCATTTACCAACATGCATATTTTCATGTAATTATGGCCATGTGTCTTTCTGATGAACTGGCTCTTTATAATCTGTCCCCGTTTTCCTACTGGATTGTTTCATGGTGATCTGCAAATGTATACATATTCTTTTGATGGTTACATGCATTGAAAGGATTGTCTCCTAGTATTTGGGTTGTCTTTTTAATTAATTCATTTAATATGCATTCTTTTAACTTGAATGTAATCAATTTTCTATCTTGAGAGGTAGTATAGAGCCAGAATGCCTGAGTTCGGCTGATACCTTCACCACTTACCACACAAGTTACGGAAGATAATATACTCTCTAGGCCTCTGTCTTTTATGAAGATTATAAAAATACCTGCTTCATAGGTTTTCATAAGAATTACATGAGTCAGTTAGATTATATATTGAGACTATTGTATAGTACATAGGATAGCTTAATAAATATTGGCTTATTATTTCACTTTATGGTTTGTACTTTTTATGTCTCATTTAAGAAATACTTATCTTCCGTGATATAAAAACATTTCTCTTAAATTTTCTATTAAAAGTTTTAAAATTTTGCTTCTACATAGATCCATCTGGAATTTATTTTTAAGTGTAGTATGGGTAGGAAGTCTATTTTTTTCTCACATGAATAGCCACTTTTTAGCAGTATTTGTTGATAGCTTATTTTTTCGCACAATGCCACCTCTGCCGTGGACTCCTCAAATATTTATGTTTTGACAATGGAATCTCAGTTCCACTCTAATGGTCTATTTGTCTGTTATATTTTCTGTTATATTTGCCTGCGATATTTTCTGTAGCTTTATAATACGCCTGAAGATATGGTAGTATGAGTCTTTCCTCCTTACTCTTCTTCAAAATTTCCTTGATTATTCCTGTCTGTTTGCTTTTACACATGAACGTTAGGACCAGGTTGCCAAGTTCTAAGAAAAGTTTCACCAGTTCACTTTGGATCTGAGGAAGCTTCCATCACAAGGATGTATTTTATCTTAGGAAAGTTCATTTGCACTACATGGCAGACAGTGTGCTAAATGGAAAGAGCCCAACTAAGATTTGAAGACTTGGGTCGTAATACGCAGCTATCCAAGCTCCCTTGGACAAGTCCCTTCTTAACTCTAGACGTCAGTTTCCTCATCTGTAGAAGAGCCTAGCCCTTGATCATACAATAGCAGACCAGAACAATGCTTCTCAGAGAATGATTCTTGGAAGGGCTGCTTCAGCATCACTGTGGAGTTCCTTAGAATTGAAAATCAGAATCTGAATCTTGAGGACAGAGCCCAGAAATCAGCTCCCTAGGTGCTTCCTCTGCATGGTGAGATGGGTAATTTAATGTGTCAGTTCGGCTAGGCAATAGTACCAGATATTTGGTCAAACATTATTCTAGAATTTTCTATGAAGAAATTATTCAAATGAGATCAACATTTAAATCAGTGGATCTGGAGCACAATAGATTGCCCTCCATAATGTAGGTGGGCCTCCTCCAGTCAAAGGACTTTATAGAAATGAAGACTGACCTTCCCTCTGGATTCTCACTGCAACTCTTCCCTGGGTCTGGAGTCTACCCTACAGATTTCAGACTTGACTATCCCCACAATTACATAAGACTCCATTCCTTAAAACTTTATAAAATAATTCCAGTTCCTTAAAATAAATCTATCTCTCTTCTGTCTCTTACTCACTCTCTCTCAAGTTCTGTGAAAAAGTCCACTAGTTCACTTTGGATTTGAGGAAGGTTCTAACACACATCCTATTGGTTCAGTTTCTCTGGGGGAGTTCTAATTAATACAAATGGAAAAATTTAAGAAGCTCACCCTGCAAGGTACTTGGCATGAATTCATCCTTTTATGTATGATTTGTTCAAATTCACCTATTTATGGAAGAACCGTGTCTAGAATCTAGGTCACAGGATGCCCAATTCTCTGTTTTGTTGTTTAATAAAACATACTATAAAGAAAATAAACTGTTTATGTTGAGTGGGTGAGTTAGAGAGAGCAGAAATTTTATTTTCACAATGAATTAATTTAAGTGTTCCTTTTAAATAAGGAGTTCGCTTGGTAATTCATTTATAAATTTCTATATGCTTGACAGAAAAAGTATCAGCAGGGGACTGAACTGTTAGAGCTAAATACCCATTTAAGGCTGAATCATTAATGAAAATAAAGCATCTCTGAAATAAAAACATAAGACTTCATAGGATTTTAATATAAGCATCTTTTAGCAAAATATTTGATTGCCCTACACAATTTAAGAGGCTTTTCTTGGTTGTTGTAAAATGAAGCCATAGCCCTAAGTGTAGAAATTGCACATCCTCTTTTGCCCGGGCCCAGAAAGCGCTTCATGGGGGAAATTAGGCACTGGGGATGTGAGAGATCTCACTGTATTAGTTAGGAATCTCCAGAGACACAGACCCAATAGGATATACAGTGCATAGATGTATAAGAGGAGAGTTTATTATGGGAATTGGCTCACATGATTGTGGAGGCTGAGAAGTCCCACAATATGCCATCTGCAAGCTGAAGAAACAGGAAAGTCGGTGGTGTGATTCAGTCAGGAGGCTGAGGAGGAGTGGGCACTGGTGTAAGTCCTGAAGTCTGAATCTCCACTGTCCATGTGCAGGAGAAGACAGATGACCCAGCTCAAAAAGAGAGAGACTGAATTTACCCTTCCTCTCCCTTTTTGTTCTACTAAGCCTTTCAGTGACTTGGATGATGACTGCCCACATTGGTGAGGCCAAGTATTCTTTATTCAGTCTACTGATTCAAATGCCAATCTCTTCCAGACCCTCCCCCTGGCTCTGACTCTGGCCCCCACAGGTATACCCAGAAATAATGTTTTATCAGCTATCTGGGCATCCCTTAACCCAGTCAAGTAGACATACAAATTGACCATTACACCCACATCCAAATAAGAAGGGAGAGTTGGAATAAGGAGCTCTAGACTTCATGCACTTCCTGCCTGAATACCTGGGATGTGGAAAGAATAGTTAGCACACAAGGACATAGGGTTAGCACACAGAAAATATTCCATTATGCAAGCATTTTAAGATAATGGAATATACTCCGCATGACCCTTATCCAAATTTCTACCCAACAAGTCAATGACTTTTGTAAACCCTGCTAGGTCTCACACTTTATGTTTCTAAATGTATGAACCTATTACTGGCAAAGAGATTTTGCTGACTTGGACTCAATAATGGATCAGGCCTTACTTAGCAAGTAACTGGTGGATTTAGTAAAAGAGAAATTTAAAAGAGCATCTTTCCAATTGGCAGATCTGTTTTCTCACTGTTGTGAGGCACAAAACACACAAAACCGTGACTACTTATAACAACTGGGAGAGTTTGCAGAGAGTGAAAGCTAATCTTCTCATGTGGAACACAAGCTTGGACACACAGACATGTATAACCTTTTATCTTCACTGAAAAGTCTTCCGTGTTTTCAAATGGCTCTGGGTTGTCTGGGGCTGAACCGGGGCCTTAGGAGAAATTAGGCTCTCACTGTCTTGCTAGGGTGGAGAGGCTGCACAGAATCAGTGGGAGAGGCACTGGAACACTGCATGAATATTTATAAGTAAAAATGTGTCAGAAGAGCTTAAAGAACTTCTATCCCCAACCCTCCAAGAGACAAAAGAATTGTCCAAGGAAGACAGCTGACTGAGTTTTTTAAGCTTTGGATATTTTTAAATCTATTATTTTTAAATGGCACCTCTCCTCCCAGACATTGAATGGGGAATTTCAAATATACGGTGCTCCATCCCCTGCCTTTATCAGTTGTCCTTTTAGGGGCCCTATTGGGAAACTTCCTTTGAGCTTATCAAACCCAACTCTCCAAAGGGAAGTCAACAAAGCCAGCGTGTTTCAGAAATGCATATGCTGTCATTAAAATAGCTGTCCGTTCTCCCAGAGTGCCTCCCATAAAAGCATTTTAATTCTCTAACGAAAATGTAGTTCAGCCTTTATTCTGCAAAGCCAATTTGTTTATGTTTCCAAGTTCAATCACAATCTATTTGTAAAACCTATTTAGAATCAGAGTCACATAGCCAGAAATGATCATGGTCTAATTTCCTTATTAGAGAGATTCTTGCTGCAGCTGCCAGCTTGATTTCACTGCTCCCAGAGTCTGGAGCGACATGTTCTTAACCTCTTTTCTCGATTTTGTTCATCATTGCTTTTAGCTTTTTCCCTTCCACATACAAATATCAAGCCAGAGAAGAACAGTTTCAAATCTTGTTGCTGAGATAGAGGTAAAATAAGAGACTACCACCTTTTTACCTGCTAAAAAAAAAAAAAAAGAACAAAATTGGGCGACTCAGAATATCTGCAGGAAAAAAGGAAAGAAAAGGTTCACAAAATACACCATGACAAGAAAGATGCTTTAGGATTCAGATAAAAGATCAATAATTTCAAAGGACTTGAAGGGCTGATGTTTTCTAGATAATTGAATCCATATTAAAGCAAAACGCAAATGCAGCATTCAAGAAAGCTTCTTATTTCATCTCCTTTTTTTTCTTTAAAAATTTTCTTTATAAAACAGGTGAGTCAATCTTTCTGATACGGCAAGATATGTCTTTTCAGGACAATTTAAAAGTTCTCCAGTGATGCAGGGTCTTGAAGTATCTCAACGTCTGCCACATAAGTTAGTGAAGTCTTACTCATCCTTTAAGGCAGTGGTCCCCAACCTTTTTGGCATCAGGGACCAGTTTTGTGAAAGACAGTTTTTCCGTGAACTGGGGCTGGGGGGATGGTTTCAGAATGATTCAAGTGCATTACATTTATTGTGCACTTTATTTCTATTATTATTACATTGTAATATATAATAAAATAATCATACAACTCACCATAATGTAGAATCAGTGGGAGCCCTGAGCTTGTTTTCCTGCAACTAGACAGTTCCATCTGGGGGTGATGGGAGATAATGGCTGATCATCAGGCATTATGGTGGCTGAAATAATGTCATATCATAACGGTCACTCCTGTAATAGATTTTTCAATTGCCTACCATCCCTCTCAAACTAGATAGAAAAGCAACATTGTCTACCAATAAGTAAGGGTCAGATAAATGTGTAATACTTGTCACTGAGCACTCAGCTTGTTCTCCAGAAGGGTCTGAAGTACAGGAAACAAGGCAAAATGGCATGTTCCAGATCTCAAAATGGACTTTTAATCTGAATTGGGCAAGTCTAGCCCTCCTTAAGGCCATAGAATGATTTTCACAAACATCAAATCTAGTATAATCTCTTCATTCATGCCTCCAAGTCTCTTTGGGATTTCCCAATGATCCACTCATTCTTTCTCTTTTTCTTTCATTTCTCTCTGTTGAAATGCCACCTCCTCCACGAATCCCTTAAGACATGCTAATTGTCTGCTCAATATTCATTCATCCACCCCCTTTTTCTTACTAATTTATTCAAGGTACAAGTGTCCAATTAAAAATAATTTTCCAGACCCCCAGCAATTAGGAATGACCATATGACCCAGTTTTGGCCAATATGATGAAAATGGAATTTACTAGACAGAACTTATGAAAAAAGATTTTTTTAAAGACACAATTCATCTGCCATACTCTTTTGACTTTTGATGTTGGTCTTTGCCTTTTTCCACCTTCTTGCCTGGGACCTAGACTTAAGATTTGGAAGTATGGCAGCCATTTTGCAATGCTAAGGACTGTAAACTAAGGATAATTAAATGGTAAGATTAAAGGCATTTGGACCCTTGATGACATTGCTGATTTACCACACTAGCCTTAGACTGCCTAACTCCAATCTTCTGTGGCACAGGAATAGTACACTCCTTTCCCATTTAAGTCCCTCCATTTTGGGTTTGGTTGCTTGCAGCTATAAACAATTCTGACTGATATACCCTTTACAACCACTGAGAGGCTCATAATAAATTTGTCTGGGATTTTCCCTGTCCAAACATACAACTCAAATAACTCCTATTTTACTTTCCATCTGTATTATTCAGGGTTCTCCAGAGAAACAGAAATATACATATATATATTGTATATACATATATATGTATATAGCTATAAATGTATATATTAATGTTATATATTAATGTATATTTATGTTGTTTAAAAAATATATGTTTTTAAGGAATTAACTCTTGCAATGATGGAAGCTTAGAAGTCTTAAGATCTGCATTCAGAAAGCTGTAGACCTAGGAGAGCCGGTGATGTAGTTCCAGTCCAAGTCTGAAGGCCTGAGAACCAGTCCAAGGAATGCAGCAGTCTCAGCCCCCAAAAAAGGAAGACTGATGTCCCACCTCACACAGGGAGGGGAGTTTCCTCTCACTCAGCCTTTTGGCCTATTCAGGTCTTCAGTTGACTGGATGAGGCCCACCCACATTAGTAAAGACATCTGCTTTACTCAGTCTTCCAATTCAAATATTAATCTCATTAAGAAACACCTTCACAAACTGATATGATTGGCTCTGTGTCCCCATCTAAATCTCATCTCAAACCGTAATCTCCATAATCTGCATGTGTTGAAGGAGAGACCAGCTAGGAGGTGATTGGATCTTTCCCCATGCTGTTCTCATGATATTGAGTTCTCATGAGATCTGATGGTTTTATAATGCAGTATTCCCTGCTCTTGCATTCTCTCTATCACTCTGTCTCTCTTTCACTCTTTCTTGCCTGCCACTGTGTAAGATGTGCCTCTCACATATACACCATGGAATACTATGCAGCCATAAAAAGGGGATGAATTAATGTCCTTTGAAGGGACATGGATGAAACTGGCACAAGAACATTCTCAGCAAACTAACACAAGAACAGAAAACCAAACACACATGTTCTCACTCGTAAGTGAGTGTTGAACAATGAGAACACACAAACACAGGGAGGGGAACATCACACACAGGGGCCTGGGAGGTTGGGCAGGGGCCTAGCAGGGGAGGAATAGCAGGGGTAGGGGATAGCACTGGGAGAAATATCTAATGTAGATGACGGGGCGATGGATGAAGCAAACCACCACCATGGCATGTGTACACCCATGTAACAAACCCACACGATCTGCACATGTACCCCAGAACTTAAAGTATAATAAATAAATTTTTTTTTTTTTTTTTTTTGAGACGGAGTTTCGCTCTTGTTACCCAGGCTGGAGTGCAATGGCGTGATCTCGGCTCACCGCAACCTCCGCCTCCTGGGTTCAGGCAATTCTCCTGCCTCAGCCTCCTGAGTAGCTGGGACTACAGGCATGCACCACCATGCCCAGCTAACCTCTTGTATTTTTAGTAGAGACGGGGTTTCACCATGTAGACCAGGATGGTCTCGATCTCTTGACCTTGTGATCCACCCGCCTCGGCCTCCCAAAGTGCTGGGATTACAGGCTTGAGCCACCGCGCCCGGCCAATAAATAAATTCTTTTTAAAAAATGTACCTCTTCCCCTTCTGCCATGATTGTAAGTTTCTGAGGTCTTCCTGCTCCATGAGAACAGACTAATACATAAACATACCCAGAATAACCTTTGGCCAAATGTCTGGACCCCCTGCAGCCCAATTTGATATCAAATTAACCATCACAGCCCCTCCATCAGCTTCCCATACATAAATGTTTGACAAGCATTGTCCGAGACAATCCACGTAAATACAATTCCTGGAGATTATCAAAGCCCTCTGATTTTTAACCACTTTTAGGGTTGCCAGATAAAATATTTGCATTTGCTAAATCTAGCAAACCCATTTTGTTTGGAAACATCTAAAATGTTTTCTGTGCTTTATTGTTCTCTTGAACATTTTATAATTTTTATATTTTCTGCATGTTTCTGTGATTACTACGCGGTGCTTCATATATAGTGCTCTTTATTGATTCTTACTGATGTGTTTCCCCTGTATTAAATTTTTCCAATGCACAAAGTTTTTGGAATATATAAATGAATATATAAGTATGCACGTAAGTATGTGTCACACACACACATACACTCACACGCACCTTCTCTTCTTGCTAGCTGGTAGGGCTTTACACTCAGGATGCCTGTCAACAACATCTTGACCTTTGTCTGTAAAATTTACTGCTGCTAACCTGTTTTTAATATGCTTATGCTAGAATTTTGTCCAAAATAAAAAATGACTCTAAAGAATGATTTGAAGGACTAATTTCTTAGTAAAAATGATGGGCTTGGTAACGTTTCTTTTGACTGCTCAGGCAGAGAAATGATTTTGGGCTCCTGGTTCTGGATTGTGTTTGGTTGTAGTACTTGCATATTCAAATGATCTCTTAATCAGAGAGGTGCAGCTATACAATGTTGTCTCTTTCAATATTTGCCCATTTGGTTTGTGTGCATGCATGCCTGTATGTGTTACGCACCTGCACACACACGCACATATACATACACACATACACACATAACCAGGAGTTATTTGTTGGTTTTTATGTCCTTAAAAATGTACCTATATGAGCATTATCTATGCTAGTATTTAAGCTCTGAAATGACAGGGAACAATTTTATTGAATTCACGTGACATCCCAGCATTACTCATTAGCTGGGCATAGCCAGTGCTCTCTGTTGGTATGAATTCCCTATATATTCTTGCTACTAAGCAAGGACTCAAGGCCTGGAAGCACAAGCAAAGGGGGGAAGCTTGTTACAAATGCAGAGTCAGAAAACCCTCCCCAGACCTACTGAATGAAAATCTGCATTTTAACAAGTTCCCCAAGTGTTGGTTTTCAAACTTTCGTGTGTCTCAGAATTCCCTGAGGGCTTGTTAAAACACGGGCTGTTGGGCCCATCCTCAACATTTCTGATCCAGCAGGTCGGAGGTAGAGTCTGAGAATTTGCATTTCTAACAAGTTCCCAGGAGGTTCCCAGATATTGACGACCAGTCTTTGGACCACACTTTTGAGAGCTTCTGCTCCAAACAAAACAGAATAATGGAATTTTCCAAAATGTATTAGCTTAATAACCAGAGGTCTGCATTTTAGCTTTTATTCATCAAGCTGTGTGACCTTGAGAAGGTCTTTTTTGCTCTTTTTTTCTAGTGGATAAATAAGACAATGTGAGGATCAAGCGTAGCACAGGGCTTGTCTTCTTGGCATCTGTGTACACGTCTGCTCTCTCCCCTCTGCACTGTCAGCTCCTTGAAACCAGGAAGCATATTTTATAGCCATTGTATCCTCAATGAGACCATGAGGTCTCTTTCTTGAATGAGTGAATAAATGAGCAAATAAAGAAATGAATCCAAGACATGAGATGATAATAGTTGTGAAAGTGTCTTTAAAATGAAGGGTATTTTTATTATTGCTGGATATGGTGACTAGTTCTTTAAAATTGCTGCCAAACTACTGTCGTTTCAAGGACATCCATAATAATAATAACAATAATTACAACAACTAACATATTCTAATATTAGGCTAGATGCAAAAAATAATAATTGGTGGGGAAGACATATTCAAACTCCTGAGTCCAGTACGCATGGAAACTGTAAGACACCAAGAGACGTGATTCAGTGTGTCTAGGGAAATGAGGACTGCAGCAATAAAACCAGACTCGAGGCTAGTCAAAAATTCTAGCGAACTGGCAGCCAACTTCTGCATTAAGGTTGCTGCAGCTTGGGTGAGTCAAAGGACTTTGGGGGAAAGAACTCCGTAGTTTCAAGCTTAGGAATTTTGCTCTCTTTCTGGAGGAGGGTTAGAGAAGTAAGCGATCATGGGAGGGGCCGGGAGAGCCCACGTTTGCCTGTATCCCAGCCCCCATCTGTGCCAAGTTGCTCTTGGTCTATGTGGCAGATGCACTCACAGCAATAACTTAAGCATACCCTGCGAGTGACCCTATGGTTTAAGAAGAACATGTGTTTGGAGTTTCCAGCTAAGGAATCCGGGAGTGGCCAACCCAGAGATTCATTCCTTATCAATGAGGAACATCTGTAACCTCGGCCCATCCCATGGCACACAGGCTGTGCAGGGAAAGAGGCCCTTTGTTTTGAGTTAAAGTTTGTCAGGCAAAGGCTGCTAGGGGAAGGGCGCTAAGTGAAAAAGAGCTTCATGGTTGTTTGTTTATTTGTTTTGAGACAGAGTCTCACTCCTTCACCCAGGCTGGAGTGCAATGGCGCGTTTTCGGCTCAATGAAACCTCTGCCACCCAGGTTCAAGCGATTCCCCTGTCTCCACCTCCTGAGTAGCTAGGACTACAGGTGTGCACCACCACACCTGGCTAGTTTTTTGTATTTTAGTAGACACAGGGTTTCACCGTGTTGGCCGGGATAGAGCTGCACGTTTTTTATAAGCGGTTGTGGTTCTGTCCAGCCCACTGCCACTCAGTGGCCCTGTAGCTAAGTCCCCTCCACAAACCCGGTATCTTGTTTGCTAGCTCCTGGTCTGTACTTTGGCCTCTCAAACATGGTGCCATGCCTCTGAAGTTAACAGGGTCCTGGCATAACATGATTCCTTGTATCACCCTCAGGTGCATCTCAAAGCTCTGAGCCAGGTCTTAGCTCTCTAACTCTCATTCCACAGATCCCGCTACTTCCAAGGGACTCAGCCTGGCTTAGAATTCTGTTCCCAGCCGACCTTGTATACAAGGTCCGACCCCAAGAGAGTTTCCAACTTTTTGTCATCTTGGAAACTGTGAAAGCTTCCCTGCAGGCCACAACCTTACCAGATCTGATTGCAATAAAATCAAGAAGTGAATGTTTCTGCCTGCACCAAGAGACTATCATTTTTACAAAGGAAAATTTGATCAACAGCTCTATACATAAGAATACGAGCAGCTGAATGTGATCAGGAACTGGCAATATCATTTTATTAAGAGGGAATAGATGCCCTTTGTACTTGAGAACTCAAATCTGTTTCTTTCTGAAGTTTTCATTTTCCTCTGCCTTGTACATCTGTCACCTACTTGCTTGTATTGATTTAAAAAAAAAAAAAAAAGAAGAAGAAAAGAAAAAATTTAGCCTATGTCTAGGCTACAATGTGGTAGGGTTTAATCCATGTTTGGGAAGTAGTTAGAATTTATTTGATGAAAGGTGTTGGCTGTCACTCAGAGTCTTATAGCACAATTTCCTAGTGTTTGTTAAGGTTTTAAAGTGAAATAAAATTCAATTGGATCTGAAACACTGCTGATGGGTGACTTTTTATTTAATAAGTTAAGGAAACTAGCACATGAAATTCACTTAAGCACTTGAGTGTATCTGTGATATTGTTAAGCTATAACCCAATCTATTTGTGGAAGAAAAAAGGTTACAAAGCCCAGAAAAATGAGTGTCAGCTTTCTGTCAACAGATAATAGTAATGGTGATTGTGGGTTCTTGAGAGTGTGGCAGTAGGATTACCAGGAATCCCTGGTGTTTTAGACAATTTACACAGAAAAGTTGAATATTGCTACAACTTGTATTTAAATTTGCAGTTGAAATTGGTAAATCTAAGGAACGGAACATTTAAGCAGAACCAAATGTGGGTGTAGCAGACACAAACATCTATGTAATTATGCAAATTAGTGTAAACATTTGATGGGCCTCAAATTATTTTGAATGGCTTTTCCTTCTCTCTTATGACACTGAAGTGTCACAGTCTCCAATCCCTCATGCCTCTCCAAGAGATAGAGCGGCTTAAGCCCTCCTCTGTGCATACTTTTATTGGAGGCGTAGTTCTAGCAAGTTTGTTTAGGTGGTATCTAAACCCAGGACATGTGAAAGGTGGGAAATTAGGTAAGGGAGTAGCCAGTTACTCATTCTCTGAGTCCGTTTCCTCCGTAAAACATGGATCATAACAGAACTCACCCTAAAGCATTATTAAGAGGATCACACGAGATAACCTAAGGAATGCACTTCGCACATTTACAAAGACTGATACAGGAAACAGACCAAGAAGAGGTCCTGGCAATAGACTGATCTTCACACCTCATTTTGCAAATTAGGAAAATGAGTTCCAGAGAGGCAGAATGTAAAAGCCGAACGTTGGCAGAACAGGAAATTTGATGAAAGAAAAGAAAAACATTTGCAGACCTAGTCTGTACCAGGAATATCACATCTAGTGTCATTTCTGAGCCTCAGAAAGTTCTGTCAGTTATTATCTCTGTTTTCTGGAAGAAGAAAAAGCTCAGAGAGGTCCAGTGTGTGAGGCCGCACGGTCCGTGTGTGCCAGAACTGGGCTGCACAGCCAGGTTTGCTTGATTTCAAAGCCCATGTTCATTCCTCTTGTCTACTCTGTCTTGTCTTAGGCAACCAACTTGATAGTGGGTATAAAATGCTTAAGACAATCCACAACACTCGAGCTATTATTATTGGGGTTAAATCTCTTTGATTGAATTGTAGAGGTATCCAATGGGACATTCACTTTTTAGCTGAAATCCCAACACTAATGTTTCTTTCTAGCAAATACAGGGAAATATGGCTCTCTTCACAGCCTTAATATGGCAGAGAATGCTTATAGAGGGGAGAAACATAGACAGGGCAGGGAGGGCACAGTTCTGACCAGACAGACTCACGGTGCCATGTACACAAACCCAGAGGGAGGCATTTCTTGGCCATTAGAGACAGGCTATTTTGCAGAAAGTATTGGGGGAGCCAATCTCTATATAAATCAACAGACAAAGACTATATTTAAAGCAAAACCTAAGAAATGGCAGAGATGGAGAATAATCTCCAGACAGCATCAGAGTTCCACAAAGAGCTGCCACCATTCTAGGAGTGACAGCCCGTCACCGAGACAGTGGAGGAGCCGCACTGAGGACCAGTAGAATCTGATAGTGGAGAAGTCTGCTCGTTAATAAGCAGCACTTACTCCCGTAGTCACAGAGAAACTGGAGGTTTTCACTAGTCCACATTCACCATGTATCCTTTGAGGGGACGGTGATCATTTATCACGTGGGAGCTGAAATCAGGCAGCTGGGTTTGGATCCCAGCTTCACTAGTTGTCAGGCTTACAAGCTGGGGCAAGTGTCCTAACATCTCAGTGTATTTCAGTTTCCTCATTTATAAAATGGGTGGAAAAAATGCGCCCACATCATATGATGCTAATTACTCACAGCATTACTAGGAAAATGAAATAAGTAAATAAGGGCATGCATGGCAGTTGGAATAGTTCCTGGCACAGAGTGAGAGCTGAATAAATCTTAGCTGTTATTATGACCTCATAGAGTTGCTTAGAGGAAAAGATAAGATAGAATTCTTGCCTGGCATGTGGTAAGTACTTGAAAAATATTTGCTATTGTTTTATACTTAACGATAATGTACAGGTTTGGTGAACATTTATTATTAAATTCATTAAGTCCTGGGTTAATGACTCCAGATATAATTGTAGATAGATTTTGGACCTGGGTGGACCCTACCTGACCTTTGTCGCCAAGCTTCTAGTACACAGAATAGGCAATTGGGAAGTGCCAGTCTCCTAACCCCACCCCCACCATGAAGAAGGCTGTTCTAAAAAAGATTTCTTTCCAGTGTCTGCATTCTAATCCATCAGTACGAGATTATGGTACACTTTCTTTTCCTGACAACATTGGTCATTAAAGGACACCAAACACCAATCATGATTCAGCATTCTCTCCCAAGAAATCATACGGATTAAAGGCATCACAGTATATATATGGCACCAGATCCTTTCCCAGAAACCTCTTCCAAAATTCTCCTGCAGGAAGCAAGCACTGACCTGCAGTGTCTTGGAGTGGGAAGCCCTCATAATGTCAACAAAAGATACTTAATTTTAAAGAACCATAACTGATCCTAATAGGCAAAAGCTGAGAAAGATGAAAGCGGTGAAAAAGTAGCAGGAAAATATATGGAGTGTCTTTGCACGAGTCAATTGAGATTCAGAATGAGGTTCACACGAAGGCCACCCTCCAACCAGAGATTTACATGGTCTGAGTTAAGTCATAAAGCAGCCAAGGGAGGAAAAACTCACTAACAAAAATATTGCTTCCTCTGCTGCCTGACTGGAGGTGGAGTGTAAGAAGCAGTGTAATCCCCAGAGAAAGTGAGAGAATGTGGGGTGCATGGGGAAGGGGTTAGGGAGGAGAGCCAGGTCCAATGGCTCCACCTTAACCTGAGAAGTAGTAAAATTATCAGGAAACAAAGACAGCCTTGGCATCCTGAGGTCCATGATACATAAAGCAACATGAACCATGTGATAAATCAGATGCTAGCAAAAAGTATGCTGTCTCCAGCCATCTTTCCAGACCTCCTAAATCATCAGCCCAAAGGCAAAGCATTCATGATACTAAATAACCCAGTCTTAAATGTCCATTGTGAAGCTTGTTTGCTTTTTTGTTTTAAAGAAGCAGCTATGCATTCTCAGGCGTGTCTATGCAATTGCTTTGGTAATTTTCAGTGACACGGCCGGTCAATGTAATTGAAACAAATCAAATAAGAAGTGTCCTTGGTCAAACAACTTGTTGGATCTGAGTTACGCACTTCTCTCAGAATCTTCACACAGGTGAAGCTTGCAGCGTGGCTGGCCGGCAGTCAGGCAGTCCGTCATTCAGTCAGGATATCCACACATCCTATGGAAGAGTCCTCAGGGTACAATGTGGCTCCAGTGGAAACCTAGTGGTTACCAGATGGCCAGCCTGGAGCCTCTCTGTCCAAACTACAGAGAACCTTGAGGCTGAGTCTTTAGTTTAACATGACTTTGATTTCTCCTGGCAGGAAAAGTAAAAGTGAAAATTGTGCATATCTTGCTTTTGACATAATGAAGCATTTCATAAGCTGAAAATCCCAAGATCCAATTATAAAGGCCAAATTGCTATTTTACTCACCAAGATAAATAGCTATGGCCTCCTTGATCTTGCCCTTTCTAATTTACCTTATCTCATGAATTCCTCACAATAACTCTATGGAAAGTATTTGTTCTCGTCAGGGATCTGTTGGTTGTGGGTAACAGAAGCTCAATTCAGCTCAAGAAAACAGAAGAATGGGGGTTGGAGAGGCGACTGTTCAGTTACAGCATAGTCTCACAGGATC
Source organism: Sapajus apella (assembly GCF_009761245.1). Taxonomy (NCBI): domain Eukaryota; kingdom Metazoa; phylum Chordata; class Mammalia; order Primates; family Cebidae; genus Sapajus; species Sapajus apella. The sequence goes on from NW_022436980.1 coordinate 12,812,569, forward strand.
TCGGAAAAGCTGACTGAACCATCAGGCTTCAGGACAGACAAAGTTGCCATAGTTCTGGGATGAGTCAGTCTCTCCTTCCACCCCACCTCCCTTGAGTCAAGTGCCCACCTTGATCTTAGCAGCCTCCGTTTAGAGGCAGGATCACACAGTTAAAGCAAGAGGTGCCAATTATCAAGGGCTAAAGTGAGGGGCATGTTGCTGAAGAAAAGGGTAGAAGCAAAGTATTACCCCCAAACAATTCGAGTACAGCACAAAAAACTGAGACACAGAAGAGTCAGGAAGGTTTACTGATGTGGCTAGCAAATGGCTCAGGCCTCTCAAGACCATGGGTGTTGAATTCAGACAGGTTTAACTTTTAATCCCAAAGCTCACTTGCTCTTGGCTCCTGGGCAAGTTATTTAATCTTTGTGCTTCTATTTCCTTGCCATTAAAATGGGCTCATGTCAAAGGTTTGATGTTAGGATTAATTAAATGACATAATTTATTGAACCCATCAAATTTAGTGCCTGGAATGTAGTAGCACACACATACAAAATCGCTTTTCTCTCACCTCTGAAACCACGTCCTAAGCTTCATCACCGTTTTACCACTGAATGACACATGGTCTCCTGATGTTCTTCCTCCGTGCCTGTGTGCTGCCACTCCCAGACTGCCAGCTCCCTGGGGACCATGTCTCATTTCTCTTGCATCAGACACTGGGGCTGGCTGAGCACACTGGCAGTTTCTTCAAATTCTTGTGGAATTAAACTGGCTGAATCAGTTTGCATGTGACTTCTTTTCCTAGAAAATCCCCTGAGGACCTCGTACCATCTTGGTTTCATTGAGTCTTTCTCGGGCTATCTACTTCACTGGGACACCAACCTATTTTTTTCCTCTTTTCACTTCCCTCTTTCATGCAGCTCCACCTGGAGGCCAAGTGGCTTCAGTTTGTCACAAAGATAAATGTACTACAGCTAAAAAGCGCCGACTCAAGAGGTGTTCAACTCCAGCTGATTCCAAATGAGGAGAAGGGATCCTGAATTCTGCTTCTTGGGTATGCTATCATGGGATTTCTTTGATGGCGGTGTGGAGTGAGGGCAGGCAGTCTTTATGCCACATAGGTAATTGAGTAGCGTTTAAAGTGGAGAAGTACTTTTAAAGCAAGTATTCAAATTATGAGAACATATCAAGTAGGAAGTAGATAATTGCTCGTTTAAAGATGTCTTCACATTAGTCATCTCACAATCTTCCCTGAGTTATATGCAAAGTCTAGACATCAGCACGTGCTCAAAAACCTCCTAGACAAGGTGCTGACTTGAAAGAAAGATAAAGCATAAAGATGCATTAAAGATAGGATTAGGAATGGGAAGAAAACTCATATATGACAAACTCTATCATGTGTCCGCATTGAACCAGGCACTTTACGTGTAGCATTTCATTTTCCTACCAGTCTTGCAAGATTGGCAGTATTTTTCTAATTTCACAGGTGAGAATTATAAAGTTTATTGCTATAGGCTATACAATTAGTAAGGTGATAGTAAGGTGCAGCAAGAGATCTGCAGTGAAGAAAATACCAAGTCAATCTTGCTTTCTCAAACTGTTCATTTCTCTTTTTCATGCTTTAGGCAACACAACTTGACCACTATGGACTGAGAGAGAAGACTGGTCATCAAGGTGACTGGCTGAGTAGAACCGAAAGAAGGAACGGAGTTGTTTAGAAACCAAGCCACTGGGTTGACCATCATTCCAATGGAAAGCCTTGCACCACTAGTTTGGAGCCATTGAAAGACTATATGATTAGCACATAGACTTTTGAATCAAATTGAGCTGGGCTCTACCCTTTATTATATGTCCTTGGGCAAGTTACTTACCCTTGCTAAGTCTCCATTTTCTTACTTGTGAAAAAGAAGGATAATATTAGTAACTACCACATAAAACAATTGTGAAGATTAAATGCAATCGCTTGCATGAAGTAATCCTTGCTTAGCAGCCTGGTTCATAATAAGTACTCCAGAAATGTTAGCTGCCGTCAATAGTGCATAATTTTAAAGAAATGGGCATTTGTTTATTACTGGAATTGCTACAAGTATGACAAATAGACAGCCTTCCTTAATAAAGGCATGTGATTCATTTACAAATAGCAGCACACATTTGCATGTAGACAATAGTGTGATAACATTCTTAAATACAGTTTGTTCAGTCTGTTCTTCTAAGAATATAAAAACATACTGCTTCCCGTTGATCCTGAACACCTCCCCCCTTAGTTGTTTACATTGTTAAATTGCTTAGCAACCTCTCTTTTAGGCTTGACTAGAGACATACAATTTCAATCAAGAGCAGGACAAAATACCACAAAACTTAAATAAATATACTACAGCCACATTTAAAATAAAACATTAAAAAATCACATTTATTTTTAATCACTTTTAAAAAAATCTCATCACTTCAGCTTTCTGCAAATCCACATTTTTCCTTCCTCATATAAGAGGTGAAGCTTGGCTACGTAGCTCAGAGTGTGTGTGGAAGGGCGAGGAGCATCTCAGGAAGGGATGGGTCTCTCTGCTCTCAGTTCCAGAGTCCCATGTTGTCATGAATCTTGTACTTTTTCTTCCCTTCCTTTGGCACTCTGGACTAGCTCAACAATCATCGATGCGGGAAAAGCGACAGTGATCAACTCTCCCTGTAGAAAAGGATCGAAACATTGACTTTTTATGTTCTCAAAGGACAGGAACCCAGTCTTTGTCTCATTTGCTCTGTGGAATGGAATAATTAATGAGCCCACATCACCTAGTCCTGAAATTCCTTCAACTACCAATATACCCCTGCCAAGAATAAAATTCTCAGGTTTCTAAGAACAGCCTTTCTTACCCTCTATATTACCATCCTATTTGCCTCATCTGTAACCTTCCCCAGAGGAGCTGTCATCCTTGGCAAATTATTTTAAATTCTGTTTTCAAACCAGGTAGAACAACAAAAATAATAACAATAAGCAAATGTTAGATGTAATAATTGACCCAAAAGACCTAAGATTGCTTTCCAACATTTCCGAAGGTAAGTCACTTCTGAACTCCAGAACTGGGGCAAAAACTTCAAAATTCCTCTCTGTTTCAGGTAGCGCCTTCCATGGCATCTTCTCTCTTCCTCTCTTTCTCTGCTCCCTGTCCTTTTGAATAACAGACTTGGGATCAGAAGTCCTCCCTCAAGGTTTACCTCAGGTCCAGTTTCTATCCTTATCTGTTTTTTTCCCTTGAATACATCACTTTGTCATCCTGTGGACATGTCAAAGTCTGTTCAAGCTCCAAAATTTCTGCCCCCTTATACATCTGAGAGGGACTTTCATTTCTGGATAAGAAGCAGATGGTCACAGCAGGCTAACACATACACTGTAGCAATAAAGAAAAAAAGGTAAATTGAAAATGTTATTAAAGACACTAAATATCTTGTTGGAAGCAACAAGAACTAGATAAACTCAATTTTCTACATGAGCTTATAATCACCAGCTGCTTGCTTCCCAAGGAACATTTGTTCATTGAAGGTAAAGGCTGAGGAAGAGATTTGGACCAAAGAGAAGGACTTTACTGGGTAAAAGAGAAATCAGCAGAAGTTTTGGTAATGAATGGGATTGGCATAATAGATGGGAAAATAGAAGAATGCAAAATGCAAGGCTCATTCCCATACGTTTTGGAGTGGTGGGGAAGTCTTAAAGGGGCAGAGCTAGAAAGAGAAAAAGTCTGCTGTAGTCTACAGTGCTTGAGAAAAAAACAATGTCCTGTTAGAAATATGGGTTGACAATAAATGCCCTTTAATTTTTCTTCATAAACCATTTGACAGATCTTGAACCTTTGTGGCATGGATGTCTCAGATACAGGCTTTAAATATCTGAAGAGCAGACTATTTAGAACTGAGGAAACAGGTAGCTGCTAGGCTCCCCATCAAAAACCCAAAATTGACCTCTGCAGGAAGCAGGGACAAATGAAAGGTGAACTGGGACTTGCTAAAAACTGCAGCTCAGCCTCCTATCTGGCACAATCTCTGCCTGTCTGCCCCACAGAGGCAAAAAGGGATCCACGCTGGTAGAGATTCCATCTGAACATTTTGTTTTGTTGTTGTTGTTATTGTTGGCATTGTGTTTTGTTTGGGGTTGCTTTTAATACCCAATATCTTTAAGACAACTAAAAATTACTAACATGCAAAGAAAATTGAAGATATGATTTATAATTAAGAGAAAAATTCAAACAACAGAAGCAGACTCACAAATATGGAAATTAGAAGAAAATGACTTTAAAATTATAAAGATTATTTTGTCATTGGATACAAAGAACTAGATATGTATTAAAGGTTAAGAGTTTCAAAGACAATAAAAATGGCTAAGAAAGCCAAATGGGCATTAAAAAATTGGAAAATATAATATCTAAACTTAGGAACTTATTGCGTGAATTTAACAGCATGTGGGACATAGCATATGTAACTCAAAGACAAGGTCAGTTTTTAAAAATGCCCAAACTGAAACACAAATGTGAGAAGAAAGAAAGAACAGAACAAAAACGTAACAGACGTGAGTACACAGTCAAAACATCGAATACACGCATAACTGAAGTCCCAGAATGAGAGAAAAGAGGGACTAAAGAAGAAGAAATTGTTGCAGAGAAAACAAGTGAGAATTTTTCAAAATGAATCGAGGATATCAACCAACAGGTCCAAGAACAGGAAATGTCAAGAAGAATAAAAACAATGACTACCCCGCTTAGGCATATAATATTCAAACTACTAAAAATTAAAGATAAAGAAAACAATATGAAACGAACCAAAGCAGAGGTAGAGGAAGGGGGACACGTTACTTTCAAAGTAACAACAAAACTGATGGTTGATTTTTCAACAGGGACTATGGAAGCTAGAAGACAATGTTTTAACATCTTTAAGAAGCTGAAAGAAAAATATTGCCAACTTATAATTTTATACCAAGTAAAAATATACTCAAAAGTTAAGTCAAAATAAATATATTTTCTGACAAATAAACCTTGAGAGAGTTTAAACTTTTTCCCACTTTTGTGTTTCAGTTCAGGCATTTTTAAAAAATGATCTTGTCTTTGAGTTACATATGTTGTGTCCCACATGCTCTTAAACTCATCCAATGAGCTCCCAAGTTTAAAGTCTCTGGAGAATATCACTATAAGTTTTACTCAAGGAAATGTTTCAGGCTGAAGGAAAATAATCCCAGGTGGAAATATTAAACTTTAGGAAAGAACAGAGAGCACAGGAAAGGATAAGTATGTGTGTAAATATTAAAAGAATATTGATTTTTTAAAACAAAAGTAAGGAAAGATTTGGAAGAACATAACAATGTGGAAATAAAACTAATAATATCACACACCAAAAAACTGGAGGGTTTTAATGAGATTAAACTGAGGTAGGGTTTTTGCATTATTTGTGAAGTGTAAAAATACAAATTTAAAATGCATATATTGAGAAGCTAGGAAGGCACATTAATTTCTAGTATAAGAGCTAATAATGTCAGGAATGTATAACTAATAGAGGAGAAAAACTGAATGAATACAACATACTTAATCCAAAAAACAAGTAGAGAAGGAGGAATAAAGGAAGAAGGACCAGATGGGGTAAACAGAAAAAAAATAGCAAGTAGGTAGAATTAAACCAACTGTTTCAGTCGTTATATAAGTAAGCACACTAAGCACTCCAATCTAAAAAGAAAGATATTGTAGATATTTTTTAAAAAAACAGAAGACAATTACAGGTTCTTTATAAGAAATACTTTATGAAGTTTAACATTCTTACCTGGGAAGCAATAAGCCACAAGCTTCGGAGATGAAGCACTCTGGGTTTGAATTTTAACGTCTAATTATTAATTATTCAAACTTTAGCTACTTGCATAACTTTTCTGAGTTTTAGTTTCTTTATATAAAAGAACAGTAATATGTATCTAATAGGGTTGATGTGAGAATGAAATGAACTTAGGGAGGCACTCTTATATTTGGTTAATAGCCAAGGTGATAGAAACACATTACTTGGCTTTTAATTTCAGCTCTGTTAGTTACTAACCACGCAACCTAGACTAAGGTGGTAGAACTACCTATGCCTTGGTTTTCCCTTCTGTATAATGGGCACCTCTCAGAATTATGAAAATAAAATGAGGTTCTCTGTTAAAACACTTAGTACATTTCCTGGAACATAATGAGTACTCTCTACATGGCAGACAGGTTAACATAAGCCAGGGCCGGGCATGGTGGCTCATGCTTGTAATCCCAGCGCTTTTGGAAGCTGAAGTGGGCAGATCACCTGAGGTCAGAAGTTTGAGACCAGCGTGGCCAACATGGTAAAATCCTGTCTCTACTAAAAATGCAAAAATTAGCTGGGCGTGGTGGTGGGCACCTGTAATCCTAGCTACTCAGGAGGCTGAGGCAGGAGAATTGCTTGAACCTGAGAGGCAGAGGTTGCAGTGAGCTGAGGTCGCACCATTGTACTCTGGCCTGAGTGACAAGAGTGATACTCCATCTCAAAAAAAAAAAAAAAAAAGGCAGATGATGTCAATCATTTGTTCAAAAGTTCCTCATTCCTTCCCATTATACTTACAGGAAAGGCCAAAAATTACACCTCCCTACAAGGTCCTTCAAGCTCTATTGCCTCTTTAAACTCATGTCCTAGTTACCTCTCTGGACTTATGTAACTAGTCACCTCCTGGCTTGCTCCACCTACTTTAGACATACTGGCCTCCTTGCACTTCCTTCAGATTCATGGCAAGTCAGTCATGCTGTAGTCTCAGGGTCATTGCCCTTGAAGAATTCATTAAGGTTCTTCCCACTGTGACCACCCACACCTACCCCTCAGATCAACATAGCTTGCTGCTTTCCCACTGTTGGGGCTTGCTCAAATGTATTATTCAGTGAGGGCATGCAAGACTACCCTAAGTAAAATTGTATCTCACTGCCCCACCAACTCCACTTCCCTATCTTCCTCGGTTTATTTTTCTTCTTAGGAGAAATCACCATTTAACATTCTTTTCCATGATAATTATGTATGAGTTTACTGTATGCCTTCCTCCATCACAGTGTAAAGCCATAAGGGCAGGGATTTTTGTCTCTGATCACTGTTATAACCCCTAGCACTTTGACAACTAGCTGGTAGACAGTAGGTGCTCACAAAATATTTATTAAATGAGATCATTTTAAAGTTAGTCACGATTAGTATTTACTTCTTTGATCATTTCTTTCTTTTCTTCCTTCTTTAGTAACCATTGGAGATATTGAGCCATAACTGAACTCAAAACATAGCTCAGCCTAGTCATCACTTCGGCAAGGACTTCTCCCCTGGATTCACTGGCAATGCCAATTCCTCCTGTTTTACCCACTCACAGCATTGATCTCTGTTTTGTGATTCTCTGGTTTCATCTTTCTTTTCCACTAGACCCGGTGTCAGTAGAGACCTCATTTACTTTTGCTTGCCCCTGCCTCTGCCTCTGTATTCCCAAACTTTGTACAGGGTGCTTGGCCCTTAAAACGAATGCAACAATGAATGAATGATCAAAATGGGCTCTCATTCTTTTTTCACCTATAATAAAACCAACTTTGAACATTGTTTGTCCCCTTTGGCTGTGCTATGTTTAGCATTTCTTTGTGGATGATAAGCATTCCTTATTGACACTGCACTGATGACTTAAGCTAAGCTGTGTGCTAGTAGGTATTCTCAAGTGTTTCTCTTTGGTTTGCATTCAGAGTAAAAGTTAGAAGAGCAGTAGGTTGCTAGTTGGCAAAAATCCATTTACTACTGCTCATGTCTGTGAATGTATCCAGTTAATATTATGCATTAAAATGTCACAATAAGGATGACCCTGGAGATCAGACTAGTAAGAAAAAGAACAAAGTGAAGACAGAAGCATTCTTCTTTATAGGAATAGGAAGATTATGTCAATTGTAGCATAGCCAAGAGAAAGGAATGGTTATTTATTGGAAGGCTGTCATACCAGACTCCATTCAAAGTACTCTGCATTTGTGATCCCATCTGAACTAAACCACAAATGTGGTTGAGGACAGACGACATTGGCAAATGTGGAAATGTGTGCATGTGCTTTGATGTGGGCATGTTTGTGGGTGTTTGAAAGTAACGGGCTCTATCCCTGTCTCTGCTTTATATTAGCTATGCAAGCTGGGGCAGGTCAACCAGCGCTCCTGAGCTTCTGTTTCTACATACCAGCTTTGTGATCAAATAAAGTAATGGACATGAACATTCTTTGAAAGTAGTGAGAACAAGTGCGTTTGTGGGTGCATGCCTATGTATGTGCGATGTTACAAGGGTCAAAGCAACAACCTCTTCCTTTGGATATCATAATAATTTTGCATGTCCCCAGGTGAACAGTTAGACTTGGGGTAAAGTCATATTGTATCATCTTATTACCCATTTGCTTACTGCAACTCAATCCAGAAAATATATTAAACACCTGTAATGTTCCAGACTCCATAAGGACATGAAGAATAAAATGAACTAAATATGATCCTGCCTCGTAGAGTTCACACTTGAGAGGTGGAAACATATGGGCATAAAAGTAACTATAACTCACAGCAGAGTGTGCAGAGTGCTACTGGTGGCATTTTATAAACAAGACACTAGGAAATCACACTCAATCATTTATTCAATCAATACTTGTCATACCCGAGTGAGTTTAAACAGAACCGCCACGATCTGAGTTTGTGGAGAGTCCACTTTAATGGCCGGCGTCCGAGAGTCAGCTAGAGCTCAAGCCTCTCGGCCCAGAACCAAGGGTAGTCAATCTTTATATCACTTTAGGGTCGGGGGCGGTGAGCAGATTATTACAGAAGCAGAAGGAGCAGGTTAGGGGAAGGGGGATTGCCTAACAACAAAATTTTATTTAAAGTTGTTTTTCACTCAGGATGTGGAATAGGTACAGGATGTATGGGCCAGAGGGCCCTATTTCTCAGAAAATTGGTTACAAAGATGCCAGGTGTCTCAGACGACAAAGTTCTTGGAACAGAATGCCCTACATAGCTCAGGGTGGGTAAAATGGAGTCAGCAGGATTGTTTAAAGTGTATTCATCACAGCCAAGCCAATACCAACTATGGGCCAGGCACTATTCTAGAACCCAGAGAGATCACAGTGTACAAGAAAGGCATGGAGCCTGTTTCCATGGGGCTTACATTCCAGTGTGTGGAGACGGAGAACTCCCTGATAACGCCATGGATAAAGAAAATAATTTCAATTAATTACTGTGTTGATGTAGAATAGGGTCATGTGATCATGAGTTCAGCTCAGGGGTAAGACAGAAGGTGGTCAGCTCTGATGTCTCAGCTGAGACTGGCATGGTAAGAATGAAAGACTTGGGGAGAATTTATGAAAGAGATCTTCCACACTGAGTGAATGGCAAGTGCTAGGATTAGGAGACAGAAATGAGCTTCTGGGACTTTGGATCTGAAAGAAGGGGAGATGTGAAAGTTCGCTGTGACAAGTGAGAAAGTGCTATGAGCAGCGATGAGCCAGGGTGGATGGGGCAGATGGCACATTACATTTTGGCCATGGTCAAGAATTTGGGGTCCAATCAAGGTGCCATGGAAGCCACTGAAGTTTCGAAAAAGAGAAGAGATAGGATTTGATTTCCATTTTAAAAGAGCAATCTGGTTGCTGTGTGGCAAGTGAGGACTGCGGTGGGGAGAAAGTGAATCCAGGAAAACCAGACAAGATGCTATTTTCGTTATCCAGGTGAATGATGATGAAGAGTGACCCCTAACTAAGCTAGGAGCGGTCTAGGTGGTGAGAAAGAGACAGATGCAGGAGGTATTTTGGAGGTAAGCCAACAGAGCTGCAAGAGGAGTAAGGTTGCTTCTAAATAAAGAATGCTTCCGTTTCTATTGTTAGTTCAAAAGCCTTTTATGTCAAACAATTATAGGAGCTAACAAATTGACTCTATAAATATATCCAATGTACATTTAAGCTAATATTAAATTTCTTTGGGCCTTCAGAGTTTGTATTACATAAATAGCACGAAATAAAAATCCTTAATAAAGAAAGTTTGTAAAATACAGAAAAGCAAAATTGTTTAAATAAAAATACATACTATAAAATATGCTACATACATATCTAAGGCGAGAATTCCTCTTTTTTCCCTTAGAATTGAGATTTGATCTCCTATTTGGGGGCGAGGGGGCACGCTGTTGTGCTGTACCAGGTTTTGCCTCTTTCTGCGGCATCTTTCAAAAACCGAAAACAATGTAACAACGTTATCACAAATGCTAGGTGTGGACATTTATTTCATCATATATGGGAGGTGACTTCCACCACTGGGGCAATCGGACCTGGGAATGCCGAGAAGTCAAGAAGTCGGGAGCTGATGAAGCGCGTGTCCATCTTACCAAGACCTTGAGTATAATGCAGAGTCCCTGCTGCAAATCCCTTCCCATCCGTGCTTTGAGACGGAAGGAGGGAAATTGCAGCTATTTACAGCAACCACCATCTGAGCAGGGACTGAGTCACGCAGTACCTCGGGGAAGCGAGGTTGGAAACCCTTGTCAACATGCAGTCAAGTCTAGAGTTAGAGCTGGCCGGTGTGCGCCCTGCTTCTGCGGGAGGGTCCCCGGGCCCTTTCGAATTCGTTTTCCGTTTGTCTGCCGTTTGTTTGTTGTTGATTTAGCCCTCCCTCTAAAGGCTAAGGATTCCACCGCGGTACGGCATGGGCGGGGGCGCGTCCTGAGCGGGCGCCCCCGGGGAGCGCGGCTGGGAGCTGCAGGCCGCAGCTCGCCCGCGTGGATCCTCCGCGTGCCCGCCCCGCGCGGACCCGGGGCTGCAGGAGTCCCCGGCCCCCGCGAGGCTGCAGTGCGGCGCGCACCGGCTCCCGGCGCCGTCCTCCTCCCCGCCGCGCGCGGTCATGGATCTCTGCGTCCTAAAGGGGAAAGATAATGCCGGGTTAGCGTATAAATAGACGGTTGCATGCTCTCCCTGCGAAGCATCGATTGAGGCCGCTGACTATCGATCTAATTTTAACTTACATGTTCGCGCGCGCCCTCCCCGCCCCCCTGCCGCGGCGGGGCGGAGCGCGGGCCACGCTGTCTCCCGCGGCCGCCAGAGGGCGGCCCACCCGCCGTCCCGCCACCCTGCCCGTCTGGCCCCTCTGTTTACGCGGACGTACAATGCTGGCCTTTATTGGGCTTGAAAAATAGGAGTTTGATTTTCCTGCACCGGGATGACCTCGACACTCATGAAAGTCGGAGGAAAGCGGGGAATCGGATGACAGGCAGCCGGGAAAATAAAGCTTGCATTTCACCTCCTCCCACGCCACCACCTACACAGCACTCGGGATGTGCTTCTCATTTTAAAACCACCTTGCTGAAGCCGGGAAGTGGGGGAGGGCGGTAGGAGTGCAATGTTAAATTCTTCTGGGTACTCTGGCACTCGGCGTGCAGCGCCTTCTGTTTAGAAGGTAAATGTCACCTGCTCTCTCTTGTAAGGGCGCTCTCCTGAACTGACACCAAATGCCAGTGCACCCACGTTATCGAGGAGTGATTTGACTAACATATTATTAATTGTTTCTAGGCATAATCCATCTTGCCGAAGTTTAAGTAATGGCCATCAGCAATTTTATACTACTGGCTTGTGCATTTCAGGTTGGGAATTAAAGTCTATCAAAGTTTTGCTTGCCACCTTTTGGGACCACAGCACATCAGGATAGGGGGAATAGGATAAAGTAAATGAGAGGGAAAGGGAGACAGAAAACAAAGAAAGATGCCTCCCCGGAAATTCCCCAGCCCTAGAACTCAGCATGTGAACAAACTTTCCTCTGGGATTGAGTGAAACGTATTAATAGGAGCCCGTGTTTCTGAAGCACTTGCTATGTGCCAAGCATTGTACTAGCCATTTCATATTTGTTACTTCATTAAATCCTCAACACAACCTATTGATTAGATCCTATTATTATCCACATTTTAGAGTTGAAAAAAAACTGAGGTAAGTTAGTTGCATAAAGTTGACTAGCTAGAAAGAGACAGAGCCAAGATTCAAACCTCAGTGGAGGCTGACCCAGAACCTTACTCCACATCACCATGTCAAGTGTCGACAACATGCCCACCCTTGGTGAAGTCTTAATCTCTCTGCATCTCTAAGCAAAGGAGGGTGCATGTGAAGAGAGATGGCCACTTTCAAATAAGGCCTACTTAGGCCAAAATGCAAAAGCTCGTCACAGGGCGAGCTCTTGCAAAAGTGAAAAACTTACGAAGAAATGATCATCTGCAGTGTTGCTCCTGATAATAGCTTATAGGATGGAAATAAAGTAACCAGAAGAAGGAAATTTTTATTAAGGGGCCCTCACCTGTCTATTCATTCAACAAACATTTGCGTACAGTGGACTGGCCATTGTGGTGGGTGCAGAAATATCATAACGAAGAAGACAAAAGTGCTCTATCCCCTCTTGGAGCCTCGTGAGAGAAAGGGGTTATAACTAAGTGAACAATCAAACATATAATTACAATTTGAGATGATTACAAAGGGGAGGAGGGAGTCAAGAAGGCCTGTCTGAGGAAATGCCATTTACATGGAGAGATACAGTGTGAGTAAGGGTTAGCTGGGTCCAGGATGGGCCTGAGCATAATATGGAGAGATATCGGGAAGTCTTGAGGAGGAAATGGTGTTGGGGAATGAGTAGGAGAGGATGCTGGAGAGCGTACATGGGATTTGATAAACCGGAGTAAAGATTTGTGACGTCATCATAAGCACAATGGGAATACCCCCTTAAGAGATTCAAGAATAAGAATAAAGTGATCCAATTTGTGTTTTAGAAAGTTGCTTTGTTTGCGGTGCGGAGAATGGATAGGAGGTGGGACGAGGGAGTGAGCATCGAGAGACTTCAGGAAGTTTGCACACTACTAGCTCAGTGAGAGTTGTTGGGGGTTTGGACAAGGCCTGCCGTAGTGGAAATTGAGAGAAGTGGAGAAGCTGTTTGCACTTTGGTGATGGATTGGACAAGATGGCTGATGGGTAGAAAGAGGTCAAGGATCCCTCCCAGTTTCTGGCTGGAGGCACTGGATTGAATGAGGCATCATTTACTAATCCAGATGACATGAAAAGAGGAGCAAGTTGGGGGACCCTTGGTTTGGGCCTTTCCTATTTGAAGAATGAAGGCTGCTGACTATTCAGAAAGAAAAGAGACTTTAAGGCCGGGTGCAGTGGCTCACACCTGTAATCCCAGCACTTTGGGAGGCCAAGACGGGTGGATCACGAGGTCAGGAGTTCAAGACCAGCCTGACCAACATGGTGAAACCTCGTCTCTGCTAAAAATACAAAAATTAGCTGGGCGTGGTGATACACACCTGTAGTCCCAGCTACTCAGGAGGCTGAGGTAGGAGACTTTCCTGAACCTGGGAGGCAGAGGTTGCAGGGAGCCAAGGTCATGCCACTGCACTCCAGCCTGGGCAATAGAGTGAGAGTTCATCTCAAAAAAAAAAAAAAAGAAAGAAAGAAAGAAAAGAGACTTCAAAAGTAAGCTTGAGTGAGTTACTGATACAGACAAGAGATGGGGAAATAGTGGGTAGAAGAGGGCGGTTCCCCAGCAAAGGCCCCACCCTCAAGCCTGGATACCCGCAGCCCTAAATGAGGACAGGCATTCTTGGTTTTGCTCCCAAAAAGTTGCCTTTTGGCCACCACATCCCCTATCCTGTACCCACATAAACCCCAAACTCCAGGCTCCAGAGGCAGACTAGGAGATGAGGAGAGAAGCAAACGGTGGAACATCACCGCAGAGGAAGACAGAAGAGACGGAGCATGTGAACACAGGAGGTTGGCTGGGGACAGTCGGAGAAGAGTTGGCCACTGGATGGCCAAACTCCAGGAAAAGATCATCTTCCCACTCTCTCCCCCCTTACAGCTCCCCATGTATCCTGCTGAGAGCCACCTCTACCACGCAATAAAACCCCTGCATTCATCTTTCAAGTCCATGTGTGACCCAATTCTTTTGGGGTGCTGGGTACCAAGGGGCCAGTGAGCTGGTTAACACTTAAGCCCTCTGTGGATGGCAGAGCTAATAAAAAGAGCACTGTAACACTGGGGTCATAGGAACCTGCCCCTAGATGCTGCTGTGGGGCCAGAGCCCCAATACCTGCACCTGCCTGTCTGCATGCTCCCCTCCTGTAAGGGGTTTGAGCTCATGGCAGTCGAACAGAGAGCTGCACCCTTTGTCACATACCCTGCAAGTGGGGGCCAGAGCACTCTCCCATCTCATTATTATTGAAGTGACTTTTTTGTCATCATTGTTATAGTTCTTCCACTGTCAAAAAGGTAAGTTTTAGTATTGCTGTGTGTGAACTGGAAGAAGAAAACAATGAAGCTGTGGTATATGTACTTGGTTTTTGATATGGTTTGGATCTGTGTCCTCACCCAAATCTCATGTTCAATTGTAATCCCCAGTATTGGAGATGGGGCCTGGTAGAGGTGATGGGATCATGGGGACAGAGTTCTCATGAATGGTTTAGCACCAGCCCTCCACGCTGTTCTCTTGGTCCTGAGTGAGTGAGTTATTGTGGGATCTGGTTGTTTAAACATGTGTAGCACTGGGCCGGGCACAGTGGCTAATGCCTGTAATCCCAGCACTTTGGGAGGCTGAGGCGGGTAGATCACGAGATTTAAGAGATGAAAACCATCCCGGCCAACATGGTGAAACCCCATCTCTACTCTCTACTAAAAATACAAAAATTGGCTGAACGTGGTGGCATGTGCCTGTAGTCCCAGTACTTGGGAGGCTGAGACAGGAGACTCGCTTGAATCTGGGAGACAGAAGTTGCCGTGAGCCCAGATCGTGCCACTGTGCTCCAGCCTGGCGACAGAACAAGACTGTCTTAAAAAAAAAAAAAAAAAAAATAGTAGCACCTCCTCCCGTCACATGGTCCTGCTCCTACCATGTAAGATGCTTACTTTCGCTTTGCTCTCTACCATGAGTAAAAGCTTCCTGATGCCTCCTTAAAAGCAGATGCAGCACTATGCTTCCTACACAGCCTGTGGCACTGTGAGCCAATTAAACCTCCTTTCCTTATAAATTACCCCGTTTCAGGTATTTCTCTATAGTAGTGCAAGAAAGGACTAATATACTTTTGTTACAAAACCCGGAGTCTGTGGCCGCCAAACTAAAAACCAACAAGCACCAACTCTTTATCTGAACGTCACTTGCAGGACCAGTAAGCAGCACTGGGGTTTATAGTCTCACATATGAGGAGAATCGCAGAGAGTTAGAACTGGAAAGGATCTCATTACACTCATTAGGAAACCAAAGACCCAGAGATGAAGTGATTTGTCCAAGGTCACACAGCAAGTTTGTAAGTGAACAAAGGTGGGGGTCACTGAGCAGGTCTCTGGTTCTTCCTTATGCCTCCCTGCCTCTCAAGGGTTAAGACTTCCTCTGTTAGACACACATGCCTTATTCATAAGGAGAGGATGCTGGGCTATTACTAAACCTGGGAATACACTTCCATTCAAACTCTGAGAAATGCAAGTGTCTAGACAATACATTCTCCCCACCATTCTGCAATTCTCCAGGACAAGAACCTCAGCTTCCCTTAGCATAGCTGGCATTTGGCTAAGCCTGAAGTCATCCAGATTCTAGCAAGCGATCATTCTTTCTCCAGGCAGTGGGTGTGGACAGATCATTTTCTTCCTCAGGTTCAGCAGGATGTGCACTTGCCTGTGGAAGCTTGCCAATGATAAAGGAAGAGTTGATCACCTGCTGTGCATCAGACCGTTCACCTACTGAGATGTCCTAAGTTTCATAAAGTCTGCCTGGTCCTTTCTATCTTCCTCATTCCTTTTCTTGCCTTCCATTCTTTGAAAAGTTTAGAATTGGAGTGGAACTAGAAATCATTATCCTGTACTAAAGAAGCATCTCTGCTTTAGAGTCATGGAAATGTCGTTTCTTCTTCCTGATACGTGTAGAAGCATGAGATGGAATCAGTTGTCCCATGACTTTGACTTATTAAGAGTGGAAACATGATTAAATTCTGCCACTACCAAGGTAAATCAAGAAAAATGAAAATGGTTTAAGTCTATTTATCCATCACACCATTTTGAAATAAGGTTTTCTACAACTATGATTTGTGGAGGTTATGGATCTTAGATGTTAGGTATATTTATGTCCTATATCCTCTAATTCATTAATTTATTTTTGTCTATTCAAGTAGTAAATACTACTGTTCATTCATTCATGATTCTTCTGAAATATTTCATTTCCAGAATTATCAACCTCTTTCTTCTGTTACAAGGACAATAATATTTTAACGACAGTAGTTTTTGAGAGTAGGATACATTCTATGCTATGATTTACAGAAAAGCATCTGATGGCATTTCTCAGCAGAGATTGGCATTTATACAACAGAAAACGGTTATAACAGCTTTTTAAATAAACAACTATGTGAAAACAATGGCACAGGGAGATAGGAGTCATTCTGCAGTGTAAAATTCAATCGCTGGGGACTGTCAATAATTCAATCAAATTACTTAAATGCAAAAAGTTGCCTTATTATTCAGTCAGAGTTC
Source organism: Sapajus apella (assembly GCF_009761245.1). Taxonomy (NCBI): domain Eukaryota; kingdom Metazoa; phylum Chordata; class Mammalia; order Primates; family Cebidae; genus Sapajus; species Sapajus apella. Next base: position 12,829,076 of record NW_022436980.1, read on the forward strand.
TTTCCAAAAACTCTTCCTACATCGTCCATGGGAGGTTTAATATTTTTGTTTATATTTTTCTGCATTTTTAAGGGTTTCAATAATGCAAATAAGTTGCCTTTGTCAAGAAAAAAAAAAGACAAAAACATTTTTTTAAATGTATTCCACATTAGAAAGACCACCTCAAAATTTAGAGGATTATTGAGTAAAGGTAGACGCTCCTTTGATATCAATCCCCATCAAAAGTCACTTGGGGCAGGAGCCTGCAAAAGCAGGGAGGGGCTGCCACATACACCGAGCTCATCCAGCCTGCAACCCGCAGACCGCATGCGGCCCGGGATGTCTCTGAACGTGGCCCAACGCAAACTCGTAAACTTTGTTAAAACATTATGAGATTTTTTTTGCGATGTTTTTAAAGCTCAACAGCTATCGTTAGTGTTAGCGTATTTTATGTGTGGCCCAAGACAATTCTTTTTCTTCCAATGTAGCTCAAGGAAGCCAAAAGATTTACCACCCCTGAAAACCACAGGAAGAGTTTAAAAGTTGGAAATACTATTATTGATAAGGCTGCGCTTAAATAGAAAAAAAAAAGTTTATTATTTGATACTGGAGAATAACAGTGATTTACCATTTATATACCAAGATATACCCAAATGACATTGCTTTGATTTACTTCTCTAAAAGGGGCTAGGTTGGCACTGGCCTGGAACATAGGCATTAAATTGGTTGGAAGATGTCTATCTGGGATTAGGTGTCCAGCTTCTAAACTATAAAATACAATGAGTTAGCTATCTGAATTAGGTTTATAGTCCCTAACCTTGACCTCATTAGCAGAGAGTGGCCCTAACTGCTCACTACCATGCAAGAACATTCTTAATATAAGATGCAAAGATTAATGAAGAAAAAGGACAATTGAACACTGTAAGAGACCTTTCGCAACCAGTCAGTGGGCAAGGGATGGCAATTTCTTTCTGGAAATTGTAAGCAGATGAATCATTGAGAACAATTCTCTAAATAAGCAAACAAAAGTTTTTTCTCTGCTTTTCATGCTGCTTATCTGGCCTTGACAAGCTGTTCATTGATGAGAAAACATTTCTTTAACCATAAAGATTTTAGGAGGTTCCATTCTTTTCATGGCCATCTTGATAGCCTTTGACATGCTAAGACATAAACATGTCAACATGGTGCTTCCATCATCTCTCCCTGCTGGGCACGCATAGCTATTTTTTTTGGTAGGGAACTGAATTTAGCTTCCTGACGCTAATTGAGGAAAAACAACTAAAACAAAAATGTCTAGTTGTTTTTTCAGTTGCGTTGAGGCAGAAACACCTTTTCCTACTCTTCAGTATTTTTCATTGTTTCCTCCCCTTTCATTCCTTCCATTTGGAGTTGTAGCTCCCCATGCTTTTCCTGCAGAGGCCCACACGTATGCATGTACTACCCCCTCCCTGGGTACAGAGGCAGGATGGGCTGTGGGCTGGTAACTCCTCCACGAATTTGTGAAGGCTTCACCTGCTTCTCTCCTACTCTGAGAGCACAAGGGAATGTGTGGGAGTGAGGTGACCTTAGGCAAGGATAGTCTCACATCTACTCCAATTTACATGAAAAGTGCTCCATTTGCAAACTTCAGAACTTAATTACTTATAACAAATTACTTGTGGCAAACTCTACAACTGACTGGGGCAGTAGGTGACAGCGCTGTACTTGGGAATTAGAACTGTAATATAGAACCATTTTGATGACGGAGTGTGGGACAGAGTCTACAGAACTTTGCCACAGTGGGCCCCAAGACCAACCAAGCACAGGATTTCATATTCAGAGCAGAAGTGTCTTTGTCAGTGGTCAGTGTTTAATCTGTATAAGAGAAAGATCTTAATTCTTTAAGATCTGATGCAAATTAAAAGAATCACCATGTACAGAAATACTGAAACAATCCAGATAAGAATGATATATATTAATGCTGAAAAGCTACGTTGATCAAGGCACTTACCTTTTTGGTAACTCAGTTTCCTCTTCTTTCAAATGACAAGGAGAATAGGACTTACCTCATAGGACTGGTCATACCTGTAAAGTACTGTGAATGTTGCTTGCCATACAGGAAGCTCTCCGTAAAGGTTAACTCCACTATGATTACTCTCACGACTCTGACACGGCCATCTCTGTGGCTAAATTGGGGATAAAAAACACTGTTAGGCCAGGCGCGGTGGCTCAAGCCTGTAATCCCAGCACTTTGGGAGGCCGAGGCGGGTGAATCACGAGGTCAAGAGATCGAGACCATCCTGGTCAACAGGGTGAAACCCCGTCTCTACTAAAAATACAAAAATTAGCTGGGCATGGTGGTGCGTACCTGTAATCCCAGCTACTCAGGAGGCTGAGGCAGGAGAATCGCTTGAACCCAGGTGACGGAGGTTGCGGTGAGCCGAGATCGCGCCATTGCACTCCAGCCTGGGTAACAAGAGTGAAACTCCAACTCAAAACAAACAAGCAAACAAAAAAAAACACTGTTGGTGTTGCTAGTTTTACTAGTTCTAAATCCATCCTAACTATAACATAATAATGAAAGAAAGATGGATTTACGAGCACCCTTTAGCCGCTTCAATTTATTGTTGAGTCAGAATGAGAAATAGATAAATAGAAAATTAGCCTTTAAAAATTATTTCTCGTGGAAGTGTAAATTGACACAAACCTTCTAATGTGTGTTAAGAGCCTTAAAATACAAATACCCTATGCACCAGCAATCCCTTAACTGTGAATTTATCTTATAGGCACAATCAGAGATGTGTGAAAAATATATGTGTAAGATTCTTCATCAAACTTGTTTATAATACTGAAAAATTGGAACAGCCTTAATGTTTAACAATAAGCTACCATTTAAGTAAAACACGTACATTCATGTGGTAGAATGCTAAACAGACATTAAAAACCATGTTGTAGAAGACTATATATTGACATGGACAAATGTTCACAATATATAACCCAGTGAAAATAGCAGGCTGCAAAACAGTGTATCATAACAATCCTATTTGAATGTAAGTATAACAGTTGGACTGAAGTAGATCCATGCAAATTCTTTTAAATGAAGCTTGCTATATTCTCAAAACTTCTTTAACCTTAAAAGGCTACCCAGAGCATATGTCTTATTTTTTGTGCCCTATTTTTGTTTAAATCTTAGTCTAGTCCACTGATTTTTGTGATCAAATCTGGTTATTAAAGTCTTAGCTTTCTCTGTTGACCATTCTGTCAAAATTCAATATCATTAGCTGTCCTTACTCACAGGTACATGCTTTCTCTCCCTGAACTAACACTGTCTATCCCAGCTTTGCTGACTCCAACCCCAGCGGGGAGGAGAGAGCAATCCTCTTTTTGTGGCTGGGAGCAGCAGCAGCAGGAGGAGGAGGTGCCCGCACCCTCATCTGGTGGCACTTTGTTCATGGCATCTGCCATCTTGCTGTAGCTGTGTTCGTGGTTTCCTGGGACCATGTTCAGCTTCATGCCAGCTCCTTCACAGGACTCCTTTACCCTAGAGGGGCAGCTGTGTGTCTCTTCGGCCCCCACTCAGGTTGCTGTACACCTGTGACCTCTCCACCAAGCTCTATGCTTCCGGTAGACATCCGGGTCCTCTTCTGTGCTTTCTGAGAGCCGCAGAGAACAGGAGAAGGTATGTCCACTTCCTCCTCCCTCCTTCCTCTTCCAAGCACTCTAAAGGATCTCTTCAAGCCCCAGTGGCATACATGATGCCATCAAGCCTTCTGTCTTCTGAAATTGTGTGAGGGGCAGGAACCTTCACTGTTATAGTGAACCCCAAGTTTCTCTTCAAAGAATCAGTATGTCAGTGTGTTCAGCTGTCTTATTCTTCAATTGTCTATTTTAAAGTTTAACTTCCTTCTAATTCCAGTAAATAACCTTCTCTACTGGTTCTAATCAGTACTTCACATCTGTTTCCCTGGCCCCCCCGCTTCATCCTGATTCATCCTGGTCACCTTTTCCAGTCACCTGCTCCAGTTACCTTCTTTGACTTAGGTCACCCCTGGCTACCTGTTCTGACCTGCCTGTAACCATCCTTCCTGCCAAAACACCCACCCTGTCACTTCAGCTCGGACCCCTGCTCTCTTTAAAATAGCCAGTCGGGATTAGTCTACCTTGTGCAGTCTAACCCTAGCCAATAGGGGTACAACACAGCAGTAGGGATGACCCCCGTCAGGCATAAGTACCTCTTCCCCCTTGTCCAAGCAAGCGGCCACCATTGTTCCATCCATACACTGCACCCTTCTATAGAAATAAATTGCCTTGCTGAGAGGATTTATCTTTGAGTGCTATTTCTTTTGCATATAACATTCACACTCAAAGAGACACATGTCACACAGCTCCCTTACTCCCTGGTGGGGTGGTGGGAGGAGTGGGATGGCATGAGATAGTGGAAGGACCATGGAGCAGAGGGAGACAATTTGTCATCCCTGAGGGATCCCAGAGAGCCATCCTCAGAATCCCTTCAAGTACTCCTATTTTTTTTTAACAAATCAACTATATTAAATTGGATTACATAAGGTGAAATGCACCATTATAAATGTACAGTTTGATGAGCATTAACAAATGTATACACTTATGTAAGCACCACAATCAAGATGTGGACACCCAAAACCCAGGCTCCAGAGGGAGTCTAGGAGACGAGGAGACAAGCAGACAAACGGCAGAATGGCAGGCAGAGAAAGAGAGAAGAGAAAAGCATCTGAATGCCAAAATGAGTTTGGCTGTGGACAGTCGGAAAGGAGTTTGGCCATTGAGTGGAATCCAGTGGGGAAGATCATCATCCCACTCCCTCCCCCCATAATCAAGATAGGGATTTTATCTGTCCCCAGAGTCGCCTCTTATCCTTGCCCGGTCAACACCTGCTCTCCTGTCCTTTGCACCACTGGTCTTCCTGTCCCTTGAAATACAGTGCACACTTGCTAGCATTGCATGTAAGTGGTATAACACAGCATGAACGTGCTTCCCTGTGGCTAAGCATGATGACTCTGAGATGTTTTCATGGTATTGCTGTAGTTTGTTAACTTTCATTATTAAGTTGGGTCCCATTGTATGGACAATTTGTATGCGACAATTTGTTTATCCATTCACTGATTGATGGATATTTGGGTTTCTTTTCTGACGGGGGTGGGAGGGTCAGCTATTACAAAGAAAGCTGCTATAAACATTTATGTACAAGTCTTTATTTATGTGGATTTGACCTTAATTTCTCTTGGGTAAATACCTAAGATTGGAGGGACTGGGTCATATGATAGCATATATATAACTTTATGAAACTGCCAAACTGTTTTCCAAAGTAGTTAGTTGTACTATTTTTTAATCCCTCCTGGAAGTGTATAAAAATTCCAGTTCCTCCACATCCTTGCCAACACTTGTTTTTGTCAGTCTTTATAATTTTAGTCTAGTGGGTGTATAGTATATCTCATTATGGTTTTAATTTGCATTTCCCTGACGACTAATGGTGTCAAGCATCCCTTAATATGCTTATTAACCATGTGTATGTCTTTGTTTGTGAGGTGTCTGTTCAAATCTGTCGCTCATTTTTTTAAATAAACTTTTTATTTTAGAAGAGTTTTTGATTTACAGAAGAGATTCAAAAATTGTGCAAAGAGTTCCCATATACCACAGTCCCAGTTTCTTCTACTGTTAACATCTTACATTACTGTGGTACGTCTGTCACAATGAATAAGCCAATACTGACATTTTGTTATTGAAGTTCATAGTATATTCTGTGTCTTCCTTTCTTTTCTTGCCTAGTGTCATTCCTTCCCCACGTGTCCCAGGGCTGCATCCAGACTAGTACATTGAAAATGGTTGTTATATCTCTTTAGGCTCTTCTAGACATCCGTTTCTCTAACTTTCTTTGCCTTTGATGACTTTGACAGTTTTGAGAAGTACTGGCTAAGCATTTATAGAGTGTCCCTCAATTAGAATTTGTGATCGCTTTCATGTGACTCCCCTGGGGTTGCGGGGTTTTTGGAGGAAGACCACAGAGGTAAAGTGTCATTCTCCTCCCATCATATCAAGGGTCTATGCTATCAGCATGATTTATCACTATTGATGTTAACCTTGATTACATGGCTAAGGTTGTGTTTGCCAGGCTTCTCCATACTAAAGTTACTTGGTTTTTCCTTTCCCATACTACAATCTTTGGAAGGAAATCACTAAGCACTGCCCACACTTACATGATAGGGAGTAATACTCCATCTTCTCAAAATGGAATGTGTGAATAAATAATTTGTAATACTTCTGTATTACAAATAAGACAGATTGGCCTATTTGACCAGGTTTTTAAAATCCAGTCATTTTTTATATCCTATGGACAGTATGCACTATTTATTTTCCACTTTGGATTATAAACCAAATTTAATTATTGATTTTCTTGCTCACATTGTTTCAGCTTTGGCCATTGGGAGATTCTTTAATTAGTTCCTATATCCATCTGACATAGCCTCGTCATTGTGTTTTCCCGAGCCCTTCCTCATATTCTGAAACTACAAGATAAGCCAGGCTCATCTAGTATATTCCTTGCCCCAGCCCTGGGTCCTGCCATTTGTCTCAGGAGCCACAGTTCTTTTATTGGAGAATGTTATAAGAAACATAGAAATAGGTTCTGGGTGTGATCATTTTTACTGGGGTGTCTGTTGTCTATTTTTTAATTGGATTGTTTATCTTTTCATGGTTGAATTATAACGGGTGTTTTGGGTTTGGTTTTGTTTTTAAATCAGGATACAAATTCTATCTTTTCTCCCAGCCCGTGGCTAGTGGAGGGAGGAGAGTGGGTGGAAGTGAGAGAGAGAGAGATGGAAGTGTTGTGAGTATAAAGAATTGTGTTGGTTACTTAGATGAGGCCAATCAGAACATCATGGAAATCTTTTTTAAAATGTTCTTCACATTGAATTTCCGGTGCTCAGACTACAATTGTAGGTATTGTTTTGCCTCAAAGTCCACTAGTCTCAGAGGAGCAAAGTGTCCCCAGGGTTTGCTCCTTCTCCTTGAATGAGCAACGGTGTAGGAGGAATGGCTGTGAGATGTGAAGAAATGTTGAATTGGAAAGTAAGTCCACAAAAGACTTAAGCTTCAATAATGGCTTCAATAAAATCTGAGCTGAAGTGAGCATGATTTTTTATATGACATTGAAAAAACTCAATGTCAAATATGGCTGCTGTTTTTAGGCTTACCACAGAAAAGAACCTCATGTGTAGAGATAGATGTGTAGCTACTCACAGTCTGCAGCCAGAGGAACGTTGACACAAAGTTCTGGCAGTTTTAAATCCTTTCTGATGACGGAGATTTTAGTGACATTTTCTCAAAATGTAGCAGTAAGCCAAAATATTCATTTCCACACCAGCTGAATGACTGTTATGTGTAGGCAAGGCATTATGAGGAAAGAAAGATCAAAAAGTAATTCTCTTTTCTCCATAAGCGTCTGGTTTGGTGCAATGATTTCTGGAATTTTTAAATTTTTAAATTGTAGACCCACATTTAATTGTACACCCATGAATTAGAGTATGACCTAATCCTAGAAAATAAATTCAAAATGATGAAAACTGAGTGAATTAGAATCAGTTAATTAAAAGTATCATTTGACTATAATTGTTTTGCAAGCTCAGCTATTATTTTAAAAACTCAAGTGAGATGGAAACAAGTTGACTCATGACTCACCTTAAAAAATGATCATGGTTGTCAGTTTTTCAGCAAAACGTCCTCTGCCATCTATCTATATCTTATTGTACAATCTCTGTACAATAGGAATTACTGTTTATGCTGTGCCTCTGTTCTAAGGTAATCCACTGAGTCGTTAACGAAAACATTTTCCAGTTTGCTCTTTTACTAAGGCAGGGAAACCTTTAAAGGAGACAGGTTAGAAATCCAGACTTTTGAACAATGAGAACACAGGGAGGGGAGCACTACACACTGGGGTCTGTTGTAGTGCTCCCCTCCCTGTGTTCTCATTTTTGGGGGAAATAGAGGAGGAACAGCAGGGGGTGGAGAGTTGGGGAGAGAACCCCAAAACCTAAAATGCAACAACAAAAAAAAGAAATCCAGACTTTTTCAGATTTTTGAAAGATAATATGATGCATGAAGAGTACATTACATAAGCCCCCAAGCAGGATGTGAGGCAGATCCCAAAATCAAACTCATTAATATCTCTAAGTGAATATTTGAATATAAATAGAATGCATAAGGGCTATAAATAACCTCATGTCAACCAGTTAGGACTTGCCACCAAATGACTATGGCACAAAATGCATTTTTTGAAAAACGTTTTATTTCTAGAGATTTAGGGATTTTGAAATTTTAGGTAAGAAGCTGTCACACTGAGTTATGTTTGAAAAAATTTTCAACCAAAGAATAAAAACTAAAAGGAGTGTTGGGTCAAAATTGTTCTCAGTCAAGACATTCTCATTTCTATGAAAGACAGTCACTTGAGATAGGCTCTTTGCTAACCTTTGTCGGGGCTGGAGCTAGAATGTAAATGTGTTGTAGAAAAAAAATGGTTTCTTGTCGCATGACCAGGGAAGATTAGGCTCACGGACACATAGAAGGGTGAGGAGTGGAATTTATTGGGTGAAAAGGTAAAGGGAGAAGCAACTCAGCAAAGTGAGATAGAGTCCTGCTAACAGGCTCTCCACCTCACCGCTAGAATCCCAGATTCCACCAAGGAAGAGGAGAGACCAGGCTCCTCCCTCTACAAAGGATGAGAACTTCTCAAGGCTCCACCCTGTCCTCTGAGAGCACAGCCCATGGGAGTTCTCCAGGGAGCCCTTTTCACTTGGCTGTCTCAAAGGGGAACCCCTCATACCACATGCTAACAAACTGTTTAATAAATATGTCCTGTCTGTCTACCTTTTTAAGAATACCTTCATAGTCAGATATTTTTAGAAGATGACTCCATTCAATTTTTTTATGACTGAGTATCCTGAAAGGGTGAGTAATAAAATAAGGACATATATAATTTATAAGTTATTATTTACTTGCTCCATAAAACTGAATAGTTCTCTTCCCCTTAATATAAAAAATATAAATAATGTTGTTATAATCAAATTTATACATGATTTTAATGAACTAATTGATTAAAATTAGTAATGAACTAATTGATTAAAATTTTTAATGTAGATTAATAAAAACATTAAAAAGTTAATGTAAAACTTTATTTTGGCAAATAAAAAAATTTATGTTTCCCAAAAAATATATTGTTATCTATTAAAATTAAAAGGCAGAATATGAATTATATGACAAACTAAATTTTAAATTTTAAAAATATATAAAACTAAAACTTATTATTTTATGTTTAAAAGGTAATTACCTTTTAAAAATGCATTTATAATAAAATATTCACAATTCTAACATTTGATGACTATCTAGTTGCCAATGTCAAGAATCAGTATCTTGATTCTTGCATGTTATGTCTAGACCTGCATATATACATTTATACATATATACACATTTAAGAGTAATTCAAACTTTTTAGCATTGCAAAGTGTTTCTCAGCTACCACGTGGAAACGCTGTGAACATCACATTAGTGCATGAGCCCTTCTGGACCGTGAATCAGATAGAACACAAAGGGAAACAGGAAGGTGGACTCTAAGCCCTACTGGCAGAGGATTCATCATTCTGCAAGAATCTATTGCATTTTTGCTGTTTGAGAGAAAAGATTTGATGAGTTAATTAATGTTCCTTTTCTCCTACCCAAGTGTCTGAAGGGCTCAAATCCTGCCACTCTCTGTGGCCATGACTCTCTTAGCGTTCAGAGACAGTCTTCTGTTTAGAAGACATTGGGCAAGACCTGTAGAGAAAAATTTCCCTGCAACTTAAGCGAAGTTCATAGAAAAAGAGGTTTGAACCTGGAAACCATCATTCTCAGCAAATTGACACAAGAACAGGAAATCAGACACCGCATGTTCTCACTCATAGACAGGAATTGAACAATAAGAACACATGGACACAGGGAGGGGAGCATCACACACAGAGGTCTGTAGGGGGGAACTAGGGGAGGGACAGCGGGGGGTGGGGAGTTGGGGAGGGATAACATGGAGAGAAATGCCAGTTATAGGTGATGGGGAGGAAAGCAGCAAACTATATTGCCACGTATGTACCTATGCAACAATCCTGCATGGTGTTCACATGTACCCCAAAACCTAAAACGCAAAAAAAAATATATATATATATATATATATATATATATATAAGAAAAAGAGGTTTAGATGACTGATAGTTCTGTGACAATATTGAGTAGAAGATTCTGCCTGTCAGAAGCACCAATGTGTTAATAGAGGAATTAACATATGAAAGCCAACCCAAACAATTAGCTGCCCAATCTGTTTTTAACAACCTCCAACAGCAGAGCATTTCAGCCAAGGGTTCCAGTGTTTAAATAACGTTTTCCTCTGGATGCTTTGTATCAGTGGTCAGCAAACCCTAACGGCAGGCTGAATCCAGACCGCTGACTGTTTTTGTAAATAAAGTTTTATTGGAACACAGCCATGTATTGATTTGTGTATTGTCTATGCCTGCTTTCAGGCTAAGATGGCAGAGCTGAGGAGTTAAAAAGGCTGAAATATTTACTCTCTGGCCCTTTACAGAAAAAGGTTGCTGACCACTGCTCTATTTCATGACTAGCTGAAATACTGCACAAAAAAGGGGGGCATTCTCTTCAGTTAGAGCCTTGGTGAAAACAGAGAACCACCCATAATGCCATCTCTACAAGTAACCTTCATATGAGAAGTCTTAAATACCCACTCTTAAAACGAAGAAACCTTGCTTATCTAATCTCCTTGATTTAACCTTCTCACTCTTACCTGGAACCAAAATTTACAATTCTCACATGTGCTTGATTGTTAAACAGGTGCACAGGTTAAAAGTACACATGCAGAAGGCTAAAATGTTAATCACATATTATTCAAAAATGTAGGAGTAGCACAAATTTTCTGCTTAACCAGAGGTCCTTGAACATTTAAAGAAGTGAGTCATACCTAGATACCTCATGGGGTTCAGATTATTCCCATTTTTCTGCTCCCCTAAATTCTGAACACTGTGACAATTTTCAGAAATGCTTTGGGCTGTCTGTGTGTCAGGGATGGCACAGGTATAGCAAGGGCTGCCAGACTAAAATGCAATTTGGGTTTTGATGAAGTGCAACTATTGCAAAACCACGAAGTGATTAGAAAACTTTCTGTTCTTTCTGCTTAATGTGAGTGAGCACTAATTTATTTACTTTATTTTCTTCTCTGTACATCTTTCTCCACAAAAATGCACAGACTACTGAGAATAGCTTTGAGAGCAATAAAGAAAGCGCGAAGTCTTCATACAGCCATCCTAACACAAGGATGAAGGGACTAAGAATTCTGTGGCCTGAGGCTAGTGGAAGGTGTGCTTGTCTTTGTGGACAAGTGGTGCAGCCTAGTGGAAAGATGGTCTTGCCTGGCCTTGATTGGTGGCCCGGCCACCCACAGTTCTGTGAACTTGAACAAATTCTGTTCTCTGTCTGAGCCTAACCTAGAAAATGTAGGTTTCGTGTGTCCTGCAGAGTCACTATGAGGATATAAAATAATACCCATCCAGGATATGGCATTTGATAAATGACAGTTTTCATGAGTGTTATTCTGATTGCCAGGACACTATACAGCTACCCACTCCAAGAGGAGGCGTGTCAGAGAGTAGAGTGAGAGGAGACAGACCACAGGCATTCTGGAATACCCACTATGCTCACCGCCTCACCTCCCTTAATGTGGACAGTTTGAGTGGCCCTGAAGATGTTCAGAGAGCCCTTCCACAGTCTCCACTCCACTCCCTTTCTCCCTCTGCTGAGAAAGTCAGGGACCTCTGTGACAAATTCCAGGCACCCTTGGAGCGAATGCAATAAAAGCTCAGAACCACAGGGAAGTCCTAGACATGCAACACCATGGCTGGGTTCTGCTTTTACTCAAAAAGTTCATTTTCTCTAGCTCCAGAGAAACAGACAATCTTGGACTGAAGGGAGAGCTTCATTTGGTTTCTCTTCCAATTCCTTTCAGAGCCGATGGGCCTTTGGCTTCATCCTGAAAGTGCTCTAATAGGTCCACATCCTGTTCAACTTTCTCGGAAAGATCAAGAAGCAATGCAATCTCATGGATGCCATGCTCCTCGGGGGGCAGACGGGGACCTGGGGCTTGAGGAAGGGAAGAAGACAACCTATAGTGCTCACCCCAACAGGGCTGGCATTAGGAGGTGTGGGAGAGGTGACTGCTTGCACCCTGTAGCCTGGGAGGAAGGGGATAGGGAGAGTATATTATTTTGCTACGACCACGTAACAAACCTAGATAGCTTAAAACAGCAGAAATGTATTGTGTCGCAGCTCTGGAGGCCGCAAGCCTGAAATCCAGGTGTTGGCAGAGCCGTGCGCATCTGAAACCTGTAGGGGAGAGCCCTTCCTTCTGTCATTTGTGTGCGGCACTCCATGCTGCCTGTGACATCACTCCATGCTGCGTGTGACATCACTCCATGCTGCGTGTGACATCACTCCATGCTGCCTGTGACATCACATGGCACTCTCCCCCCGTGTCTTCATGTCACCTTCCCTCCACATAGCTCTTCTCCTCTTCTTAAAAGAACACCAGTCACATTGGATCAGGGCTCACTGTTCTCCTGTGTGACCTCATCTAGACTTGATTGTGTTTGCAAAGACCTTATTTCCAAATAAGGTCATATTCACATAACAGGGAGTGAAGCGGGGCAGTGGACCCTGGAAGTCTAACTTCCAAAGGTCTTCCCCAACCCCCAACACCACCACTCCTTTTGCAGTAATATAGAGTTTTGTATCTTTTACCTTCAGCCAGCTTTTCCCCTGTGACACCCAACATTACAATCCTCTGTGGGATCTTCTTCACAACTACATGCCTGGAAAACAGGATGGGCAGAAGAGCTGCAACCTCAGAATCGGCATTTTCTAGCCAGCCTGAGGATCACAGCGTTCAGGAAAAGAATAGGAGTTTTGCTCTACTGTGAAGATAGAGCAAGGACCCCCTCTAAAAGGCTGTGGCCTCCCAAAACATAAAAATAAAGGAAAATCTTGAGTTTCTCTAAGGAAAATTCCAGGCACCTAGCTAGCCCTGAGAAGTAAATAAGCAACTTGTTAAGCTAAAATGTCATAGTAGCCTAAAAACAATAGCCATGGAAGCTAGAATAACCGAGGTTTGGTTTCCCTAGAGAAACAAAAGATAACATCTTAACATATGTCTCTGAGTTGTTTTTTAGAAACCTGGACCCCCACCAAATGGATCCTCCAGCACACAGAACTCAGGTAAGGGAGAACCAAATACTGAACTCTACCTGTCATTCTTCATTGTAAATTTCTTCCTGAGGGACCTGAAGAAAAGTCACTCTCAGGGAGCTAATGTTTGTTTCTGCCAATCCTAAATTTTCATTATTTAATTTATGTTTATTATTATTATTATTTTGAGATGGAGTCTTGCTTTGTCATCCAGGCTGGAGTGCAATGGCTCGATCTCGGCTCACTGCGACTTCCACCTCCTGTGTTCAAGCGATTCTCCTGCCTCAGCCTCCTGAGTAGCTGGGATTACAGGCACACGCCACCACCAGCTAATTTTTTATTTTTAATAGAGGTGGGGTTTCACCATGTTGGCCAGGCTGGTCTCGAAACTCCCGACCTAGTGATCTGCCTGCCTCGGCCTCCCAACATGCTGGGATTACAGACATGAGCCACTATGCCTGGCCAACTCTAAATTTTTAAACAAAGCTTCTCCTTAACCAATTGCAAATCAGAAAATCTTTGAATCTATCCATGACTCTTAAGTTACCATTTCAAGATATCCCACCCTTTTAGACCAAAACCAATGTGTAACCTCCATGTATTGATTTATGATTTTACCTATAACATCTGCTTTCCTGAAATTTACCCCTGCCTTGAAAAACACTTGCCTGCAAGCCATGAAGGAGGTCAGGATTTGAGTGTTAGCTGCCTGGTCCTCCTTGCTTGGTGCCCTGCAAATAAATGCCTGTCTTTCTCTTGTTGCTATCCTGAGGTCCGTGTTTATCTTTGCTGTGCTAGGCAAGCAGATATCAGTCTGGTTTTATAACATTGCCAGCCATATCTGCTATATGGTGAACAGATCACAGATCCTTTTGGAGTTCAGATATGGATGAAGTAAAGGAAAAAAGAGAAGGCTTGGGAACTTGGTGTGGGATAAAGAGGACAGGGGTTAGAATAAGGATGCTGAGAATCTTAGATGGGGGAGAAAAACTTCCCGCTACTCTCTTTTGGCAACAATGAGCCCTGGACACCAGCCTTTATATGTGGAAGCCGAGATAAATATTATTCAGCTGGGTAATTTCAAATTGGACTGCTATGTTGCTACCATCCCCTTGCCAGTTAGCAAGTTAGGGCAGTCAGCCCAATAGGCTAGGCCACGTTCTCCATTCTGCTAAGATTTTCTGGGCACAAACTGAGGTCCCCTCAGTCAAATGCCATTACCTGAGTAGACTCAGACATCTTGCTGATGTGGAGATGTGAGAGTTTTTAAGAAACAGTAACAGGGCTTGTCCTGTCCTACATCGTCATATGCTGCATATGTGATAGACGCATAGGGCTCTGACTAGGAATAAGCCTGATATTCCACTCCAGGGGAGGAATGCTGGTGTTTATCTTCTCTGCTCACTCTGGGCCCTGGAATTTTTACTGCAAACAAGAGTTGAGGGGGAACCTACTTCGTAGTAGCTATATACTACGTATGTAGTAGTTGAAGACGCTGTTCCATGGAGTTAAGTGAAAATAACAAAAAGGAAAACTGAGAGTGGTTGAGTCAATACAATGAAATGAATTATCCCCAATTAACTAAGTATACAACAAGCTATAAATAATACTGAGTTATGTAGCCTTGGTGTACTTCCCATGCATCCTGTTATAAAGACCCTGAACTTCCAAATATTGGAAGGAGACTCTGGGTTCCTTTTCTTCAACTTCTTTTCAATATTGCTCAAGAAGTTAGCTTCCTGGAAGGTTGGTGGCTGCCTGGTAAGGGAGAAACACATAGAATGCATTTAAGAAATGAGTCGTTGATCTTGGGCAAAATAAAGAAGAGAGGCTGTCCCAGGAATGAAAGGACAGAATAGACCCTGCATTTCTGGGAGGAAGAGTCATATTAAATGTCCAAGTTCATGGACAAAGATGCCCCACCGAGGAAGCAGGACAAGGAAAGGAACACTGCAGCCATTCACAGAAAGGGCTGGGCCAGGGGTAAAGATGTCGGTGTCCATCAAGGAAAGAAACTTCTGGGGAAAGGGGTGGGAGGAATACATAATCAGTTTCATGCGTCTGTGTTTGGGGCCTGGAACACTAGGATGTGGTCCTGTTTTCCACAGTTGATGAATTGATATAGAATAGACTGTTGTTACTACAGCTAGTGTTCGACTTACCACCACGATTGGGACCGGCAGACCAGTCGTAACACGATTTGGTCGTAAGTTGAGTAGGCTATGTGTACAGTTGAAATGGTGCACGCGGAGATGGTAGTGCTGCCGGAAGCTGGTCCGCACTGTCGTACGCCCAAGTGGGCAACGTTTGCGCTGCCAGACGCGGAGCAGTCGTGGCTAGCGATTGTGGTCGTAAAGTCGAATGGTCGTAAGTTGCATAGGTCGTAAGTCGATCAATACCTGTAGTAGCTGTCAATGGAGCACTGACTCTGGATCTAAGACTCTCTGGGTTTGAATCCTAGCTCTGCTATCCTCATCGCATGACTTTGATCCAATTTAATTATCTTACCTGTTCCTTAGTCACAAAGGACTTATCTATATGGAGATAAAAATAGTACCTACTTCAAAGTGTTTTGTAAAATTGAATTCATCTGAATAAAACAGAGTTTCTGGAACATAGTAAAGACTCTTAAGTATTCTTTATAAGAAAAACTAATTAGCCAAAATTGCCTTGAGGGTCTGCCTTGATTCTGGTTTTGGCTGGAGGTTTGATTCTGCATTGTCTTCTGACCGCTTTCTGATTTGTATTTGACCATGTCCCACCATAATTCATGCTGAATAAGTCAGGACCTTATAAGAGAGAAAAATGACATTTCAGAGAATGCATGTGCATTTGTTTATAGTTGAAGGTTTTTCAAGTATCTCTCTCTCTTTTTTTCAGTATTTTCAAATATGCTCCCCTATATCTAGCTATTTCCATTTCTACGTGCTACTGCATAGATCGGGGCACATTTCTCATCTTCAAGAGGGATAGCTCTTCTGCAGTTCTTAAAAATGTCTACTTGTAGCTTCCTGAGAATGCCTCTTCCACTTGCCCTGCTATGATGGGATGAGTTGTGGACTCTCCTGGTTTTCTGTGGGAAGAGAAAAACTTCCAGATGAATTCAACCCAGTAGCTCCCAACTACTCAGAAGTCATTTACTCCATGCATATTTCCTATATTGTACTATTTATTATCAGTATTCTCTTCCTCTGTCTCCTTTCCTACTTTGCCCCCACTGCCCTATCTATCTCTTTCAATATAATAAAATACATCCACAGACATCTGCGTGCTGAACTGTTTTCTGTTTAGGGTCTATATCCACTTGTCTTGCTTCACATACAGTGTGATTTGATGGGTGCATATGGCTATATCTGCCCCCAAACATCATCTATTTTAGCCTCTCCCTAAGTCTGAAATTTCCCTGATTAAACACTCTGCTCTGGCTCAAGGCATCTTCTCCTAGAGGCTCCTGTACAAATACAAGCGATCTCCCCTAGGAAAGTTGACTCACTGGTAACATCTCCATGGTTTGTGAGATTCCTACTTGATGCAGTGTGGCAGCAGGCTCCCTAGGGCATCAAATTAGTCTGTGAAGGAAGAAGAGGTGTGGTTCGATAAGAAGAAACATCCTTCTGTCCAGCAGGCCCTATCGGCCCGAGGCAGGGGGCTGCCCGTGCATGATATCCTGCGCTGGAATCATGGCGGGACTGGGCCATCAGATGGGAAGAGTGGGGACAGACCATTCCAAAGGGTGAAGAGGGAAATACCAAAGAAGAACTCAACTTGTTAGCAAAGGGCCTTCAATGAGATCTACTGTTTCCTTTTAGTATTCATTTCTAAAAGGCATGTTTTATGTCTTAGGGACTTTCTGTTTTCCATAGCTTGGAAGAACATGTTTTCATTAAGGAAAACTATGTCCAAGATAATGTTACTCAGGGTGTTGAAGTTGATGTGCAGACACTGCCTTGAAAAGGATGTATTTTCACTCCTCTGCTTAGTTTTAGAATCCCCAAGACAGGCACAGCCCCAAGGTTTGAGGGTTTCCTTTCATACTGGGGTTGAATTCCTTTCCTCTTCTCATTCCAGCCTCCCTGGAAGTGCTTTCCTTGGCCTTGGGGCTCTTCTCCCTTCTACACAGAGCACCCCTAGATTGCTGGCTTATTGTATCCTTCCTAATAAGATTCTGTTTAACCTGAAATTGTATTGCTGTGCATTTCAAATTCTACTTTCATGAGAATAAAAGAGCTGACGTGAAATACACATAGGACACATAATAATTAGACAAATACAGCACAAGCCCTTTTAAAATCTTGTATAAGACTACCCTATCTGTTTAAAGCAGATCCCTGCTTTAGAGTAATTTGAGATTTTTTTCCCCCTTCTTTTCTTTTTAAAAGAAGGCAGCAAGGCACAGTGAAAAAACCATGAGCTATGGACCCAGACATACAGGAATTTGAACCGATTCTGGCTCATGCCTGAAGTGTGGCTGGATAAGTTGTGTAAGGTCTCTGTGAGCTGCACCCATTCAGCTTGGATAGAAATCATCATGTTGTACAGTTGTTGTAGGGATTAGGAGTAATTCTTCAATCCTAAGGCTGCTTTGAGGACTTAAAAAGTTCACATGTCAAGTAATTAGCAAACTGCCTAGTACTTAGCAAAAGCTATAAATGCCGTGTACTTTTATTCATATTATTGATTAAAAAATCATAAGCCATAAGGAAGAAAAACTAGAGACAGAAAAATAAAATTAAGCCAGACAGGAAATAGAGAAGAAACACTGAGCATAGAGGGGTAAAGTTGTATTCTTTTTCACTTTGAGTTAAGGTCTTGACTTTCTGACCCTGGGCACTCAACAGCGGAAGAAAGATAAGAGCCTCCCATGGCAGGGAAGATGGAGAGAGGAGGAAAATGACAGAGGAGGAAACGGGGGCAGACAGGCTTTCAAGCAGTGTGGAAGCATTTGGTAATAGCTTCAAAATGGAAAATGCCATTATCATAAAAGCATACAAACAAGGAACTAGAGTACTGTTCATTGTTTTAGAGTCACTTAGTCAATAACATTTATATTTTTGTCTGATTATGAAAGTAGTATGTTTTCATATTGAAAAATTGGAATATGCAGAAAGACACAAAGACTAAAATGAAAATAATCTGTAACACATAGCGGAATATTCATCATTTAGGGTAAGTCCTTTTAGCCTAATCTGTATATATTTACATTTCTTCTACAAAGTTGAGTTTATTTTATGAAAGTAGTATAGCTAATGAGACAGCCAAGTAAAAAGGGGTCACCGGAGGATCTCCTACCGGCCTGCACACTGGGAGGATGGGGTGGAGCCTGGGGAGGTTATGCCTTTTGCAGCAGGGAAGAGTCTGGCGCCTCTGGTTATCCTGTGTTATAAACTGGGATTCAGTCAATGAGTAGAGAGCGAGTGTGTTAGCAGGACTCCATCTCACTTTGCTGAGCTGTTTTTCCTTTTTGCCCAATAAATTCCATTCCCCCTCACCCTTCAAAGTGTCTGAGCCGAATCTTTCCTGTTGTGTGACAAGAACCCAGTTTTGTCCTACAACACTAGGTTTTTACTTAATTATATATGAACGTTATCTCATGTCATGAAATATTCTAGCATATCTTTTTTAAAATGTGCAATTAAAAATTCAAACATATAGAAATAGAGAGACACTAGAATAATGAACCTCGTGTTTCTGTCACTCACATTTAACAATGATCAACTCGTGGCCAATTTTCTTTCATCCATACACTGTCTACTTCTCTTGAAGCAAATCTTAGACACAATGGAATTTTATCTACAAATATTCCAATATATATGTATCTCTGTAAGACATGGGATTCTTCTAAGGAATAGAATGAAAACTGCCACACCTAAAAATTAAAATTAAGGGTTTTTTTTTTGTTTTTTTTTTTTGAGACAAGAGTCTTGCTCTGTCACCCAGGCTGGAGTGCGATGGCGTGATTTTGGCTCACTGAAACCTCTGCCTCCTGGGTTCAAGCGATTCTCCTGCCTCAGCCTCCTGAGTAGCTGGGACTACAGGCACCCACCACCACACCAGGCTAATTTTTTGTATTTTGAGTAGAGATGGGGTTTCAATGTATTAGCCAGGTTGGTCTTAATCTCCTCACCTCGTGATGCACCCACCTCGGCTTCCCAAAGTGTTGGGATTACAGGCATGAGCCACAGCACCCGGCTTAAAACTAATTCCTTAGTATCACGAAATATGAATTTGCTGTTTACTTCTTACTGATTGCCACATCATTTTTAAACTGTTTGAATCAGGATCAGATTTTTGGTGTTTAGAGATTGGGCCAAAACTCTGAGTTTAAATTGAAAGTATTAATGTGAACTCACAATATATTTTATCTAAAACAAAGGCTATATTTTTTAAGCTCTGTATACTGAAAAAGCCTAGAAATGATGGCTAACCCAGCAGCAAAGAACACCTCTAGTATCAACAGTATAGACTCCAAATACCATTGTTCACTAAAAGAAAATAAGATTAATTGAAGAAATATTGGATTCCAGGTCTGGGACAAGAAAAGAACAGTATAAGCCTGAAACATCATACACCAGAAAGCAAAGAAAGGTGGTGCCCAAAGGATTCAAGTTTTTGGTTTTAATTCTGTTTATGTGATGAATCACGTTTATTGATTTCCATATGTTGAACCAAACTTGCACCCCAGGAATAAGCCTGTTTGATCACAGTGAATTAACTGTTTGATGTGCTGTTGGATTCAGTTTGCAAGTATTTTGTTGAGGATTTTTGTATCTATGTTCATCAGAGATATCGACCTGTAGTTCTCTTTTTTTTGTCATGTCCTTGCCAGATTTTGCCTTCATAGAATGAATTACGGAGGATTCCATTCTCCTCAATTTTTTGGAACAGTTTCAGTAGAATAGGTACCGGCTCTTCTTTGTACTTTTTGTAGAATTCAGCTGTGAATCCATCTGGCTCTCATGTTGGTTGGTAGGTTTTTTATTACTAATTCAATTTGGAAGCTCCAATATTGGTCTGTTCAGGGTTTGGTTTCTTCCTGATTCAATCTTAGAAGGTTGTCTGTTTCCAGGAATTTCATTTCCTGTATATTTTCTAGTTTTTATGCATAGAGGTATTCATAACAGTCTCTGAGATTCTTTTGTATTTCTGAGGGATTGGTTGTGATGTCACCCTTGTTGTTTCTGAGTGCATCTATTTGGATCTTCTCTCTTTTTTTCGTTGTAAATATATCAATCTTGTTTATCCTTTCAAAGAATCACATGATCATCTCAATAGATGCAGAAAAATCTTCTGCTAATATCCAACATCCTTTCATGAGAGAAACCCTCAACAAACTAGGCATCAAAGGAACATACCTCAAAATAATAAGAACTAGCTATGACAAATCCACAGCCAACATCATACTGAACAGGCAAAAACTGGAAGCATTCCCCTTAAGAACTGGAATAAGACCAGGGATTCTCACTCTCACCACTCCTATTCAACATAGTGCTGGAAGTCCTAGTCAGAGCAATTAAGCAAGAGAAAGAAATGAAAGACAGCCAAATAGGAAAAGAATAAGTCAAATGATCTCTTTTCACAGATGATATGATTATAAACATAGGAAACCCCAAAGAGCCCACCAAAAGGCTCCTAGAACTAATGAATGACTTTAGAAAGTTTCAGGATACAAAATCCATGTAGAAAATTTACTAGCATTTCTATACACTAATAAGAATCAAGCTGAGAGTAAAATCAAGAACACAATCCCATTTACAATAGCCACAAAATAATGAAATGCCTAGGAATACACGTAACCAATGAGGTGAAAGCTCTCTACAAGGAGAATTACTAAACACTGCTGAAAGAAATCATCGATGATTCAAACAAATGGGAAAACATTCTATGCTCATGGATTGGAAGAATCAATGTCATTAAAATGGTCATCCTGCCCAAAGCAAGATACATATTCAATGCTATTCCATCAAATTGCCAAGAACATTTTCACAGAATTAGAAAAAAAAAATTCTAAAACTCATATGGAACCAAAAAAGAGCCTGAGTTACCAAAGCAATCCTAAGCAAAAAGAACAAAGCTGGCAGCATCGCATTACCCAATGACAAACCATACTAAAAGGCTGCAGTAATCAAAACAGCATGGTCCTGGTACAAAAACAGACACATAGACCAATGGAATGTAATAGAGAACCCAGAAAATAAGGCCACATACCTACAACAATCTGCTCTTCAGCAAAGTTTACAAAAATAGGCAATGAGCAAAGGACTTCCTATTTAAAAAATGGCATTGGGTTAACTGGCTAGCCATAGGTAGAAGATTGAAACTGGACCCCTTCTTTATGCCATATACAAAAAGCAACTCAAGATGAATTAAAGTTTTAAATGTAAAGCCTCAAACTATAAAAATCATAGAAGAAAAGCTACAGACTACTGTTGTAGATATTGGCCTTGACAAATAATTTATGGCTAAGTCCTCAAAAGTAATTGTAACAAAAAAAAAAAAAAGATGAGTGAAACCTAACTAAACTAGAGCTTCTTCACAGAAAAAAAAAATCCTATCAAGTAAACATACCCTACAGAAGTAGAGGAGAAAACTAACTATGGATGGAAAAGAGACTTGAGAGACAGTCAAGCAATTACATTGTATACGACAATTTTAATTGACTCAAGCTGTTTTGATGGCTACCTAGTTGGTCCAACTTTTCATTTTAACAGCTAATACTATGACAAATATCCTGTTATATGCACAAATCTTTGCACACATTTCTGGTTTTTCCCTAGTGGAAATTCTTAGAAATGAAATTCCTTCGTCTAAAGTATATACTCTTTTAAAGCGTGGTACCATTTTGTTTTTATTTATTGGTGATTTAACAAATACCATGAGACTGGAACTCTTAGACCCCATGAGATAAACAAGAAGAGGTGTGACTGTTACTCTTTAATCTCAATTCAACTTGAGATATAAAAAGAGATTTCAAATGGTGTCAAATTAGTGGGCTGGATCATAAGTTCTAGAGCAGTTCAGAGGAAAAGAAAGTTCTATGGGTTAGAGTGATCCAGGAAAGCTTCATGGAGGAGGTAGAATTTGAGTCCATGTTTGAAGAAAGGAAAGATCCACAGAGTTGGAGGGAAGCATACAGACAATATCAGGTTATAGAACATACACAGGTCAAATTAGAGCACAGTGGAGTTTGATTTGGACAACAGAGTGTTTTTCTTGTATAATTTTAATTAGTTGTCAGTATTTCAAAATCAAGAGATTTCTTATGAAAAAATCATTGTACCTAATACAAGGATTGCCTGACAATACTGGGTGCACAGTCTCTCATGCCACCAGTTGACTAGAGTTGAAGATTGGTACCGCCATTTAGATGGCACTTGCTCTCTCCAGCTTTCTGTGGGCTCCACTTGGCCCATGGCACTCATTTATTTACCCAGTTCCTGTGAACTTGGGATCTGATATATAGCATGAGGAAAATCAAATGGGTAGATGAGGAAGATCATGCCTCAAAGACATGTAAGTGGACTAAACTGGTCACTGTGGATGGGTCACACTTGGGAATAGTATGAGATGATGTTGAAAAAGTAAGGTGAGATCAGATCACACATGAAAAGTCTTCCATACCAGACTCAGAATTGCCCTTAATTCTTTGCAAGAGAGTCTTGTCATAGGCCCTATGTTTGAGAAGGACCTGCTCTGACCCTCTTCCAGCCATACCCATCTACACAGGATTAATAATTCACATGGATAAGGGACAATGTCCACTTTCTCCCAGCACTGTCCTCCCCCTTGAGGCCATGCCCATTCTCATGTTTAGGACCCTACAATTTGCTGCCTCAATGGCCCCAGCCCCACTACTAAGTCCTGAATAAGCCTCTCCTTCTAGTCCATTCTCTTAAGGATTGACCACACAACCAGCATGCATCCCTAAATCTAACAATGGCCAAGAGGTGACTGTTTGCAGGTGGAGGCTGGAGGGTTATGGACAGCATTGGACGGCAGGCTGGCTGTTCACATACATGCCTGTTTGCCCCTTTGTGAAATTTAGAGTGAGAAGAAGGGTGAGTCAGAGACCGTATTTGTATTTTTATTGCAGTCCTACAAATGGTAGGGGCTGATCTGATTGGTCCAAACCATTTTTAATACAGTAATTCATAGGTAATGGAGATCCAGGGATGTGTCTTTGAACACGAGAGTGCCATGGTGAGAACAAGGTTTAGGAAGGTTTCTTTTGCAGTTCTGTAGAGGTTGGATTCATTGGATTGGGAAGGGAGGCAGGCAGCTCAACTCAGAGGTTCTTGCAATAATATAAATAAATAAATTATGAGTCAGCTGGGATGGGGATAGAAACAGAAATTCAGGAAAATTCAAAGACCATTAAATTGCATGGCAGTATAATCTCTCCTTGTGAAAAATTACAGTATTGCCCAAATATTCCAGATCCTCTTCTACCAATAGTTCTATTGGCAAACCTCAGAAAATCGGGCTTATAAAATCATGAAGGTAACTAGATTAAAGAATCAATTAAAAATTTTGGATTTTGTGCCTAGATATGATTTCAAAAGAAGGACAGTTAGGGCAGAAGTGAAGTGTTCATTCAGAAGAGGACACGGAGGCTGGCTCTAACAGAGAAGACTTTAATAGCAAGATGTACCAGAAGCTGGTAGGAGAAAGCTAACAGTGAAATTGTGGTGATGGAGCAGAGAAAATTTTCAGCAAGGGAGATGGAAGGCAGATGGGAGTGCTGTGAAATTAAAGAAGGAGGCAGGATAGTTATTCATAGCTATTCTTCTGTTATAACTCCGAAATATGTGTGCTTAAAGAATGGATGGAAAGTAATTGATTTGAAATAGAAAAGCATTAAAGCTTAGAAATATGGAAACATGAGAAATGACCCTGAATTAAATGTGTTTGAAATGAATTTTAGGGCTTTCTTTGGTCCATGTAAGTCACCTTAACAAAATATTTAAATAAAACATTTTGAAAAAATAGTCATTGGACTTTTTGAAAGAAAAAGCCCTACTGATTCAAGGCAAATTGCATGGCTAAAAATTATGGAAACTGTTGTAGGACTCCAAAAGGCAGCCCTGGCCTCAATGTGGGTCCTGGTGTTTGTCCCTCAGAGGGGGTTCACGCTATCAACCACCGCTTGTCCCGACTCTGGTTTCCTAGATGCAGACCCTGCCAGGGGTGATGTGACCAAAGCCAATTCTCTATAGAATATGACAGCTAGGTGTGGTTACTAGCGAGCACTGCAGCCACTGGGGACAGGTGCAGCCGCTGGTAAGGCAGAGCTAGCAGGTCACTGAGAGCCTCTACTACACCACCTAATCACCTTCAACCTGGAGATGCATCCCACCACAATGAAATCATGTGTTTTCATCACAATCAAAATTAAAAGACCTAGAGGCAGCTTAGTGCAGAGAAAAGAATCCTTTTGATGGAGGTAGCTGACCTGGGAAAAGGTTTCTCTTCCACCACAATTAGGAGATTTGGGGCAAGTCACTCAGCCCCTCTAGGCTTGTTTCCTCATTCAAACAGTCAGAAAAATAAAAAGACTATTTTGAGGGTCATAGGAGGAAATTAATATAACATACGTAGACAATATATTGATGCATGGTATGCAAGTGTACCATATACTTGTTTATAGTAATGAAAAGATCTGGAAAGCTATATACTAAGCTTAACTGTAAGTTATCACTGAGTGAGGGTCACGGTGGATGTTTGTAGAAAGAAAAACAACAGTGGGGCAAACAGTGTAGATTTTGGAGCCACACTGGTTTTTGGACTCTGGTCAAGTTTTTTAACCTCTCTGTGCCTCAGTTACCTTTTCTGTAAAATGGGGGTAAGTAAAAACCTATCTCATAAAGTTGCTCTGACAATTAAATGAGCTAATATGTAAAAATCACTTAGGATTTTGCCAGGCATGCTGTAAGAGGAATATAACTGTTAGATATTCATGATTCATGTTCTTTTATTTTGCTTATTCTTGCCCCTAATTTTTCTACAGTGATTGTACATTGATTTTTACAAGGAAAACCTATAAAACATAAAAAAGGTTCTTTTTAACAGGTGAACTATTAATAGCTGGTAGACATTTTAATTAACTTTTATTTTAAATTGGAATAAAATAATTAAAACTGTTCAAGCAATACATCAAATAGAGAACAATGGTCATACACTTTCTACTGTTCACTCAGAAGCATCCGGTTTCTTAGGCTTGAGGTTGGTGTATTTGCAGGAGTTGCTGCTGCTCTTGTTTTTCTCTCTCCACAGCAGTGGGAATCTGGAGTCCTGCCTTGCATTTGGTTTTCTTCACAGCCAACTCTGTGTAAATGCAACATCAGTATTTAAACTTTTTGTGGTAGAGGTCATCTTGTATAGTTGTCTAAATTGTGGAGTGCTTTTTTTTTTTTTTTTTTAATTTTAAGAGTATCAAACAGTAACAGCTGCTGCTCTACTCCTAATAGACAAATGAATGCAAAATGACTGAATCATCAGCAGCTCCTGGCAGATCCTAAGACCTATGGACAATAAACCTCTCCTGAGACCAGACACTTTTGTCACAGCCTTGTGCTGGCACGGCCACATGTGAACTCAGGATGCTCTCCACATACCAGGTGTCTCTTGCCTAAGGTGTGGGTTCAGGACAGGCAATTGCTGTTTTATCAAGGATATTCAGGTGGCTGAGCAAGGCCAATGTTGAAGAGATGTATTATTTGAATTGTTCAATTCCCTGGGAATTTCCCTTTTATTGCTCAGGACGAATGAGGAAGTGACAGCATCATACACCCACACACGCACACACACAAACGCGCGTGCGCACGCGCACACACATTCGCACTCACAATGCTTTAGGTCAAATTATCATCAAGAAGCCAGTAGGATTTCTAAGAGAAAATGGGCTGTTGCAATCATGCTTTCAATCCAGCCACTACACTTGGCAGGTAATTGCAAGCCAGGGGCAAGCCACAAATACCATTAAATACAGACATTACCGTTCCTGACGCCCACAAGCGCCATCATAATAATGAACTATCAATATGCTCAGATTCCCTGATCACATGGACTATACATTTCACAAGAACTTTTAAAACTCCAAACGAATGGAGGAATTCTCCAGGCTGTAAGATTTCTTTGGAGACTAGATGAATTCAGAGGGATAAAGTTAATCGAGGTAAAACAAAAATGGCGATGGATTTATTCTAAATTTAGAGAGCAGAAAGGTTTTTCTTTTTCGGTTCAGCTCCTTCCTTCCAAGATTTCTTTCTGTTTTTTTTTTTCCAGTGAGTCTATTAGGAAGGCTCTCTAGACCTAATTGGCAAACGGAAATAAATAAATCATGGGCACCCGCCCCAAACATTTTGAGGGAATTTATAGCCAGAATTGTGTACATATTGATCAAAACAGGCATCCTGCCACAGTCGATGAGGTCCCTGGCAGACAGACCTCGGTAAAACTGAGCAAAATTATAATGCCATAAACCACAGAATCACTAAACATTTCAGCATATATCACAAATAAAGCATTACGATTTTTATAAGAGGAAATTATTCCTGATAGAGCTACCAGACTGCTTGGAGGTGGTAGGCGTGAAAATATGAGATTCCAGGAAACTCGATTTGTTTCCATGTTTCAAAAACCTTAAACAAGGCTTTATTTCCAAAGTAATTTAAAACATTGTCAGCCTGAGGTGGGGGAGGGATTTCTTGGGGGACTTAATAAATGTTCAATAAGAGATTTTGAAATAAGTCAAAGTTTAGGGCTGAACAAATGTTTTTCTGGAGAAAAAAGCATAAAAAGTAGCATCTCTGGAAAAAAGTACCACTTAATATATTTTATAAATGATCAGGAAGAGGGAATGCAGAAGAAGGAATACCTTAGGGGGTTGCAAAGACAGTAGATGTTTCTTTGTGGTTTAGTGGTCACTGAAACAATTGAGTCTGTCTGGGATACAATATGACGTGGAAGCTTCAGGATGGGTCACTCAGACGAAACACCTTTAAGAAAATGAACAAAATTTGCTTCCAGAATTATAGCCTCTGACATAATTTGTCCATTAATAAATAATTCAGTGTCTTTTATGTGCAAGGTACATGTATGCAAATTCTGGAGTGGGGAAACGTTGCTTTACAAAGTATCCTGAAGATGTGGGGCCAACGTGTTGCCAAAGCCAAAAGGGAAAGGAAGCTCTGGTTATCATTAGAGTGAGAACCAA
Organism: Sapajus apella; assembly: GCF_009761245.1. Taxonomy (NCBI): domain Eukaryota; kingdom Metazoa; phylum Chordata; class Mammalia; order Primates; family Cebidae; genus Sapajus; species Sapajus apella. The sequence continues at coordinate 12,856,545 of NW_022436980.1, forward strand.
AAACAAATTGGAAAATAGTCTTTAACTTTTGCATAAAATTATGGTTTGTGCATGTCTGGAAAACTGGAATGAAATGCAGCGAAGCAACTGAATAGGGAAAATATGCCGGGACGTCAGAGGGCCTGATTCACACATCAGGAGAAACATAGATCATAACACTGGGCTAAGGAGAAATCAATATCTGTTCAATGACGTTTCTAAGGCTACTGAGAAGGTTCATATGACCTTAATCTCTATCCTTCCCTTCTTATGCAAATTTCTTAATAATATATATCTTTTACATCTACAATTTTGATTTTCTTACCTCCATTTCACTCTTTAATCATTTAAGTATCTGCCCTCACTGCTCCAATAAAGTCATTTTCTAAGGGAATTAACAATTTCCTAACTCCAAATCCCATAGAGAATGTTTCTTCTCATTGATTTGATCTTTCTGCCTTGGCCATTCCCTTCTTAAAGTTTTCTTCTTCCATAGCTCCTGTGGTGCCACTCTCCCTGGTTTTCTTTGTGCCTTAGGTTATTTCTTGTCCCTCCAATGGCTCCTCACCCTCTAGTTGCCCCTTCAGTTAGGTTATGCCTGACTCTTCTCACTCTACATGCCCACCTATGATCTAACCATGCTCAAGACTTCAATTACCACCTGTTCCCTGATGAGTTTCACAATCCTTCTCTCTTCTCCTTCCCCCAGCCCTCCTCTGAGCTCTTGAGCCATAGTTTCGATTGCCAACTAGACACCCCAGTTGAATGTCCCTTATAAGTAGAGACAGCATGCCTAAAATCAAACCTGAGTCTCCCTGCACCCTCAACCCACTCGTCCTCAATCTCCGTGCTGCTGGATGGAACCACCACCAGGGCCCTTACGGGCACACACTGGGTCTTGGATGAATTGACAAAAGGCAGCATTTCTCTAGCCTGCTTCACCCAGCACCAGAGTGAACAGTGGTGCTCAGAAAAGACTTTAGCTTTCCCACCCCCTCTGCTGGATATCCTTGTGAAGGACACAGATGGAACAACTGTTTGTGGTAAGTCGTCCTGCCATCTCCTTATCACTCAAACAAAACTGAAAACTCAGAGTCATCACTTCTATAGTTACCCAGTCATCAGGTTCTGTCCGTTTTATCTTAGAAGTGTCCATGTTATATTTCCCAACAGAAATATATGTTAGGGAAAATGCTTTTGCCTAATGTACCAACTCTCAGTTTACACAGTACTGATTAGCAAAGCTTAATTTATTTCTTATTTGTTGAAAAAAAAAATAACTATCAATACAAGTTCTCACATTTTCCCTCTCACCCTAGTAGAAAACTCTGGGTAGACTGATTTATTTTACTTTGGAGACTACTGGTAATGAAGTCCAAACTCCACAGCATAATGTACAGGATCTTTCATACGTGGCAACAGAATGCCTTTCCAGCCTCTGTTCGTGCCTCCATGCTCACTCCACCAAGGGCATGGCACGGGGTGTTTCTTCAATGGATCCACATAGCTTCATGACTCTGCACATTCGCACATGCCCCAGCTCTCCGGAAGCTCCTTTCCTTAGTGCCCTTTTTATCTTTCAAGGTTTAGCTCAGATGACTTCCTCCTTCAAGCTTCCTCCAATCCTGCTCTCACCCTCTACCTCCCCAGCTGCCGCCCAGGGAAGACTTGCTCTTTACCCGTGCTGTGGCGCCCAGCTCCTTCCTCCAGCAACCTTCTCACACTAGTTGATTACTCATTTCTTTACAGGCATTTCTCTTCTGCTAGACGTTTCTCTCTTCGAAATAGAAATCATGTCTTACCCATCTTTGTATACCAAAGACCTAGGATTATTTGACGCATTGTAGGTGCTTTGTGACAGTTGAATGAATGAGCAAATACATGAATGAAATATACTTCATTGAAGTTCTCTTCAAATATATTGGGCTGTCCCAGGAAGCTGGAAGCTCCTTTTCCCTGTGTCCAAGCAGAGGCTGATGGAAGGAATTCAAACATTGACTACATACGTGGACTAGATATGCTTTAACATACATGAATAACAGGCACGTGCCAGCAAGAACCTCTGTAGGCCTTTGAGTTTGGCATAATGGCAGACACTCATGCTGTCCCTCTAACCACACCAGAGTGGCCCCACTGGGAGAAGAGCTGGGCTGTGAAGTGCAGAATCAGGAGAGTATTAATTATTCCCACATAGTTCACGTTCTTGAGCTGATCACTCACAGACGCCTGAATCATAAGCCTAACATTTTATCTGCAGCATCAAGAGAAGCTCCTTTCATTTTCAGAGAACAAGGCATGTCCTCTCCACATAGTGCTCCAGACACACAAAGGAAAGGTACAGATGACAGAGCATCAGTATAGTCACAAACCTAGAGTCTCATTCTACTTTTACCATACAGAAATTTTTAGACACTTTAACAGGAAATTTGTGGCACAGATGGAAAACAAATTCCATCTAAGTTAAGCAGAGTAAATGAGGGAAAAAAAACCGTCAAAGATCAAAAAGCTGTGTAAGAGATACTCTAAGGACCCAGATTATATAAATGCTTGTAAGCTATGAGTGTTTTCATACAGTGCTGTTAAGGAACCTGCAATTAAGGTGTTGGAGGTTTTTCTTAAATACACACACACGCATCCATACGCTCACAGGGAAATCAATCCCCTCTCATAAAAGAACAGTGGTGGGTGTGTGGAACCGTTTCTGTGCCCCAGGAAGGCACAGCGCTTCTCCTGGAAATGCAGCCCCCCCCCTCAGTTCAAGTCGATCTGACATGTGGAAAGATAAAATTTGCTGCACCACTGAGAGCTTGCAGAGAGCAACACCTCCCTGGGAGCCTGCCACTTCTACAAACCCAAACAAAGAGGTATAGAGAAACCCTGCCACTGAGCAGGGGAAATGCGTTTTCTTATCTGGAGCCAAGGTGGGGATTTATGTGACACTGCTGTCATTCCCTAACTGAATTACACACATGTGCTGCACACCTGCAGCCTTCTAGCTTCAGGCCTCCGTGCCTTGGCTTAGCCAGGTTGCATTAAGGGCACAAACGGACTCAAATTTCAGCAAGACCAATGCCATTGCCTGTGCTCTCTTCCCAGTGCTGACTCACAATTAAAGTATTTGAATAATTTAGACCCACTGTCATCTAAAAAATCCAGCTTACACTTGGATAAATGAGACTTATCCAGCAAAGTGTGATACGAGGAGAATCAGAATTTTGAATCATTTCCTTACGATAGTAGCTCTCACAATGTGGTCCCTGGACTAGCAGCATTGGCATTATCTGGAAACTTACAAGAAATAAAAATTCTCCAGTGTACATATTCCAAAACATATAGTATATACTAATTATATATGATTTTTGTCAATTAAAAAAAGAAGGTCACACCTGTGATCTTTGGGAGGCCAAGGCAGGTGGATCACAAGGTCAGGAGTTCAAGAACAGCCTGACCAACATGGTGAAACCCATCTCTACTAAAAATACAAAAATTAGCTGGGCATGGTGGCGTGCCTGTAATCCCATCTACTCAGGAGGCTGAGGCAGAAGAATCATTTGAACCCGGGAGAGGGATGTTGCAGTAAGCCGAGATCACACCACTGCTCTCCAGCCTGGGTGACAGAGCGAGACTCTGTCTCAAAAAGATAAATAAAATAGAATAAAGAAATTTTTAAAAATCCACTCCAGACTTCCTGAATCAGAAACTCTGGGGTTACAGCCCAGCAATCTGCATTTTAAGTCTTCCAGGTGATTCTCATTTACCTTAAAGTTGGAGAACCACAGCTGCAGAGATGCAAGTCATGTAGGATCCCACTCTTTGGCTATTTATAGAATGATATGCATGGTGGAGCAGAACCTGGCTATTTCCAAAGGTTATAAAGCAATTATGCTTCTATACTTTCAGTTGAGAATTTACAGTTTCTTGGCTTACCTAACTGATTTCAAGAACCATGGTTAAAATCCTAGAGAACATCTACCCCTACTTGTGAGGCTGATTGTTGCTGTGATGTTTGTGTGGCTTGCACCCCTTAATCTTTTTTTTGTTGTGGTGGTGGTTTTTTGAGATGGAGTCTTGTTCTGTTACCCAGGCTGGAGCGTAGTGGCACGATCTCATCTCACTGCAACCTCCGCTGCTTAGGTTCAAGCAATTCTCCTGTCTCAGCCTCCTGAGTTGCTGGGACTACAGGTGCCCGGCTAATTTTTGTATTTTAGTAGAAATGGGGTTTCACCATGTTGATCAGGCTGGTGTGGAACTCCTGACCTCAGGTGATCCACCCACCTCGGCCTCCCAAAGTGCTGGGATTACAGGAATGAGCCACCACACCCAGCCGCATCCCTTAATCTTAAATTTTCCAGAAATGCATTATAACTGGGTCTAGTACATTACGTTCCGTACAGGATGAATGCTTTCCTAGAGGTGAGGAGTATATGGGAGGTGCTCCTTGTGTGTTGATAATAAGTAACCATGTTTTGGTTGTGGGCATACACAAAGGCCCACAAAGAGGAAGGTGGTTGTCCCCCAACAAACAACCACGTCCAAGCATCACAAATTAGCACTAGATTCAGGGCAAAGACGGGTAGAGAACCACAATACTGTCGCATTATTCTCTCCTGTCACTCAAACTTCTTCACTTAGAAAATGTAAACTTTCTTCAGAATTAAAGAGGAGGAAGACCCATGGCTTCCACTTCAATTTAAAAGAGCCTCGCAATTCAAGGCTTTTACAGCTATTAAGCTAATGTTAGTGCAGTGCTTCTGACTTACAAATGCAAAGAGCTAAATAACTGCATGTGTAATATGATTAAAAGCAACAGGAAGCAAAATGCCAGGGTAGAAAAAAACACAAATCCTATGTCTCATTGTCCTTCTGACATGCTCGTCCTGTTCCACAGGTGTCATTAATCCCAGGGAGCTGACCCATAATTTCTTTAATCATAACCACCGAGTATTATATTAAATAGCTGTGAGGGTAGGATTTTCTTTCCTCCTAATGTGTAATGAAAAGGGTTTCTGCAATCAGGACGTTATGTCCAGACTGTGTCGGCAGTTGTGTGGCAACTTGAAGATAAAATGTGTTGAGAATGTTGAAGTGAATGGATAGAAAGAACCTGAGTCCCTAATACTGTCACTGAGTCACTGGATCAAACATGGAGCTACCTACCTCCAGCACACTGACACGTAAAATAATTAAATATCTGTATTGATTAAGTATTGCTGTTTGCAGCCCAGGTCATTCCAAATTGAGATATCACCATAGGTCAAAAATTTTGTTTTAGTTTTTGGTTTAGAAAATATCTATGTATTTTGGTTAATCAGTAAGCCATCACAATTTTTTTTTGGAAGTGATTTCTTGCGTATCCCTTTTTCTCCATTCATGTTGTCACTTTATGTGATATGTGGATTCTGTTTGGGCCTAAGAATCTTTTTATAAGGAAGCTTGATATTAATTTTTGTTTTAGAGGCATTATAGACAACAAATGAGGAAAATATAAAATAATATTTATTGATCAATTTGTATACATCAGGAGCTTTCATTCTTAACATCCTCATAAATCATAATAATGTTATTGTTATAATAATAATTATTAGGGATGAGGAAACTGAAGCCCAGAAATATTATGTAACAATATGTCCAAAGTCTCTTTAATAAGAGTCAGGGTCAGAATAGTCCTATAATCTTTCTTTTTTTGTTTTTTTGAAACAGAGTCCCTATGTTGCCTAGTCTGGAGTACAGTGGTCATATCTTGGCTCACTGCAACCTCCACCTCCGGGGTTCAAGTGAGTATCCTGCCTCAGCCTCCTGAGTAGCTGGGATCACGGGTACCTGCCACTGTGCCTGACTAATTTTTGTATTTTTAGTAAAGACAGGGGTTCACCATGTTGGCCAGGCTGGTCTTGAACTCCCTACCTCAAGTGATCCACCCACCTCAGCCTCCCAAAGTGTTGGGATTACAGGTATGAGCCACTGCACCCAGCCAAGTCCCATAATCATAAGGCAATGACTCCACTCTTTCCTTCTTACCCAAGCCCTCCCTCTCCCACATTCTTACAGAACTTGGCTTGCTCCATTCATGAAATTCTTTACATATTGTCTTTCAGTATACATAGTTGTACAGATGAAAAGAACGCGCATAATCATTGCCAATATAATGAATATACAGTCCAAAGCTTATTTACATACTTTATTTGCATACCTTTTTTTATTTTTTTCAGTTTGAGCCCTTGAGAACAGGGACTGTGGACCTGAGAAATTATGTCTGCACATTGAGGTTCCAGCAACCTGAGTGCCTGATGCTTGATGAGAAACTTACATTCCTGTTAGGAAAAGTATACGTTTATAACCATTCCTCTGAGTTAAGAGTTTTTATGACAAAAATGATATTAAAATAAAGACTGAAGGGACCTTAAAAACTGTGAAATAGAACTTCAGTGGATGACACAGGTAAAGATTTGGGGATAAAACATTTTGCAAAATTGAGTTATTGTTCTCACCATTAAAAGTGATTGATAGGGTATAGAATAATATGTTTTTGAATAAGGCTGTGAGTAGGAATTTGCCATGTTATAGGCTCTATAAAACTCTTGGTGCCCTAAGGACATCTCACAGATGGTGATGGTTATTATCACCCATAAAAATACCAGTGATGAGATCATCAGAATACTGTCCAATCTAAATCTTAGTAAAATAAAAAGTATTAGCTAATACAAAAGCAAAGTACATGAAAGTTCATTCAATTATATTCATCTGCCAGAAGCTTTAATTTACATATACACATATTACTTATAATAACAACTGGGCTTGTAGAGTAAAGACTCAAAATATTTTTCATCTCAGTCCTTTGAAAAGCACTGATTTCATTATAGATAGATGAACATAAGAAAGGAGTAAAAAACACCCTCAACTTGAATACTCTGGTACTTAAAAAACAAACAAACAAACAAAAACTAGTCCTTATTCTAACTGCCTAAAAATAAAAATGATTTAGGAGTAAGAAAGTTTGAAACAATCTTTAAGTCAAGTAGTATATAAAAGCAATTATAGGGACATGTTCTATGCTATGTGGAGAAAACTGTATTAAAAAATGTCAAAATAGTAGCAATAAAAAGACTATAAACTTCATCCTCATGACCAGTCAGGAAATGAAAGATCTTTGTATAGGCTATGCTTTGAAAAAGTTACAAGTGCTCATGAGTTTAAGACATTCTGATCATTACTGCTTCCTAGAAAGGATAAGGGGGAAAGGTATATACAACATGAAAGTGGTTGTTTTAGAACTTTCTTTCCATTTCTTTGTACATAAGAATTTTGTGAGGAAAATAAAAGGCATGTGGGCTTTGTTCTTATGTTTAGGTGCAAACAAGCTCTGTGCAAAAATGATAGTGTTGGTCATACATCCTTCCTCTCTTATCATATTTTCTGCACTTATACATCCCTTTTGTGTTGTACCCTCTGCCTTTGTATGGCGCAAAAGCTTCTACTTGTAGATTCCACCTGTACCTGTCTCCCAAGAACACCTCTATGTCTTTGCCTTCTCTATTCCTGTCTTTTCCTGCCAGCAATGACCTACCCTGAACTCCATTCCCTTAGTCTTGCTAAGTAATTTACCAATTGAATAAATCATATAAGCCAAAAATGTCTCTCACTGATAACAGCAAAATGTGTTATACAACCTAGAAGACATTTCATTTTAATGGCTTATGCCAAAAAGAAAATGGCAAAAAGAAAATAACAAGACCAATAAAGGAAAACTTTGTAGCTTTGTTTGAAATTTTTTTCAGTTAAAGCTTCTTACTCAGATTCCTGAGCTCTTCCTAATTCAACCAAGTCTTGACGCTTTAGTCTCATCAACTAGTTCCACGTGAAATAATAGATGTTAGAGTCTGAGATCTCCTTACCTGAGGAGATGCTTTCATACCCACGCGCGCGCACACACACACATACGCGCTCGCACACAGGCGCGCGCACACACACGTGCTTGCATTAAAATTTAATAAACTGAGTCTTTAGGCTGAAGTAGACATTTTCTGTGATTGTATTTGCTTTTTATTTCTGCATAGCAAATCACCACAAACGTAGCAACTTTAACCAACATCCATTTATGAGCTCAGAGTTCTATAGGTCAGAAGTCTGGGCAGGCCCAACTAAATTCTCTGCTTAGAGTTTCCTAAAGCTAAAATCAAGGTGTCAGTCTAACTAGGCTCTTCTTCGGAGCCTCTGGAAAAGAACTGCTTCCAAACTTTTCCATGTTGTTGGCATATTTCCCTTCTTTGCGGTTATAGGACGGAGATCTGTTTCCCTGGCAGCCATCACTTAGGGAACCACTCTCAGCCTCTAGAAGCCACCCTCAGTCCTTTTCCTGGGGCTGTCTGCATCTCAACAACAGATAGCTTCCTGCACATTCCTACTCTCTCATGCTTTAATCTCTGACTTCCTTTTCTGCTACTAGCCAGAGAAAGCTCCCTTCTTTTAAAGGGCTCATGTGTTTAGGTTAGGTCCCACTGGAAAGCTTTCCTGTCTTCAGGTCAGCTAATTACTAACCTCGGTTACTCTGGAAAATCTTTTTATTGCCAGGCAAGGTAACATAATTTCAGGATTACACCAGGGGGCAACGTTCACTGGAACCATCTTAGAATTGTATCATAGTGATCTTACAGAAATTTGCTTATAACGCTTTTATGGTCATCTTCATTTTTGCCTTTGATTGTAGGTGATTTATGGATAAGTCTTAGCTATCTCTACTAGAATGATAACACCTTAAGAGCAGAGAAGATATTTTCATTCTCCCAAAATTACTTTGGGACAGAGCTGAGACACATAAAAAAGGGTGCTGAATTTCTTATGTCAAATCAGGCAGTAAAGATATAAGTTGCAATACAGACAGGGAATTCAGATTTTGTCTATGGAAATCAAACAATACAAAGTTGAAAATGTAGATAAAGATGAAACTTGAAAGAGACACATGATAAATTGAGTTGTGAAACTAAACTGTATCCTAACTGAGAGCTACGAGCTTGGAGTCTGCCAGGAATCAAGCAGCTCAAACCAGATTATAGGAAGAGACTTGGAAGATGTTATTTGGTGACTTGGGTAGTACCATTCTTTAGGTGACATCCAGGTAGTGGCTTAGGTAGTACCATTTTTTAAGTAACATCTAGGTAGTGTCCCCAGACCACTGTCCTTACCCCAACCTGAGGGGGTAACCATCTGATGATCTCAAGTTTTACACAAGGAAACCACAGCAGGCTCTTAGTTGGGTAACTAAGTATCCAACTCCAAGAAGCATAGATTTAAGGGGAATTGATTTTTGTGTGTAAGCTATTTTATAATCATTGTGTTGTTTCATATATGCTTTATCTGCTTTAAGATATTTGAAATGGATAAGAGAATCTGCTTTATTAAATTTGTCTAATTTATTAAATTTATAAAATTTTCATAAAGATTGCAAGTATCTTGCATGTTAGATCTGTAAGTTTGCTTAACAGGTGTTTGAATTATTTGAGAGAATTGGTTTTCAAATTGGTAATAATCATTTGAAATCTCTAAAAATATCTAGTTAAGTTTCTAAATACTGTTAGCCTTTGAGAGATCTGATCCATAAAATTTATAAATTAATTGAGCATTAATTAAATAATGAAGTTAAGTGTTTAAAATTATTATTAGATTTGCAAATATAGCAACAAGATTTGTGAGTTAAAAGTAAAGGCTTATAAAACTATGTTATAAAATTTATACCTTTTATCAGTTCAACATTAACACAATCATAAGAAACTATCAACATTAACTTCTGTGCAAGAAAAAAATCATCACCTTTTGGGAACTCAAAACCCAATTACCGTTATTAAACACTGAAAAGCAATCTAACTGAAATGGAGATGAATCATCCTACCTATCATTTATTAGGCCCAACCACATAACAATTCTGTGATAGGCTCTGCATTTCTGAGTTTATTGATTTGTCTGTTTTTGAAGGTCAGTGATAATATGAAGCATCTTGCTTATTGAGTATATGTTAAACTGAACGGACAATCTTTTTAAATTTAAAAATATTACTTCACATACCAACCACAGTTCCTTTGCTCACAAGTAACAGAAAATTGGTCTGTTTAAATAATAATAACAGTAATAATATAAAGTTTTTGTGGTTCGAGTAATTTAAGAAATCCAAAAATAGAAGATATATCACTTGGATCTCCCTCCAAAAAAGAACAAACTATCCATGAGTGCAGAATGCAGGCAACTGACAGCTGCCAGCCAGTGGGCATTAGGGGTCCTCTACAGAGTTGAACTAGGACCACTGTTGAGCTTTCTTGACAGCCCTGGCCAATAAGTACAGCAGGAGTACCAGTGTCTGGGCATTTTGCCCAATGTGAGACTCTTCTGACAAGCAGTCTTTGCTCTAGATCTCCCTTTGGTGCTGGCGGAGACTTTATAAAATCTGCATCACAGTTTGAGGTCCCCCACTGCCTGACCCTGTGGCCTCTCCCTTTGTTTTTTGTTTGTTGTTTTTTTCTTCCCCGAGACAAAGTCTTGCTCTGTTGCCCAGGCTGGAGTGCAGTGGTGCCATCTCAATTCACTACAACCTCTGCCTCCCGGGTTCAAGTAATTCTCCTGGCTCAGCCTCCCAAGTAGCTGGGACTACTGGTGGGTGCCAGCATGCCCTGCTAATTTTTGTATTTTTAGTAGAGACCATATTTCACCATGTTGGCCAGGCTGGTCTCGAACTTCTGTCCTCATGATCCACCTGCCTCGGCCTCCCAAAGTGCTGGGATTACAGGTATGAGCCATCACCCCAGGCCCCTCTCCCTTTGTTTTCATGGTGTCAGGTCTGCATCAAGGTCTTAAGGGTTTTGCTGCCCATATATTTCCTATGCATTTATCTTTCACAAACATTACATCAGTAAAGCTTGGACACTTGTAATTCCATCTCCATATCTGCTTACGAGATGACCTGAGAGGACATTTGGTCAAAGCTTGCTCCAGGAGTTTAATGATGTCCCAGGACTGACTTCCTTTCTATGTCTCTACTCAGAATTCCCTAGTGGCAGAAGAGCCCTAAAACTATTTTGATAGCTTCACACTACCAGCATAGTTATCAGACCAACTGGGGTTGTTGCTTCCTCATTCATAACCAGTGGATGAAGGGAGCATCTTTTTGTAGCGTCCATGAAAGATGGAATAATTTTATTTTCCAGATGTTTCCCATCAAACATCTTTCTCTCTTTTGGATCATCTTTTCTCTCTTTTGGACAAAGTTTGGATCTAATGCCATCCCAACCACCGTAACTAGGGCCCATCCCTGGAGCTGCTGTGAGATTAGTCCCAACCAATCTGCATGTCCCCATCAGAAAGGGAACCGAGAGAATGAATGCTGGGGAGGCAATCACTAAATTTCCGTGATTAAAAAGATAAGCATCCTCAAACAATATCATACCACAGAATTAGTCCCATGAAGACACCGCTGCTACTAACAATGTGCATAGTGCATAGAAATTGGAGCATAAACTGCTACAAATACAGGCAGTAGAGTCCAAAAACCACTGGAACTGCACCACGACAGTTTCCGGAAGCTGGATGCCCTGTTGCCTCTGTTCCCAGGCTTGCCAGAATAGACTCTGTAGAGTGCTTCCTTCTTCAAATCACTGTATTTCAAACAGGAGCTGGTGCATCCTGCAGGCAGAGCCTATGGCTTGAGCCAATGTACTGGTTGCAGGTGAAGGAGAGCAGAAATTCTGTCTATTTCAGCCCAGCATTGGAGAATGCCACCTGTGGCATCACAGGCAGAAGATTCCAGATTCTGGATTCTTTTGCAATTGGTTTGATTCTATCAGAGTCTCTTGTGTGTGATCCTCAGAAAGACATTATAAGGGTTTTCCTCACAACTTAAATTATTTGATTAAGAATGCATTAATGCTGAAATGTTTGGGGAAGAACAAGCGTCAGTCACAACCCTCAATAATCACTTTCAGTTTTAACTTCTTTGGGGAAGCTGGTTACTATACTTAAAACATTTGTATTCCATTTTGTTTTGTTAGTAAGACAAAAATGTATTGCCTTTATTAATGCCAAACCCATAGACTTTTTACAGAATAGCTGCCACTATTACCTCACTATTCCTATAAACATTCATCCTGGAAAGATTAAATTCAGCCCAGCAAATGTTTACTCAGCTCATAATAAATGCAAGACCTTGTGCTAGGCACTGGGAGATGACAAATTTGTCTTAAATTGTCACCGTGGTGACTACTTAGTCGTTATTTTAATTCCTTCATCATGGAAAAATTGGGTATTAACTATTCATGATCTACTTTTATATTTCACTGTCAATTTTCCATTATTTCCAATTGTACAGAAGAGCTCCAAAATCATCACAATACATTTTTGGAGGCTAATCTGACTATAATTTCTCTTTTGTTCATATCACAAATATCATTTTGGAATCCAAGGCAATATATTATTTGAATAGAAAATGCAGCTGTTGAAGATGTAAATTATTCATATACTCGTTATTATTCTTATTTTTGTGACAAACAAATGGTAGAAATTTACGAACGTTTGTGTTTTAAGGGGATATACTGTTTATGCTTGCATTTGGTGCTAACATATTTAGTAAGTGTCCACAGCGGAGGAGCCTTATTAGAAAATATTGACCAGAGCTCTATTTTAATGCTGCAGCTCGGTAGCATCCTATACTGTTTCAAATGGATAAAAAGGCAAAGGTCAGGACGCATCTTTGAATTGAGGTTTGAGTTGACTTTCATCTCCGTATGCTTGTCACTTTGTAATCCACATCAATTTTTCCATATTGATTCTATAGAGGCTTTTTATGTTATACTAGAATCTTTTAATTTCTCCATCTGAAACCACGTCTACCACATTTGATCACAGGGCGACGAGGTTATACTTTTTACTTTTGTTTTCATGGTGGTTAGCCATTAGCTGGGTAAAGTTAGCAGTAGCGGCAGAAAAAGTAACGTTAAGGGCTCATTCTCTACAGCAAAACAGCCTGGGTTTATCTGCACTAGCCATGTAATTGTAGGCGTACCTGAGCTCTGTAAGTCTTAGCTTTGATTCCTAACAGGAACTAACAATAGTATGTTTTCCACAGGTGACTGCTGGTGAGAATTAAGTAACATAATATATTTAAAACTCTGTCTGGGTGTGGTGGCTCATGCCTATAATACCAACACTTTGGGAGACCAAGGCTGGAACATCGCATGAGTCCAGGAGTCCAAGACCAGCCTAGGTAACATAGCAAAACCCCATCTTTACTTAAAGATAGATAGATAGATAGTTGATTGATAGGTAGATAGATGATAGATGATAGATGACACAGATGACTGATAGATAGATAGATGATAGAGATGACTGATAGATGATAGATAGATGATAGAGATGACTGATAGATAGATGATAGATGATAGAGATGACTGACAGATAGATAGATGATAGAGATGACTGATAGATAGATAGATGATAGATGATAGAGATGACTGATAGATAGATAGATGATAGATGATAGAGATGACTGATAGATGATAGATAGATGATAGAGATGACTGATAGATAGATGATAGATAGATAGAGATGACTGATAGATAGATAGATGATAGATAGATGATAGAGATGACTGATAGATGATAGAGATGACTGATAGATAGATAGATGATAGATGATAGAGATAACAGATAGATGATAGATGATAGATGATAGAGATGACTGATAGATGATAGATAGAGATGACTGATAGCTAGCTAGCTAGATAGATAGATGATAGAGATGACAGATAGATAGATGATAGAGATGACTGATAGATAGATAGATGATAGATGATAGAGATGACTGATAGATAGATAGATAGATGGATGATAGATTTCAAACTCTTTGTCACACAGCCTGACAATTCATTTCTCTTGGGCAAATATCCATTTCTCTTTGGGTAAATATTTAGGCAATGGGTAAATATTTACTCATTTCTCTTGGGTAAATATTTAGGAGTATTTACTCATTTCTCTTGGAAGGATTTACCCAAAAGAAATGAAGACATATGCCACCCAAAAACCTATACACAATTTCTTAGCAGTTTTATTCATTATTGCCAAGAACTGGAAATAATCCAAATATCCATCAACTGTTGAATGACCAAGCAAAATGTGATGTATCTATGCTATGAATACTATTCAGCAATAAAAAGGAACAAAACTTGCAATACATACAACAACATGAATGAACTTCAGAAGCCTTATGCTCCGTGAAAGAATATAAAAAGGCTTAAAAGTTTACGTACTTCAGAATTCTACTTACATGGCATTCTGGAAAAAGTAAAACTGGAAGGACCAGAAGCAGTGCAGTGACTGTCAGAATTTAGAGGTGGAGGTAGGAGACTGACCACAAAGGGTACAAGTAAATTATTTGGAACAATAAAAATATTCTGTATTTTGATTGGGTGCTAGTTATTTGATGGTATATATTCATCAAAACTCATAGAACTGTACATTTAAAAGGGTGCATTTTATTCCATGTAAATTATACCTTAATAATCTTTCATTATAAAAAATCACTAATGATATTGTTATATATTGATTAAACTTAAAAAAAAAAAAAAAAAGAAACCTCATGAACAGTGTGCCTAGCACTCAGTGAGTATTAATGTTAGTTGCTGCTGGTGGTGGTGTTACCATTGACTAAGGTGACAAAAGTATAGAAAAACAAAAATAAATTAGAAATGGTCTTATTTATTATAGAACAAAGATTAGGATCTAGTCCATGTAAGAGTCTAGTACTTTTGTTGATTCCACAGATTCAATATTTTAACTTAATAAGGTAAAATATCTTATATAGGATATTGCTAAACAGTAATAATCTTTACAAATAGCAATTCTGTTCATCAGGTGTGAGTTGAATAATTAGGGCTGCATCTAATGCCAACCCAGACGCCAGAATGACAAAGCCTTTCAGGAGTTATCAGAGTGCTTTTCCACTTGTCAGATGTGTACACCTAGAAACTCAATTTTTATCAGTGCGTTCTGAGATGACAAGGTTATAGGAGACTGATTTACATTAACGAATCTTGGAAGGCACTGATGTATAAACCCGATGTACAGTGTATCACTCAACAGAATGATGACTGCCGCTTGGGTCACCACAGTCCTGTGTGCTGATGTGATCATCACATGTTCTCCTTATGGGCAGGTCTAAAGGGGAGTCAACCACTAATCAGCTTCCTCAGTGGGCAGGGGGTCAGAACAAGGGAGAGAAGCTAATCTTATAGGAAACACAACCCGGGTCATAGTAAAAGTTCTGCAAATCATTCCTGTTCCCATAATTCACCAGATTCAATGTCTTTGTTTATTAAACAATGTGGGATAAAAACCAATATAATCTTGTTGGCAACTCTCTTTTCTGTAGATTCCATGTTCCTTATACTCTTTAGTCTTTCTGCAGATCTGGTATATTACCATTGAGAGAATCAGTCACATATGTTCCTTCCTCCCTGAGGTTTTGCCTTTATTGAATTTGGTGTTCCCAAGTCCCCTCCACCCCACACTTATAGATATTATCTGATGTTACTTCTACAGATAATCTCATCCTTTCATGGATTGTTTTTGCTGGTTTAACAATAAAAGAGTGTTTTGGTTACTTACTGGCCCATAACAAACCACTCCCAAACTTGGCAGTGGAAAATACCAACAATCATTTTATTATTAGCTCTCACAAGTTTGGGAAGTTGCCTGTACTCAGTTAGGCAGAGTGTCTCATGCACTTGTTGTCAGACAATGGCTGACACTGGAACATTCTGAATGCTTGCTGCTCACACGCTGTCATGTGGACTGGGACCAAATGGCTGGGGTCTGGAACTTCTAGGGACCCTAGGAATGCTCTTTGTCTCTGTGTGGCCTCTTCAGCATAGCCACATCAGGGCAGCTGAACATCTTATAGATGGTCCAGGGCTCCAAAGGCTTGTGTCCTAAGTGAGAGCAAGCTGGGCTGAAGCTGTGTTACCATTCATTCCCCAGCCTCTGAAGTCTCAAAGCATCACTTCTACCATACTCTATCAGTCAAGACAAACACAAAGGCCCACCTAGGTTCAAAAAGAGGGAGTGTAGACTCTGCTTCTTGATGCAGATGTGGCCACGTTCTGGAGGAGAATGTGGGACTGGAAATATTATTGTAGACAGTTATGGAAAACACAATCTGCCATGAAAGGCAATCTCAACTTTTAGTTATTAGAGGACTGAGGGCATTTTATTACTTATCAGTCAGATGCCTATTTTCAGGAGCACTGCATACTAAATCTATGGCTCCTGTTCCTCAGCCTCCAGACAGCCCGGTAAGGTAGAGAGTGAAAGCTACAGGAGTGGCAAATGTATAAATGAGGACATCAAGATGATTTAAAAAGTCATAAATTTCCCACAACATATAATATGGTGATAGTTTGAGATCTCTGACTCTGACCTGAATAGACAATTGTTTTTCTAAATGATATTTGTGATTTAGAAAGAGGAATACACTATGGATATTCCTTTTAAACAACTATTTGAGTAAAAGTGATATTTCCGATGTGTATCAAAAAGTGAATACTCATATATTTCTGCATGGTTAGAGCTTTCTGAACAAATTTTACCGGGACCTGGTTGAAAGACAAGCTTTGGAAGTGAAATGAAGGCTGGCTAGATGGTACGAGATTTTCCTTCTAGAAGGTTTGCGTTTTCACTTCAAGCAGGGGATGATACCCAAAGCCTTGGAGACATTCCAGAGGTTGTAAACTCATAGATGGTTGTGTCTTCTTTTCCCCTGGAGACATTTATTTATATTTCAAGGAGTAGCAACCTAGAATCCTCCTTTTTTCCTCAAGGAGAATTTGTTTCCATTAGGAAAATTAAGTTTGCTTCTTATCCTCAGAAGCGGAGATTTTCTACAAACTCCCAGGTTCATATTTTTGGGGCTGCCTCAGAACAGAACCAACCCCATTACATGTAGAATGACCTCCAGCTCTGGTCATACTACTCCAAGGGGAAGAATTGGGAAAAGAGGGAGCTGAGGAGCTTGTTACCGTGAGTAACTAGCAATCTATCAGTCCCAGAAATCTCATGTCTATATAAACACAGAAATTTAAAAATGTATCAATATGAAAACAGTGCAAAATATATCCAAATATGTTGATTTAAGTATATTATTTTGAATTCTTTTTTTCCTGCTGATAAATTTAGCGTTGCATTGGTTTTGCTCACAGAAGGAGTTAGAATTCACTGAAGTTTCTCTGTGTGGACAATTAAGTGACTTGTAGTATATTCACAGTTTTGTAGCCATCACCAGAGTCAATTTCAGAACATTTATATTTCCCCCAAAATAAACCCCGTACCCCTTAGCAGTCACTCTTCATTTCTCCCCACCCAGTTCCCAGCCCCAGACAACCACTAACCTACTTTCTGACTCTCTAGATTCTTCTATTCCAGACATTTTCATGTAAACTGAATCATACAATATGTGGTTTTTTGTGACTGGCTTCTTTCACTTAGCATAATGTTTTCAAGGTTTGTTCATATTGTAGCAGGTATCAGTACTTTATTCCTTTTTATTTCTAAGCAATATTCCATTGTACAGATACACTGCTTCCATGTGTCCATGCATCAGTTGATGGACGTTTGGATTGTTTTCACCTTTTATTATTGTGAATAACACTGTTATATTATTCATGCATGTACAAGCTTTTGTGTGGACATATGTGTTCATTTCTCTTGGGCATATACCTAGGAGTGGAATTGCTGATCAAGTGGTAAATCTATATTTAACATTTTCAGAAACTGCCAGAGAGTCTTCCAAAGTGGCTATAATATTTACACTCCCATCAGCAGTGTTTAAGTATTTCAGCTTCTCTACATCCTGACCAACACTTACTATATGTCTTTTTTATAGCCATCTTAAGCATTCGAAGTGGTAATCACTGTATTTTCTTAGTTTGAATTGTTCATGTAATACCTTAAGTTTATTTGTATGCGTTTTGCAACTTTTGTACAAAGAACATTCACATAAACTCTTTCTTTCAATTAGTGTGTGACACAGATATTTTCTCTAAGAGTCAAAAGGGTTGAACGCATTGCCCAAAGTCATATACCAAATAAATGGCATAGCCAGAACATTCTTCAGCCTAGATCTTCTAATTCAAACCCACAGACATTTTTCCTTTTCTGCCCAAATAGTCTGATCACTGCGATCATTTTTCGGTCTTTGAGATTTGAGAAAAAAGAAAAAAAGTGACCAGTAATAATCATGACTATTCTCTGCCTTCACATTTTGCCATTTGAGAATCAGACACACATTTTCACCATCTCCGTCCATTCTACCCAATATCAGAAGGAACTTGATGAGGAAGTTGCCTGTCACATTACATGGAATAATCACCTTTCTTCCTATCTTCATTGCCCCTGTTAAAGGGAAGATTGCTGTCAGTTTCTGAATACCCACGGTAGCAAATGGTTATATTATGTCATATCATTATATCTGACCCAGTTTCTAAGGATCCAGCTGCTGGTATAAATCCAAGATTGGATTTTGCTTCATACACTACCTGGCTTAAATCCTCACCCAGCTTTCTTAGGGATTCAACTTTATTAAATTCCCCTCTTTCTCATTATGCGAAAATGTTCTCATGAAAAACAACAAACTCCTCATCTCCAGCTATCTTTGGGAATTTTTAGAGGCCTGGGCTAGCAGGGCATCTTCCAGCCACTGCTCAGACCATCTCCAGGCTCTGCTGTTCCTGGTGACTCCATCTCCGGCACCTCCGTGCACCAGTTCACAACTGCCCTAGTCCCACCCTCTGTTTCTGGAGCTGCTGCTTCCGTCTGCTATTCCCACTGAGGAAGGTACTCAAAGGCTTCAAAGGAACTCCTCCCATTCATCCAAGAAAGTTTGCATATGGTCCCAAAGAGTATGCTTCTCAGGGTTCCACATTCTCTGTGTTGCTGTCAGTAGGGAGATTTAAGGCAAGGTATTCTAGAGATGAACCAGGAAGCTACTCACTATGGTTCCACACATGACACCAGTGCACCTCCTGAAAGGAATCAGACGTGTGCTTTCTCAAAGGAAGCCACTTTGGCATCAGGATTATTTTGAGCTGAAGACAACTGAGAATCAACAGATACTGGACAAGTTCTCTGCCCTTCCCTTATGAGACTAAGGGCAGGGCGTAAATTTCCCATTGAGGAACGTACTCCAACCCTGCACCCACCACCCTGTACCAGGAAGAGAAAAGAGAATCTTGTCATCAAAAATGGGGAGTCAATACCAAGATAAGTTTACATAAACAGACCTGACTAAAATAGCTCTTATGTTCTGTCAGTTCCCCCATAGATTTCCTAGTCACGTCCCCACAGTTTGTCATCCCTTGAAGCCCAAACCTGCTCTCTTTTGTCAAGAAAGGAATGCAATCTCCCTGGTGGAACCACTTCTCTGAACTTTACTTATTTTCTTTATCTCCTATACACATAAAACATTAATACAAAGTGTGTGCTTTTTCTCCTATTAACATGTCTTTTGGTAGTGTTTAGGTGTCCTGTTTCTGAACCTAAAAGAATAGAGGAAAGCTTTTCCTTCCTGATGCTCCACTAATGGCAGCCTCATGTCCAGAAAGGGAAAATCACATCTAAATTTATCCATATCTTGGTACTTTCCCTTGGGACTAAAAGATGGTCTTTAATATCTCCTCTTTACCTGGAAGTCTCAATCCAAGGGGCCATGATTATAGGTCCTGAAGTCCTTTTCACTGGCCCTAACATGGGGGTAGAAAAGCCTTACTTTCCAGAGAAGACAGGCACGAACCCAGTAGGGATCAGGATGCCTATTTCATGTCAGTATAGTATGATATTAAATGTTTGATGGAGTCAGAAATTTTGTATTTGTCTCTTCCACAGTGCCTTTTTAATAAGTGTCAGTTGAATTGAATTCTGTTAATCCACAAAGATCCAATTTAAAGACAATGAAACTCTCTGGTCTGCTTGATTTAGTTTGCATCTCACCATTCACAGGAGCTACTTGTGCTAGAGACCACAGTGGAGTATTTTACTATTGATGTCAGTAGGCAAAAATACACCATTACCCTGTCCTTTTTTTTTTTCCCAGACAGAGTCTTACTCTGTCACCCAGGTTGGAGTGTAATGGCGCAATCGTATGATCTCAGCTCACCGCAAACCCCGCCTCACAGGTCAAGCGATTCTCCTGCCTCAGCCTCCCAAGGAGCTGGGATTACAGGTGCCCACCACCACGCCCTGCTAATTTTTGTATTTTTAGTAGAGACAGGGTCTTACCATGTTGGCCAGGTTGGTCTCAAACTCCTGATCTCAACTGATCCACCTGCCTCAGCCTCCCAAAGTGCTGGGGGCATATGTTTTGAAGACATTTGAGGCAGGGGAGAAAGCCCAAAGATTTAAAACCTTTTTATGTAACCACTGCATTTCCTCTAATCTTTGAACGTAAGCCATGAGGTTTTGTCAGTCCCACTTTCACTAGGTTTTCAGGTCAGGCTGTGGATCTGAGCTACTGACACAGTGAAGTGAGGCAGGGCTAACAGGTTTTTCTCATTGCTGTTATAGCAGTAGCAACACAATTACAGTCATGCACCAAATAAATATGTATTGGTCGACAACAGACCACATAGACAATGATGGTCCTATAAGTTCATAATGGAGCTGGAAATTTTCTAGCACCTAGGATGTTGTAGCCATCGTAATATCATAGTGCAACACATTACTCATGTGTTTGTAGTAATGCTGGTGTTTGTTTACAACAAACCTACTGTGCTAATAGCACATACAATTATGTACCGTATGTAATACTTGATAATAAACAGCTATGCTACTGGTTTACGTATTTACTGCGCTAAACTTTTTATTGTTATTAAGTGTACTTTTGCTTTTTTGTTGTTGTTTTTTAGAGATGGGGTCTCACCAAGTTGCCTGGAGGCACAGACTCAGTAGAGACCAGGACGCCTATTTCACGGCACCAGTGGCCGGAGTGGAGTGGCTATTCACAGGTGAGATCATAGCCAACAACAGCCTGGAACTCCTGGGCTCAAGCAATCCTCCTGTCTTGGCTTCCTGAGTAGCTGAGACAGGCAGGCACCACTGTGCCCAGCTACTTATGAGAAAAGGTTTCACTGTAAGATAGCCTCAGGCATGTCAGGAGCGTATTCCGGAAGAAGGTATTGTTATCATAGGAGATGACAGCTCCATGTGTGTTTCTGCCTCTGAAGACCTTCCCTCTGAAGACGCAGAGGTGGAAGACCAGGATATTGATAATCTTGTTCCTGTGTAGGCCTAGGCTAGTGTGTGTGTGTCTTAGTTTTTAACAAAAAAGCTTAAAAAGTAAAAAATTTAAAAATAGAAAAAAGCTCACATAATAAGGCTATAAAGAAAATACTTTTGTGCAGCTGTATGACATGTTTATGTTTTAAGCTGTGTTATTATGGAGGAGTCAAGAAGTTTTAAAAAATTAAAACATTTATAATGTTAAGATGTTACAGTAAGCTCATTTTATTATTAAAGAAATAATTGTTATTATAAATTTAGTGTAGCCTAAGAGTATAGTGCTTAAAAAGTCTACAGCAGCGTATAATTATGTCTTGGGTCTCCATATTCACCCACCATTCATTCACGACTCACCCAGAGCAACTTCAAGTCCTGCAAGTTCCATTTATGGTAAGTGCACTATAGAGGTGTACCACTTTTAATTTCTTTTGTTGTTTGTTTTTTTGAGAGGCAGTTTCGCTCTTGTCACCCAGCTGGAGTACAATGGCACGATCTCTACTCACTGCTACCTCCACCTACTGGGTTCAGGAGATCCTCCTGGGTTCAGGAGATTCTCCTGCCTCAGGCTCCCCAGTAGCTGGGATTACAGGCACCCACTAGCACACCTGTCTAATTTTTGTATTTTTAGTAGAGACGGGGTTTCACCATGTTGGCCAGGCTGGTCTTGAACTCCTGACCTCAGGTGATCTGCTCACCTTGGCCTCCCAAAGTGCTGGGATTACAGATGTGAGCCATCATGCCCAGCCCATTTTAAATCTTCATAGCATATTTTTATTGTACCTTTTCTATGTTTAAATATGTTTACAGACATAAAGACTTACCATTGTGTTTTAGTTGCCTACAGTATTGAGTACAGCAACATGCTATATAGGTTTGTAGCCTAGGACCAAGAGGCTATACCATTTAGCTTGAAGCAACACACGACTGCACTTGATAAGTCCCAACACAGGGCCAGCACAGGAGGCTGCTCGATTGGTTCCCCTGACATGCATGAAAGAGGAGACCCTATGAATAAGTAAAATGGCACTGAACTGAGAAAGTCCATCCTGTGTTGATTTTATCCTAAAATGTAAGCTGCCCTCCAGCAAATTACATAGACATTCAAGCAGAAAGGCCAGTTGAGTATCCATTCTCAGAGAACAGCGCTGGTTCCTGAATGGGTTACCTTACCTCTTAGCAGCACTCAGATTTTTCCTCTTGACTCAATTCTCACCTGCTGAGATCCGATGATGCTCAGACCAGATAATGTAATGTGGCTGCCTAGATCAAAGTAGAATCCCATCACAGAGGGACATTCATACTGATGAACTCACATAACAAATGGTAACTGCACTTTAATTGGTCGCCATTGTTTAAATTCACAATTACTTTTGATTAGGACATGTTTACAGCAAGATGAGAGACTAAGTAATCCCACAAAGGAAGATATATATTATTCATATTTGTCTGAAAAATTAAATATACTCTCAGAATTATTCACAACCTGATATTTCAGCAAAGCTAGTTGTTCCCAGAATGGTGTTCAGCAATTACAAAATAAAGACAGGAAAGGAAACAACCACATTAAAGATTATTTCAATGACTTGGGAATTTTCTCATATGTAACATTTTTATACATTTCCATTTAGCCTTAGTTTAAGTCACTCGTTAACAAATATAAGAAGAAAATTAAAAAGCAGGAAGGAACAGAAAACATTTTCTTTTCAAGGTAGCTTATAGAGATTGTGTTCCCCTTAAGAGTCAAGCTTAGGGAGGAAATACTCTTAATTCCTTTGCTCATGCATTAATTTATTCAAAACACATTTATTGAACTGCTAGGGATAAAAATTGGTGCAACGTACTTTGGAAAACTGGTGATTTCTATGAAAACTGAAAATATGTGAAAACTATTATTTATCAATTTATGCTTTAGAAATGCAAATATATGTGCACCAAAACTCATTGTTAAGAAAAAATTGATGGAAGGCCCTGAGGCTGAGCTGGCTCCAGTGCCTTGGGTCTCACAGAAAAAAGCAACAGCCCAACTGTGTAAACAGTAAAATGAAACTTAAGCTTAACTGATCAGAAACCACCAAACTAATCTCTAAGGACTTTCCACTTTAACCAGTCAAATGTATTCTCTTGGTCTTGCTTCCAAGAGCACCTTATAAAAGTTTTCCCCTCATGTCCTGTCAGTGGAGCCCATCTGCTTGTGTTCTAACGCTGCCCAATTCATGAATGGCTGTCTGCTCAAATAAACTCTTTAAAATTTTAATGTGTCTAAATTTATCTTTTAACAACATGTGTAAGAAAGTTTATAGTAACAATATTCATAATAGTCTCAAACTAAAAACCTAGATGCCCAAGAACAGCAAACTGGATAAATTATGTGTATTTATATAATAGAAAATGATCAAGCTAGGAAAACAAACTACAACCACACACCCCAAAACACTTAGATAAATCTGACAAACATATGGCTTATGAAACAAGGAAACACATGGCCAGGGACAGTGGCTCACGTCTGTAATCCCAGCACTTTGGGAGCCTGAGGCGGGTGGATCACGAGGTCAGGAGTTCTAGACCAGCCTGGCCAACGTGGTGAAACCCCAACTCTACTAAAAATACAAAAATTATCCAGGCATGGTGGCACATGCCTGTAATCCCAGCTACTCAGGAGGCTGAGGCAGGAGAATTGCTGGAACCTGGGAGGTGGAGGTTACAGTGAGCTGAGATCCTGCCACTGCACTCCAGCTTGGGTGACAGAGCAAGAATCTGTCTCATTAAAAAAAAAAAAGAAAAGAAAAAGAAACAAGGACACACAAGATGATGCAAATTGCATTATTCCACTTATATAAAGCTCAAAAACAGGCAAAATGAATGTACAGTATTAGGACTCAAACACAGGTGTTAGCTTGGAGCAAGTGAGACTCATTGAAAGAGAACATAAGGGGTGCTTCCAGGGCTCTGAAAATGCTCTGTTCTTTGATCTGTGTGCTGGTTACATGGGTGTGTTTACTATCAGAAATCAACTGAGCTGCACATGTATGACTTGTATAATTTTCTACATTGGGTAACGTTAAGTTAAAAGTTTACATTAAATAATAAACCAAACAATTTTTTTTTTTTTTTTTTGAGACGGAGTTTCACTCATGTTACCCAGGCTGGAGTGCAATGACGCGATCTTGGCTCACCGCAACCTCCGCCTCCTGGGTTCAGGCAATTCTCCTGCCTCAGCCTCCTGAGTAGCTGGGATTACAGGCACTCACCACCATGCCCAGCTAATTTTTTGTATTTTTAGTAGAGACGGGGTTTCACCATGTTGACCAGGATGGTCTCGATCTCTTGACCTCGTGATCCACCCGCCTCGGCCTCCCAAAGTGCTGGGATTACAGGCTTAAGCCACCGCACCCGGCCGAAACAATTTTTTTATGTGTTGGGTACTGAGTGACAGAAGAAAATATTGTATGAAGACAGAGCCCTGTAGCAGCTCACAGCCTTGAGGGGAGACTGGCATTCAAGGATGTGATTTTAAATAATATTGAATGACTGAGAAATAGTATGGAAGCTCCAGAGCAGGGGCCTTGAAGTGGGCAATGGGAGTAGGGAAAGAAATCAGGACAGATTCCTGAGGGAGGTGAAGTCCATCTGATGCTGAAATGACAACTAGGAACTAACAACATGGTAGAATAAAGCCGGAAAGATAGCTATCCAGGGGGAAATCATTAGCGGCCCCTGAAAATAGGGAATATAGAGGAGCCTGTTAGTTGTTAAAATGGGGGTTTTAAAGTCCTTGCAAGATCTTTGACTGTGTCTCAGTTAATAATCGATGAAATCTCGAAAGCTTTTGCCAGAGAATTAAGATCATCTATATCAACACCATTGTAAACCTACACGGGATATGGCGCCATTTTTTAATTTCCTCCTCTTTTCCCTACTAAGATATTACATCTCTTTTAATCACTAATGACTCCACCATGTTTACACAGAAATATGCACCTACGGACTTGAGTTTTGTAGGATTTCTTTAAAGCCGGTGAGCTTAATCCCTTCTAAGGAAAAAAGCATTCTTCACATGAGCATCTCAATAATTTACGGTAAATTGCTGTCCTTTTGCAGTTTGATTTATAATTGAATTAACCAACCTCTTGCATGGGTGACCTAAGCTTGTTCTCTGCAGCCTCTACCTGCTAGCTCAGTTTCAAAAGACTGTTTGATGAGCAGCTCCTTGTGAGGAACTAGGAAACATCCCACCCACAGTGTTTAAGGGAGCTTGATCTGAAGCCCAGAAATTAAGGTTTTAATATTCTTATCTCAAGAAAAGAGAGATACTTAAAAACAAAGTGCTCCTTTTAAATACTCAGATACTAAGGCTTCTATACTTTAACACAGTAAGCTTTCTTTCTTGGGAGTTGCAGTCGTGCCCATCCATTCCTTTTTTCCGTAACTAAGCTAGAATATTTAACAAAATCCTTTAATTCTTGTTCACATGTATCTCCCCTCCCCCATAAGGCTTGGGGCACCTACTCAAATTCAGTCCCAAAGATTGATCACTTGGGTATCCCAGTTCTTCAAAGTAATTGGGTAGATTTGGCTTCAATATAGCCCTGGGTCAAAGCTATATATCGAAAAAGAGCAAACTATATCACCAAGAAGGAGACAGGATTTGCGAAATCCCTTCTCTAGAGGAGATGTCATAAACTGGAGTCTTGGAATAAGGCAGAGGGAGGAGTTAAGAGGTAGAAAAGCTGATCTGAGTCAGTCAAAGTCTTGCTCAATGTTGTTTAGGATGCAGAGACAAGTGCAAGAGTCACACTTCAGAAAAAATCCAGAAGTGGAGAGCTGTGGTACTCAAGAAGATAAGCATTATCAGGATCGCAAACAGGAGAAGCTGGATAGACAGCATGCGCCGGGCTCAGGCAAAGCTGCTGTGAATACCACACCATTGCTGCTTTCCCAGGAGTCGACTATGCTGGGAGGCTTCGCCATGCACCGTGACACGGCAGTCAGGGGAAGAGTAGCAAGCAGTACCTGGGCGTCCCAATTCCCTGCCTAGGGCTTTTCCAGGGCCAGTGAGATTTCAGGAGTCACAGCCCCCACCAGCTCACCAAATATTTCAATACAAAAATTGATAAGAGGCTAGTTTTAGCAATATTATAGACTAAGTAATCTGAAAATCCTCCATCTACCAAGAAATGCCAAGTGACCATAAATTCACGTCCTTATACATTTTCATATGAGAATAGGAGAAAGTAAAGAAAATTCCCAAAGGCCAAAAACAAAAAGGAAACTGGAAACCAGAGCATAAAATGTATGAGATGATGATGTGGCAGCTGTGGAGATAGAATGGCACCCGCTTCCATTACCTAGGGGGTTGGGTATTAACCCCATAGAGGAACAGGAACTCAGACTTAAATAATGAGGCAGGGAGGACTAAAACTGCATCCATTCCTCTTCCACATGAATCCAGGATACTTGAAATGAACTGTAAAAGTCTGGAGTCAAGACTATGTTTCTTCTCTGGCATGTAAAGAGCTTAGAACTTGTTGCTATTGCCCTTATAACAAAATGAAGCTGGACAAACTGAAAATCAATGACTTTTCTTAGACTTACTATAGAGCTGAGCTTGCAGAGTAAACCATTGCCTTGAAATCTGGAGAGGCAGGCGCACCCATAGAGTCTTAACTGAGATCCAATTACCTGAAATGGAGGCTGCCATTAGGAACACTTAGATGGTAATTTTAATGAATCGCCGGAAGCTGAGTGTGGAATCACCTGAGGGCCAGAAACTCCTGGAAGACACAGTCTTGGGGCCCAGGGGGCAGGGCACATTTTTCAGGGTCTTTTATCTCCAGGGATTCTACCAAATTCTCATGGTGAAGATCTAAGAGAGATTCCCTGGTGACTGTAACTTTGGCTGGGAAGTGGGCAGTGGGTAGGCCAGGAGATCATTGTGAAATACACCCAGAGACCAGGGAAAGACTTTGCCAGAGCCTTATCCCAGCCTGAGAAAGGACATTGCTCCAACTCTACCTCCCTTTAATCTGCTTGCTTTCTGTAAAGGGGCTTGAGGCATGGGGAGGGAGAACTGAAGTCAGGGTTTGAGGAATCTATTGGGAACACCGCAGCTAGGAGAAAAGTTGGAGACTAGTGCTGGGGGCCAGATGAGGGAAGCTACACGATCGGAGAAGTAGTTCTAAAGGTAAAAGACTTGAAACATAGACTCAGTAATGGTATGAGATTTCATTTAACTAGAAGATTACAGAACACTTTCCTTCCCATACATCTTAGTGCCACACCATAGGGGCCCCAGAATAACACTGGATACAGCTAAAGGAGCTGCAAAACACAGACTGATGGTAATGAAAGCCCGAAGTCATGAGTGGGGAAACAAAACAAGGATGCTGGAGAAACATGAAGCCTCTGGCACTGATAGCTATAGAAAACATTAAACACAATCTGTCTTAATCCATTCAGGCTGCTATAACAAAATACCTTAGAATGAGTAACTTAGACACAATGGAAATTTTTTTGTTCACAGTTCTGGGGGCCGGAGTTCACCATTCAGCATCCGGCAGGAGCTTTGGTATTAACCATTTTTGCTTTGAAGATGGTGCTTTTTCACTGTGTCTTCGCATGGCAGAAGGGATAAACAAGCTCCCTTGGGCCTCTTTTATAACGGCACTAATCCCATTCTTGAGGGCTCCATCCTCAAGACCTAATCACTTCCTAAAAGCCCCATCTCTTAATGCTATTGCAGTAGGGATTAGGATTCAACATCTGGGGAGTACAGAAGCATTCAGATCATAGCATAGCCAAATTCTAGCCAGATCCTCATACAGGCCTGCTTACCTCAATTCATGTTACCTGAAACAACATTTCCAGCTTTTAAGAAAAGATTTCAAAGCATACCAAATGGGAAACAAAAATACAATCTGAAGAAATAGAGCAATCATCAGAATCCAACTCAGATATGAAAACACTGAAATTGTAAGACAGAATTTGAATAACTATGATGGAAATGGTAAAGGTAACTTAAACAGTGTATAAAAACATAAGGCAAATGTAAGCAGAGACATGGAAATTCCATGAAAGGACTAAAAGGAAATATTAGAAATCAAAAACTTGGTAAACAGAAATCAAGAATGCCTTTAATTTGCTCAACAACAGATGTTACACAGATAGGGAAAAAATTAGTGAGCCTTAATATAGGTAAACAGAAACTTTCTAAATTGAAATGCAATGAGAAAAGAGAATGAATTTATTTTTTAAAGAAATTGTGCTCATATTTGTCTTTTTTTCTTTATATGAATTTGTAGGGTAGAATTGTAATTTCGTTACATGGATATATTGCACAGCAATGAAGTCAGGGCTTTTAGTGTATCCACCACTCAAATAGCATACATATCTGTCACTCAACAGTGCTCATACTATTAGCATACTCAAATAGTATGTGCACACACATACACACACCACATTTTCTTTATCCAATCATCTTCTAATGGCCACTAAGGCCAATTCCACTTTGGTATTGTGAATAGTGATAAACATGAGTGAAGGTATCCTTTTGGTACAACTTTTTCTGAGAAAAGGAAATTTAAAAAGCAGAACAGAACATTCAAAAACAATTGTGAAACAATTGCAAAGGCATAACATATGTGTAACTGAAATACTAGAAGAAGAAAAAGAAGATAGTGAAGCAGAAAAAAAATACTTGAAGTAATAATGACTGAAAATTTCTCAAAAATAATGACAGACACCAAACCACAAATTCCGAATGCTCAAGAAACACCAAGCAAACAACAAAAATGATTTAAGCATAACATATTCAAATTGCATGAAACCAAAAACAAAAAGAAAAATATTGAAAAAAAAAGGAAACTCTTATCTATAGAACAAGAAGAAGAATAATTATTAAAAAAAATTTGGATCGCACACCACGCAAGCAAAAGAGAGTGGAGTAAAAGACTTAAAATGTTGGGAGGTGGGGGAACCACCATCCCAGAATTCTATATAGAGCAAAATTATCCTCCAAAACTGAAAATGAAACAAAGATTGCTTAAAGGAAAACTGAGGGAATTCATTGCCTGTTCTGCAAAAAATGTTTAAGTATTCTTCAGGCAGAAGAAAAATAATATACATCAGAAACTTAGATCTTTAGAAAGAAATGAAGATCATCAGAGAAACAATAGATGAAAGTAAACAACGATACCAATTTATCAGGTGATCTACTAGATAATTTAAAACAATAATTGTACCAATTTATTGGGTAATCGTAGCATATCAATAAGTGAAATCAGTGACAGCAACATCATAAGTCACAGGAGAAAGGAATTTAAAATATCCTGTTGTAAGGTCCTTGCGCTGCCCCCAGAATGGAATAGTGCTGTCTGAATGTAGACTTGGATTAGTTGTAGAGGTATATAACAAACTCAAGGGAAACTACTAAAAAAAAGTTGTGTTTAAAAAAGTGTAACTGATATGCTAAGAGAAGAAAATTCAAAATCATATAAAATGCTCAATTAAAACCAAAGAAGGCAGAAGAGGAGAAGGAAAAGAGAAAGTGTAAATGCAACAAATAGAAAAGTTATAAACATGATGAATATTAATTCAGCAACATCAATAATTTGATATTTAAATTCAGTTATCTAAATATAGCAGTTAAAAGACAAAGATTGTCAAAGTGTGTTTTAAAAGATCCAATTACATATTGCAGCAAGAAACTCACTTCAAATATAAAGACCCAGATAAATTGAAAGTAAGAGATAAATATATAACATGCTAACACTAATTTTAAAAACTGGAGTATCTTTATTAATTTCAAGCAAAGCAGGCTTCAGAACCAAAAGAAAAAGTCAGTATATACTTGTTATTATTTGAATAGGAAGGAAAATACCAGAAGAAATACATAAAATAATTGGAAATAATTGCCTCAGATATTGGATGATAAGCCAGGTACCAAGTGCTTTCCATTATAATGCTAGTGGTACAATTTCATTCTTAAAACTAAGTGTGTGTATACATTACTTTCATATAATATTTAAAACGGGGTATAGTCATATAGATTTATCCTCTTAGCAGATTAAAAGAAAAAAATATATAATCTTCTAGTAGATGAAAAAAAAGAGCACATGATAAATTTCGGCATATTTTAATAATAAAACCTCAGCAAAATAAGAATAAAACTTTCTAAACCTGATAAACGATATATATAATAGGAACTCAGAAAAAACTCATAGCAGACATAATTCTTAAGAGTAAAACATTAGAAGCATTCCCTTTGTAGTTAGAAAGAATCTAAGGGTTTCTTTAATCACAGATGCTATGAAACATTATGTTGGCGGCTCTGAACAATATAATAAGATAAAAGAAAGGTACTAAATTTACAAAGATCAGAAAGAAAATAAAACTATCACTACAGGTAATATGATTGTCTCCAAATGAAATCTGAGAATATACACCAAATCTCCTTAAGTTAATAAGAAAATTCAGCAAAGTTGCTGAACACAAAATCAACTCACTAAAACTGATTTTATTCCTATGGACCAGTGATAAATATGTGATTGAAGAATACCATGCACAATAGCAGAAACATTCCAGATATCAAGGAATCAAACCAACATACGATGTGCAAGATCTTTACCAAGATATAAAAGAGACCTAAATAAAAGGATAAAGGAACAAAATTCATAAACACAAAGTCAT
This sequence comes from Sapajus apella, assembly GCF_009761245.1. NCBI lineage: Eukaryota > Metazoa > Chordata > Mammalia > Primates > Cebidae > Sapajus > Sapajus apella. The sequence goes on from NW_022436980.1 coordinate 12,887,507, forward strand.
ATTGTCAACATCTGTCAATAGGAAGGTAGACAGATGTATGTATTATTCAATTTAAAAGTTGAATGATACATATCAGTTCAAATGAATAAATTATAACTACATGCATAAATATTGATAAACCACAAAAAAGTAATGTTGATTGAGTATAAAAAGCACATTATAGAATATGAAATTATGCAATTTATATATTTTAAAACATGCAAAACTGTATTTTGTTTATGAATACACATATGTAGTAAAAATATAAACATCAAATTTAGGATGGAAGTTACCTTTGGAGTGGGAAATAGGGCAGTATTTTCCAAACTTTTTACATCGTAATAGTTACCTAGGGTACTTACAAAATAATAATGGCTGCTGCTCCCAGACATTCCAGTTTAATTGGTAGGAGATGAGAACTGGGCAATAGGAGTCTTAAATTTCTCCAAGTGATTCTAATGTGAAGCAAAGTCTGGGAAAGAGTATGAGTTAAGGGCAGTGTCATTATAAAGGTAGCTTCAATTCTACTGAGAATTTCTATTTCTTAAAATAAGTGTATTAGTCCATTTTCACACTGCTATAACTGAGACTGGGTAATTTATAAAGAAGGGAGGTTTAATTGACTCACAGTTCCACCTGGCCTGGGGAGAGCTCAGGAAACTTACGGTGAAAGGCAAATGGGAAGCAGGGAATGTTTTACATAGTGGCAGGAAAAAGAAAGAGAGAGCACTCAGGGGAATCTGTCACTTTAAAAACCATCAGATTTTGTGAGAACTCCCTCACAATCACAAGAACAGTATGGGGGAAACCAGGGAAACTGCCCCCATGATCCAATCACCTCCCACCAGGTCCCTCCCTTGACATGCGGAGATTACAGTTCAAGATGAGATTTGGGTGGGGACACAGAGCCAAACCATATTAGTAAGTATTGGATGAAATATCACAAATGGTAAGACTTAAAGTTAGGTGACAGGTATATGGGTACTTGCAATGTTATTTTCTATATTTTTCTGCTTCCTTGGATTTTCAGAAGTGGGAGGGAGAGAAGGAAAAAAGGAAGGGAGAGAAACAGATTCTATTCCTACTGACTTATTCACTCATAACAATGCTATATCTAGCTGTTCAGTACAGAAGACTGTACCATTTCTTTTATTTACCTGTTGCCTGTTTATCAAATTTGTTGCCACTTAACTGGAACACAAAAGTGACGGCAAGAAAAAAACCTTGGAATGCTGCCCTTGTTAGCTAATCCTGGTCCTACACTAATGGAAGATACTAAGCTCAGGGTACATGGTAAATGGTAGCAGCTGAATGTTTACACATTTTGTAACAGATAGGTAGAATTATTTCTGGATTCCTATTGTGACTTTAATCATTCAATGTGAGTGTACTGTGTGCAAGACACAATAATTAGTTTTTGTCATTAAAAAATATATAACACATTGGCTGGGCATGGTGGCTCATTCTTTAATCCTAGTACTTGGGGAGGCTGAGGTCTGAGGATTGCTTGAGCCAAGGAGTTTGAGATTGGCCTGGACATCATGGTGAAATCTTATATCAACAAAAATTCGCCAGGTGTGGTGGCACACACCTGTGGTCCCAGCTACTCAGGAGGCCGAGGTGGGAGAATCACCTGAGCCCAAGAGGCCAAGGCTATAGTGAGCTGCGAATGTGCCACTGCATTCCAGCCTGGGTGACAGAGTAACATCCTGTCTCAAAATGTGCGTGCACACACACACACACACACACACACACACACTCACACTCTCTCTCTCTAAAAGAACAAAACAAACACATGTAAAGCAGAAATATACTCTAACATTGTATAACAATCTCAATACTAACATTTATTAGTGGACACTTACAGATTTACTAAAAGACACCATCTTTTCTTGTTGTTGCTGTTAAGACAGCATCTGGCTCCTTGACCCAGGCTGGAGTGCAATGGTGCAATCTCGGCTCACTGTAACTTCCGCCTCCCAGGTTCAAGCAATTCTCCTGCCTCAGTCTCCCAAGTAGCTGGGGTTACAGGTGCATGCCACCACACCCAGCTAATTTTTATTTTTTTTTTTTTGTATTTTTAGTAGAGATGGGGTTTCACCATGTTGGCCAGCCTGGTCATGAACTTCTGACGTCAGGTGAAGTCAGAATCCCAAAACGCTGGGATTACAGGTGTGAGCCACCATGCCCCCTGGCCAAAAGACACCATCTTAATTAAATGAAACCCATCTCTTCCCAATAACAGATAGAAATCCATAAAATTAAATAATAAAGTCAATGATTTGAGAGTCATAGCAGCTATTACTTGAGGGATGTCAAGATGGGAATGTTGATTTATATAGGAACATGGAAAGAAAGAGTAAAATCCACTCTACAAACACAAATTTTCCTGGAAAAACTGTCCTCTGGCAGAAAAATAAAATCCTTCCCATACTCATTTCTACCTGGAAGGAAATCATCAATGCAGTTGGACTAAACAATACATCTCAACTCTGGCTGCGAGTTGAGATCCTCTGGGGGAATTTTTTTAAATGTTAGGGCCCCCAGAAATTTACTGAATCAGAATATATGTGGATATAATTTGGCAGCAAGGGTTCAGAACTAAGGACTGAAGTGAACAGGAAATTTAGAATGATCGTATTTGGTGATTCAAAATAATTAAGTTGTTGGAGACTCTTCTTCAAACCTAATTAGAGCAAGCCAATGAAATATATAAAATTGGTGTTGTGCTAGCTTAAGGCTGGGAGGGGAGTGCTGGGGTTGGTAAGAGAGTAAAACAGTCTGTTCCTGCTCACACATCCTACCTTCTTCCTGTTCTACAAATTGCTGCGTAGTTCTGGACTCCTTGGAGCCCACATTTAAAACTTCTCATCTGAAAGTTTCAAACATCTCATTTGACAGGTTAGATATCTATGAAAAAATACATAGTGACAATACAAAGAAAAAGAAGTCCCAACAATAAGTGCAGGTCTAGTGTATCAGTCAGCGTTCTCTAGAGGGACAGAACTAATAGGAGATATATATAAACACACAGCAGAGGTTATTAATTATTAATTCACATGATCACAAGGTCCCACAATAAGCCGTCTGCAAGCTGAGGAGCAAGGAAAACCAGTCCGAGTCCCAGAATACAGGAGCTTGGAGTCCGATGTTCAAAGGCAGGAAGGGTCCAGCACAAAAGAAAGATGTAGGCTGGGAGGCTAGGCCCCTCTAGTCCTGTCATGTTTCCCTGCCTGCTTTACATTCTAGCTGGCAGCTGATTAGATGGTGCCCACCCAGATTAACTTTCCCAGCCCACTGACTCAAATGTTCATCTCCTTTGGCAACACCCACAGACACACCCAGTATCAATACTTTGCATCCTTCAGTCCAATCAAATTGACACTCAGTATTAACCATGTCATGTAGAAAAGATTATTAAATGTCTTAATAAGAGCTTTATAGTGAGGGCTCATTTGCCCACAGTGGTTCAATATGAAGGCAGTGGGAGGGACCAGATGCACTCCCATGATTATACATCACATCGAATATTCTACCAACCAGCTCTTTTTCCAGCCAGCTTTTCCCCGTAGGAGAGCACTAAGACTACTGGTTTGTGCGTGTGTCTTTTTTAAAATATTAACTTAAGCTGTTAATTACTGTTGCTCTTTAATGATTCACTTATGATAATTAATAGATTAATTCTTTTGTGCCCTCAAGCAATTCCGTGAAGGGTGTAATTTTTTAAATTCAGCAAATACAGCTAACAAGCAGTAACTGTCCAAGCAGTACTACCTAAGTGCTATTTCATGAATTATAATATTTAAATTCCATTAACTTAAAAGGATTAACTTCCAAGGGACTGTTGTCTTCTGATCCTATTTCATATTAATTACTCTTGCAATACCAATAACATTGGCATTTGCACAGCATCTTTCTTTCACTGGGTCTTCATTCATAGTGTAAATGAGAGCTTAATAAAAGAAATGCCAGCCTAGGCCACACAGCGAGATCTTGTCTCTACTAAAAGTTAAAACTTTAAAAATTAACGGGGTGTGGTGGTGTGGGCCCATAGTCCTGTTACAGTAAGTTAAGCAGGGCAGGAGAGTCCCCTCCCCTGTAAGGAATATCAGACAACTAAGAGGCAAAATGGCAGAGTTTAACTGGTATACGACCTTCCTCTAGGAACTGGTAAGGGAAGAATGCCCGTTAGTGCTTGAGCCCACTGGCCCAACTCCTGAGATCTTATTGAGAAGCTACTAATCACCAGCTTCAGGTGATTCCCAATAACAGATAGAAATCCATAAAATTAAGTAATAAAGTCAATGATTTGAGAGTCATAGCAGCTATTACTTGAGGGATGTCAAGATGGGAATGTTGATTTATATAGGAACATGGAAAGAAAGAATAAAATGTGCAGGTGTTTCTATCCACAGAGAGACTGCCTTTCCCTAGCACCAGCTGCAACCAATTATTTTAGAGCAAGTTTAACAACCACCTGACCATCATCTAATGGTTGCCTGACATTCCAGAGGAGTGAGCTGGGGGCTTTTCCTGTCCTGCATGTCTGCGGACTACCTACTGCAACAGTTCTAGCAACTCAGGAGGGTGAGGTGGGAGGATTTCTTGAGCCCATGAGCTCAAGGTTGCAGTGAGCTATGATTGCACCACTACACTTCCACCTGAGCAACAGAGCAAGACCCTGTCTCAAAAAAAGGAAAACAAGAGAAAAGAGAAATGGGGGGAGGAGAAGAGGGGACAGAGACAGAGAAAGAAAAGAAAGGTCAGTGTCTTCAATGAAATCTAACAACTATTTATGGGAATGCCTACTATGTGCTGGACATGGAGACAGATACAAAGATGTGAGTGACAGTCAGTGGCTTAAAGCAGCATAATGGGCATTATAATATAATTGGTCCAATTCACTGGGGACCTACGATATACCGGATTTGCATACATTTTCTTTAATCCTCATGACAGTTGTGCAGGGTAAAAATCAGAATCTCTATTTTACAGACGAGGAAAGAAGAGTTAAATGCCTTGCTCACAGCCACCCAGTTAATATTTGGCAAAGCCAGGATTTGACCTAGGCATAGCTTGCTGGGAAATTGTGCCTTTTCATCACAGAATATGTAAGCAGAGGGCTCTAAGCAACACTGTGAAACAGGCGATGCTTGCCTTTGCTCTCCCTGCCACCCCTACTTTATGTGATCCTATTTCTCCATTGGAGCTCTTTCCCTCCCACACCTTTTCCCATTGCTTTCTTGGCTGTTCTCTGGATTCCAAGTACAACATAGAAACAAGCTATTTAGACATGCTGTCCTCATTAAGTCCCCTATACACTAGACCAGAGCTGTGCAGTCAACTTTCAGCACATTCAGAGAACGTTCTGAATAGAACCTTCAGAAATGTTCTATATCTGCACTCTCCAATATGTCGGCCACTAGCCACATGTGGCTATAGAGCCCTTGAAGTGTGGCTAATATGACTGAGAAACTATTTATTTTATTGTAATCAATTTCTATTTGAATTTAAGATTAAATAGCCATGTGGGGTTAGTGTCCATCATTTTAAACAGCATAGCTCGAAAACATTCTCAACTTACTCTGTGCTTAAAATGTTCTTTTTCCATTTTTTATTTTTCAGAGCCTGTTCTGCTGGGCCACAGAATCACTTACTGCATCTAATATATTGATGATGATAAATTTGTATATGTACCTTCCAGAAAAGATGGTTGTGTTTGAACAGAGGCCTTCTGAACAGAAAAATGTAAGTTTTCTAATGAAATGACAGGCCACTGGGGGAGATATTTGATGATCAAAAGGACCTTTAAACCTTATTAATTCTATACATGGGAATGGCCAGATGTTGGTCCCACTTAATTTTTGTCACATCCACCCTTTATGATAATCAAGCAATTTGTATCACATACCTTGACACAGAACTCAGATGTTTTCAAGTGCTTTTTCAAAGCACTTTTCCCAGGGTACATGTATTCTGCTTTCTGCTTTTTTTCTGTACTGGAGCCCAAATAGTTAACACCAACAGCAGTGCCCAGTTTCCTGAAAAATACTATTGACAGGAGCCCAAAGGCAACAGCTCCCACCTGTCACACACCTGTAGCAGGTCTCTGGGAGATGCTAGACGCTGCAACAGGCTCTCCGCCCCAGGGATATTGCATTTTCTCCCCAGAGTTATAAAAGGGAAGGTTTTCAGAGTACAAACTTGAAGGCCTATACCGTATAAAATTGAAGAGGAACAAAGTGCATAGCTGAGTTACAAAACCAGACAATCAGGGCTGACCTCAGCCAATTAAGGGATTTTGAGAAAAAAAGAAAGAGGCAGACAGTTGGAGGAAAGGTGGATCTGGAATCAAAGCAGACGCCTAAATCCAAGGACCAATAAAACAGCTCCAGATCATGTCCAGGTGGGAGGGGACAAGCTCCAAGGGGCTTACAAAACAGCGCAAGGTTTTGTTTTCAGGTCCATTGGTCTTAGAGTACCTTTGCTTTCCGGAAGGTCACTTGGTCTGAACTTAACATGGCCTAAAATAAGGATCTGTGTGAATTTATCTTGCTATATATCCTTTCTTTCGTGTGGACGAATTGAGTGCAGATCCCTAAATGGGCTACATGCTGTTGGTCATTAACTTCAGGAAACTGACATGGGTCCACCTAAGAAGAAACTCAGAGATGGGCTCTCCAGAACAAATGAGTTTATTTGGCAACAGCAGGGGATGGCAATACAGGATATGCGTGCTGTGACAGATCATAGGCACATCCAAGGGGGTCAGGGCAAAGCGAAAGCTTTTAAAGACAAAGAGAAGAAATCTCTGTAAGCTGCTTTTTAGGAAGGTTCATAGTTCACAAGCTCACTGCAGTTAGTGTTTGTTCACTGGTAGAGACTGTTGCTAAGTACCTGTCCCTGTATCAGTGGCTTATCCAGAATACTGCCATCTTGAGGAAGCTCTTGAGATAGGTCCTGTTACTGATCTAGGTGCTAGACTGTCTTCTGTAAGGCCTGTTACGGGCATGTGCGCATAAAGCTGCCTCTTCATGGCCTCCCCGACTCCACTGTGTTATAGTTAGACATAAATAACTCCATTTTGGCACCAGCACCTTTCACACATGGTAGGGAAAGAAAGATAGGAGCCCACAGAGAACAACTGAACAGAATTCTTAAACAGATGCCTCCAAATTTTTACTCAAATACAACTTAGGCAAAACCATCCTTCCATCCTCATAGGTACCCTCAGTGTTTACTCTCAGAAATGTTTTATTTCCACCATTCACAATTAGCAGACCTTCACTCTGAGTTTCTCAAATAAAAGCACCACGTAGCTCAATTCTTATTGAAATTAGAGGGTTGCCCTCCAAGAAAAGCATTAGTGCTTACCCATCTATCCATCAGACACAGACAGCTCTGGAGGTATCTGAAGCCTGTCTCTTCAGGTACAAAGCATCACCACGTTCATTCAGTAGAAGCGGAGGACCATGATTTTTCAATGAAAATAATAATTTAGGCGAGTAAAATAAAACATCCTTTTAGAGGGTTCACAACCATTAATTTTCTGTCTTTCAGAAATCATGTTTTGCATGGTTTTAGATGGAGGGTGCGTGCCTTGGGTTCAAGACTGGGAATGAGGGGACCAGAAATTTATTCTGGGGCTGTTTCTTGTTAGGACTTTCCTAAGTCTTTGGAAAAGGTGACTCTGTTTTCCTCACTGCTCTAACTCTTTAGGTTTCTTTCTGCATACATATTAAAAGGAGCTTATGCTCCCTGACAGAGCCTTTCCGATTTGACAGGACAGTGTAAGATATATTCACTCAAGTGAGAAAAAAAGAAATTGAGGTCTGTTTGTATTTCCTTTAGGCCATAAGCTTCTTAAGCAGAGACTCACGTTTTTACTCCTTAGTGGACTGTAACGGTAGCATAATATTCTGCATCTAATTAGTCATTTCATTAATTTTATTGGAACCAGAATGGTGACTACTGGCCTAATTAGAAGGAATCGCCCTTGGCTTCTAGGCTTAAAGATAAGCCGTTGTCATACGGAGAGAGAAATGTACTTTACAAAAGACGTGACTATCAGAGGCATGGATCCTGTTCTCTCTGCTTTGCATTTCTCATTTCCTTCAGGGTCAGTCCTGCTGAGGCTCTCCATGGAGATGGTCGGCAAGGTGGGCACCCACGAACCAGAGAAGAGTAAGGAGGGAACAGGGTTCCTCTGTGTGGTGATTTGTGGCTTTGGGATATCTGGTGTCAGTTTTATCAATGTATGATTGGGTTTTTTAAATTATGAAACTATTTGAATATACATATGTATGTATCTGTGTGTATATATGTGCATATGTGTGTGTGTATATATATATATATATATTTAATCAAAAGATATTGCTCTTTTCATTAAATAGATGACAATTGTTTAAGAGCCTTTACCAAATTTATAATCTGCATAACGGTGAATATTCAAGCTGACTTTCCCCAAAACACTTCTTAGCTAATTTTTCAAGTTTGTCCAAGAGTGCTCCTGACAAGCTTCTGCCAATACCCAGGGGAGTTTCTGTCGTGTCTAGGTCCTCTACAATTCCAAAGCTAAAAGTAGAAGGAGATTTCATTTTCACACCTCAGAGAGCTTATTTTGCTGTTCTCAGAGGCCAGTTCCTGCCCCCAGTTTCTCATAACAATTCATTATAGAAAGGTGATTTCACAAGGAACAAATGGTTACGCAGAAAGATTTAGTTGTCCTAGTGTTTGCATGGTTTTATATCCACTGTTTAATTTTTCCAGTGCAAAGTACAATTAACATTTGAGTCTAAGTCATGAAGAAATGGAGATTACTGTTATTACTGAAAATAATTCACTATGGTATCTTCTTACATCCTGGGAGCCTAATCTTTCCAAGGTCATCTAAGGTTCCCCTTCTCCATGACAACCTCATCCAGGGATTTTTTTCCTGTTCTGGTGTTTTATTACATATAAGTGAAGACCCACATGCTGCTTTGTATATTTTTGTCAAAAGAGAAAAAAAAACCCATCTTGTCCAGGACAGGAACTAAATTATATGCAGTATGTTTTTAGAAGCCCATTCAGCATCTAAAGCTGTTAGGTGCAGACAATGCCCTCCATAAATATTTGCTAAACTGAAATTAGGAGCAAATGTTAAGTCAAGATCAAACTCAGGAATAACTGTGGCTATTAATCATCTTTTACCCAGAATTTAAATAATTTCATAAGTATTGCCTTAAATCTGTTTTTTTATGTCAATAGTAGTATGTTTTACTGGTGGTAGGATGTCTGGGGTGATTAGTACTCTTATAAAGTATAAATTACAGATTATAGATCTGGCCCAAATTGTTCCTGGGAGCTGTGGGTCAGGGAGTACGAGAGAAAAAGATTTAACTCTTCCAAATACCTAATGGATTAGGATCCCACAGGGGACTCTTTAAAATGCAAATGGAGCCAGGGCGGTGACTCACACCTGTAATCCCAGCACTCTGGGAGGCCAAGGCTGGCAGATTACTTGAAAGCAGAAGTTTGAGACCAACCTGGTCAACCTGGTGAAACCCTGCCTCTACTAAAAATACAAAAATTGGCTGGGCGTCCTGATGCATGCCTGTAATCCCAGCTACTCAGGAGGCTGAGGCAGAGAATCATTTGAACCCAGCAGATGGAGACTGCAGTGAGCTGAGATGGGGTCACTGCCCTCCAGCCTGGGTGACAAAGGGAGACTCTGTCTCCAAAAAAAAAAAAAAAAAAAAATGAAAATGCAAATAGGATAATATCTTAAAATCAGCCAATAGCTTCCCATTATCTTTAGAGGAAAAGTCCAAAGTCCTCCTTGGAGTGGTACCCAAGGCCCTTCTGAATCTAGCTCTTGATTTCTTTTCAGCTCATGTCTCACAGCTCCCCAACACACGACTACAACCTGAAGCCTGAATTTGAAGTTGCCCTTGGTTTGCAATGCTTTTCCGTTTCCCATCCCTCATTAATTTCCATTTATTCTTCAAGGCCCAGATCAGGCCTCAACTTCTCCAGAAATCCTTTTCAGACGCCCCTATTCTGGATGAGTTGCCCTTCCTGTATGCCCCTGCTCTAACTTGGCTTACCTAAGTATGCTACCTGTTGCATAATGTCATCATTTTCTGTCTTCCTCACCTGTCCTATCATTTAGTAGGTTTTTTACATAAAGTTTTTGTCTTAGTCCATTTGGACTACAGAACACCATAGACTGGGTAGCTTATAAACAACAAAAGTTTATTTCTCACAGTTCTAGAGGGTGGGAAGTCCAAGAGCAAGGCACTGGCAGACTGGGTGTCTGGTGAGGGCCCTCTTCCTGGTTCATACACAGCTGTCTTTCTGCTGTGTCCTCACGTGGAGGAAGCAGCAAAGAAACCCTCTGGGGCCTTCTTTATTAGAGTACTAATCTCATTCATGAGGTGTCCACCCTCACAACCTAATCACCTACCAAAGGCCCTCTTTCCTAATACCATATCATTGGGGATTAGGTTTCATATAAATTAGGGGGAGAGAGGTCAAACATTTAGTCTACAGCAGTTTAATAGTGGTTAAGAACATAAGCCCTGAAATAAGATTTCCTGGGTATTTCATCTCTCCTGCTCATGTGCTTTGAGACCTTAGGTCAAGTTATTTACTCTCTCTTTGATTTTACTCATTTGTAACATTAAATGAATATAGTAGTACCCACATGGGTTGTTGTGGTAATTAAATGATATAGTGCAATTAGATGCTTACCACAATGCAGAAAGAAGGTAGTTGGCTTGTGCATTTATTTGCTTACTTTTTATTTTTCTTTGCTCTCTGGAATGTAAGCTCTAGGAGAACATGGAACTTGTCTCCTTGTTCATTGCTGTATCCCAAGCACCTAGAAAAATACCTGTAATATTCTAGGAGCCCAGTGCATATTTGCAGACTGTTGAATGGATATATGGATAAATGGCATGTGAGTTAGTCCTAGTATCTTCAAGCCACTGCAGGCCTGCCAGTTTTCTTTTTTCTTTTTAAATTTATTTCCATAGGTTTTTGGGGGAACAAGCGGTATTTCATTACATGAGTAAGTTCTTCAATGGTGATTTGTGAGATTTTGGTGCACCCATCTTCCAAGCAGAATACACTGAATCTAATTTGTAGTCTTTTATCCCTTACTTCCTTCCAATTCTTTCCTGTGAGTCTTCAAAGTCCATTGTGTCATTCTTATGCCTTTGGTTTTCCATTCCTGAGTCACTTCACTTAGAATATTCGTCTGTAGTTCCATCCAAGTTGCTATAAATGCCATTAATTCATTCCTTTTTATGGCTGAGTAGTATTCCATCATCTATATATACACACACACACACACACACACACACACACACACACACACACACCCCACATTGCTTTATCCACTTGTTGATCAATGGGCATTTGGGGTGGTTCCATATTTTTGCAATTGCAATTTGTGCTGCCAAAAACATGCTTGTGCAAGTATCTTTTTGTATGATGACTTCTTTTCCTCTGGGTAGACACCCAGTAGTGGGATTGCTGGATCAAATGGTAGTTCTACCGTTAGTTCTTAAAGGAATCTCCAGTGTTTTTCACAGTGATTGTACTAGTTTACATTCCCACAAGCAATGTAGAAGTGTTCCCTTTTCACTGCATCCATGCCAACATCTATTATTTTTTATTTTTTTATTATGGCCATTCTTGCAGGAGTAAAGGTGGTTATCACACTGTAGTTTTGATGTGCGTTTCTCTGATCAGTAGTGATGTTGAGCAATTTCTAATGTTGTTCAGCCCTGCCAATTTTCTACAGAAGTAGAAGTACTCTATCTTCCTGGTATGGTCCCTACACATAGTACTCAACAAATACTGGTACCTTGTCCTTCCCACGGTCAGCCACAAGGTCTTCCATGAGAATGAGACCCTTTGGCAATATCCGTTTTGGAGTTTGGTGACAGTAACAAATATGAGTGCAAATATCAGCAACCGCAATCTCTGTTTCAGACATGCACATATACAGGCTTGCAATGAACAATGACAATCATAACAACTATTTCAAAACAACTCAAGCAAAGCAACTTCCTAGTTATCACTCGTATCTCTACAGATATTGGAAACCAAATTTTTGTAGAGGAGTTTATATCCTCAAGCAGAAATTCATATTTTATAGTCCCTGACATCATCATATAACAAACAGAGCTTGACATTTTCAATATGAGAAATTTATCGTGACTACTTTTTTCTACCGAAATTTTTAAAGCATCTCAAGAGAACATTATATGCCAATTTTTTTTTTTTTTTTTGGTTCAAGGGCTATTTTTTACAAATAGAGTTTGGGGAACATTGCTAAATTCATCAAAGTTTGAACTTTTTTTTGCTCAAGCTAACTGGAAATCTAGTGTATAGGAAAGAGTACTGAACAGGGCATAAGGAGGCCAGATTTTATTACCCCCTCGGCTTGCCCCTGCCTGGCTGTGTGACCTTGAACAAGGACTACCTTTCTCACTATAGGTGAAAGGGGATTGTAGCAGGTGCTCTCCAAAGTTTTTGGAGACTTACTAATGTGGAAATACTAACATAAGAGCTATGGGGGTAGTTGAAACAGGCTTTGAAAGCAAAGCAGTGCTTTCTTTCATTGCCTTGATGCTTTGATTTTATTTCAAATATACCATTTATGACACCATTTGATTTGTTTTAAAAGACAGCAAAATCTTTTCAAAGATTTGCTATGCTAAAGAGGATGTGAAATGCATTATTTCTATGGTAGGGAAGGGGTACAAGAAGCGTTAGGTGGTGGGAGAAGATGGTGGTAGGATGGATTTAAAAGGGGCTCGTGGAGCAGGATGTGGATAGCAGCTGTGTGATGTTAAATAAACTCCTTCATCCCTCTCCCCGTCTTCCAGCATCCTCATCTCTGTTGTAAGGATAATAGCCTTCCTCCAGACCTCACATGCTTTTGGAAGAGATCACTTTTTTTTAAGTGCATGGAAATGTTTTGAAACAGTGAAATCTACAACGATAGGTTTCATAATTCTAACATCCACACCATATGGTAGGGACAAATAACACTAGGTGACATGAAGCTTATTCATAATTCAAGTGTACAAAAAATGTAAACTTTCTACCACTAAACTTAATGTCTGTTTTAACCTAGAAACTCAATCTTAGTCACTCTTGGGTTTCCTTCCTATGGAATTCTGGGGGTTCACAGAGTCCCAGGTTGTGGATGTGGTAGGAGTGGGGAGCGCCTGGTTGCCAGGGTCATCTCTCCACACAGATGTCTGCTGGGGCGTCCAGTCGCCTTCAGCTGTTGATCCACACAGGCTGCAAGTGACATTGACATATCCTTTCTTTCTGTCCAACCTGCCTGTTTAGGCCCGCCCCTCGCCCCCCACCCCCTGCTGTGTCTATGCCTTCTTGGAGGCACACAGGCTCCTGTGAGGCTCTCTACAGCCCCTCTTCCAATATTCTCTCTGAAGTCCCTCTCCGGGGTCTTCCTGTCCCTGGGCTTAGTCAGCTTTTCTCATCTGCCGCTTTGCTCTAAGATCATCTCTAGGGCTAGCTAGGTATTCACAGGAAAGAAACACCTGTCTTCTGCTCTTTGGTCTCTTCGCCCAGTCTGGGGAAATTCCTTCCAGTCCCCAGAGGTGCCTTGCTTCCCTTATAATATCCTTCTTCCCAAATATTTTGTTTTTCCTCAAAGCCCTGACAATTTCCCCTGAGGCCTAAGGTTCAGCTTGCTCACACTTCTCTCTCCCCTGCTTTCCACAGAATCACATCCTTCTGGAGATAATGAGCACACAATTGCCTGGATACCTGAAGGCATGGAGACAGCAGCAGAAAATACTGCAGAGAGGTGGAAACATGCGTTAATATTTTAAAATCCCATTGCTGCTACCAACAATAATAATGAATGTACAGAAGTGGATTTGGATTAGCTGCGCTTGAAATAGCCCATCTCATACACACACACTATAATTTCGGGTAATGAGGAAAAGAAAAGGAAAAGAATAATACATGGCCTCTGTCACGTGGTTGCTTTTGAACCTTATTGGATTTGTGGTTAAACAGTGTGGTTTTGGCCCATGATTCTTCTACCACTCACCTGCCTCTGAGGTCCCTTCTGAGGCCGGTCAGTGCCCAGAAGGGATGCACCTGCCTTCTGTCCTCTGGGTAGCCCCTGGGTCAGCATTTTTGGTGCTAGCATTTGATGCACCTGCTACGGTTGCTGAAGAGAAAGTAGCCACCCTCCTTCACTCCATCCCTGCCCCCCAGGCCCTGCCACTCCTGCTAACCTGTCAGGCTACATTTTCAATTACTGGCTTTGAAAAATGTCCAGGTGGACCTATTAAATCAATGAATGCGATGAGCTGAACACAAAGCAATGGCAATCTGTGGCCTCCCTTGGGATAACTGGTGAGCGCATGGGGTGTTGAAAATCCAAGCCTGAACAATCATTGCTTTGAAGAAAGGGAGGACAAGAACTGAACTATTTCTTCCATTAAAATGCATGACATTTAAATAGTGTCCCCGTTCTTCTCAGGGCCCATCAACCTTCATTTTTTTATGCACTGCAAAGTCTAAATATTTATTAACTTTAATTCACTGGATTTATTATAGCTGCATCCAGCTAGGGCACATACACATTTTTTAAATACGTGGCATTTTTTAGGTAGCATTATTTGAAAAATAATTAGGAAAAAATTGCGATTGTATTCTAAAGATGTAAGGTACCATCCACCAGGAAGAGTGTTCATAAAGGAGGACCCAGAATCAAGTTTACATTAGTTTGATTAGCTAGATACAGCTGGCATTTATTTCGCATAGAAAAACAGTTCGCATGTGGGGAATCACCATCTGGACTCACTAAACTGCCCAGTGTTGTCAGAGGGGAAAAAATAGGCTGGTTAGAAAGTCAGCTTGTGGCCAGCCATGTCACAGACCACCTGGCCTTGCTCTGTTACGAAGTCAAAAGGCTGGTTTTGTGTTGTCATGGAAAGAGGTGAGATCCCAGCCAGACACTTGCCACTTACAGGGTCACACGGGGGCCACCTTTTAGGATGGCTAGAGGAGACATCAGGGATTGATGGGGGTCGGGGGGAGGCGCTTTGTCCATAATCTATATAAGCCACTCTCCCTCATTGTTAACATAGACAACTGGAATTGGCGTTTTCTCTGTTTTATCTAAAGTGTTACAAAACACAGCTTCCTCTTGCTCCTTCCGATAGATCCCTACATAGATGCTCTGGAATGGCCTCTTTGTGTTTACTAATGGAAATTTCCCACAACAACTGCAAGTGACTAAAAAGATACTGTGTCTTTCATCCGTGTCTCTGTCATCATCATGCTTTCTTAACTCAACTAACATAATTTTTGAGAAATATTGGGAAAATGCCAACAAAGAAATATAATTTGAAATTCCACTATCCAGAGAAAATCACTTTTCCTAGGGAATAGAGGCATCTTCCAACTTATGCAATTTATGCAATCATCCGTTTTTCAAAGGTCTTAAGTAAATCATATTTCATATACATTAAAATGCTTTCGATTTGCTTTTGCGGCTTTTTGTATCACCATTCACAGTGTTACTGTTCTTTTTTAAAATGATTAAAAAAAAAAAAAAAGACAAGGTCTTTAAAACTATTGAACCACAGTGACTAGTCACCAACTTTGTACTAGGGGCACTGTATCTTTCCTTTTACGCCTTCAAATAGACTGCTAGCCTCCGTCCTTATCACCACTTTCCAGTTGCAATTAGAAGGCAGTAAAGAGGAAATAACACACAACATGGAATTAGCGTGGCTGACACGCAGAGATCACAGCAGGTAATGGAGACAGGTGAGGACACGGTGAAGGGCGTGGGGCAGGGGCTGTGGGGCTCTGAAGTGCACTTCCCACATTTAGTCTTGCAGTGGATATAAAAGTGTCCACATATCCAAAAATAAATTATGTACCTTATGGAGCAATTTGCATAAAACAGTTTTGTATCTGTTGTGTGTTTCATAACCTGGGGTACATCTGTACATTTATAGATTTAAAAAAATAGTATATATACTTCCTCGTAACATGCTTTTTGGTTGGCACATGCCTCTTTATGTCCATAAATACAGACATCATAGTTGCCGATGACTACAAAATTCTCTGGTGTACGGGTCTATAAAAATTATTGGCCAGGTGCGGTGGCTCACATCTGTAATCCCAGCACTTTGGGAGGCCAAGGTGTGTGGATCATGAGGTCAGGAGTTCAAGACCAGCCTAGCCAACATGGCGAAACCCCATCTCTACTAACAATACAAAAAATTAGCCAGGCATGGTGGTGCGCACCTGTAATCCCAGCTACTTGTGAGGCTGAGGCAGGAGAATTGCTTGAACCTGGAAGGCGGAGGTTGCAGTGAGCTGAGAGCATGCACTGTACTCTAGCCTGGGTGACAGGGCGAGACTCCATCTCAAAAAAAAAGAAAAAAAGAAAAGAATTATTTAAACAGTTTCCAGTTAGTGGATCTTCTGTGCGTTTCCAGTTTGGCTTACAATGGACACCTCTGGTTTCCAGGGTTGCCTTCTTTGGCCTGCCTCTGGTTTCAGCCATAGCTGCAATGAACTTTGTCATGAGAGCTCAGACTCACCTGGTGCTGGCAGCCCCACATGGACAAGCTAGCACAGGGGCTTTTCCAGTGCTAAAGAGCCTTGAGGCAAAGGAGAGTCTTTTCCCCCCCGGCTCCTAGGCGACCTTCAACCAGTGGGGACAGAACTGGCGAATAAATGCTTCGGGAGACCTTGTGAGTGATGCTCAAGAGGGCGCTGTGGAGTTGAGTCCCAGCGGCCCAAGGCATCAGCCTCAATTTGCTTTTCCGTCTTCCCTACTGTCTCCCTCCCGCTTCCTGGGATCATCTTGGAAATGATCCAGACAAGTCCTGTATCCAGACAAGTCCTAAACTCCCCTGCTCTGAGCCAAGATAGGGACTATGATAAACAGTGCTGTGGACAATATCCTTGAATGCACATGTCTACCATGGATCTAGTTATTTCCCTAACATAAGTCTCTAGAAACGTTCATTGCTGATCTAGTTATTTCCTTAAATCTCTGTAAATGTTCATTGCTGAGTCAAAGGGCATGGACTTTTAAAAACAAGCTCAAACAAGTGCTCTGTTTAACAGAACTCCTAACTGTAAGGCGATTGATTTTATTTTATTTGCCTTTGCCTATTCAATCCCAGAGCTATCATGAAGCTCTCTCTTCCATCAAGAAGAAAAGTGTTGATACTAACTTCCTGCAGTCTTTTAAACCCCCTCCCCAGAGGACCCAGAAGTCCCTCCCCTTTACTGTCCTGCAAACACGATGAGTGGAACAACTGGAATGCACACCCCCTGTCTTCCAAATAGCTCACTTTATTGCCCGGTAGTTATTAAGAATGACTAGTAATTTTGCCACAGAAAATACTGTTTATGAGTAAAGTAAGAAATGAGAGGAACATTCACTCATAATTTAAGCCACAAGGAAATAAAACCAACCGCAAGATAAAATGTCTGTTTCTCAAACAGCTCAATGCTTCTATCACTAGTAGCATTGGAGCCCTTAATTACAGATAGTAAAGTCTCTGGATGTTATTTTTTACCCAACACCGGTGGTAAGAGACGCACAAGGAACTGCATGTAGAGAAAGAACTCTACTGCGCAGGCGCTCCGTGGGGCCGCGGCAAATGTGTGTGACGTCATCAAGAGGCGACTCAGAAACTGTGTCAGCCCCAAGTAGGCACCAGCCACAGCCTTTCCACAAGGCGGAATGGTGAGCGTATGTTTGCAAGTATAATTTACATAAACATATATGTGATTATTTTTAAAAATAAGTGCACTATTTATAAATCCTAGCCAATGAACCTTTGTGACATCTCCTTTCAGGAAGTCTGTTTTTGAAAGGTATATAAAACCTCCTTCCTGGCCAACACTTGCAGGTTCTGCCCGCTTGGGTGGCTTCCCTAAAAAAGGAAAAAAACAAACAAAACCAACCTTCCCTGGCTCTGTTTGCCACCAACATCAATAACTGCAGCAAAGGCATTCTGACTGCTGTTTATTCTGTGATAATTACTATCACCAAACTTGCATGATTACAAAGTTAGTAATTTTGTTGATTATAAATAGCACTAATGCTGTAATACATTAGCAAAGACACAGCATTATGGAGACGCGATCCATACTTACTTGGAGAGCTGCACCTTTAGGATGATTGTTTAAACCATCCTGAAAAGCATTATCCTCATATGGCCTCTGTTTCCAATCACTCCAGTGAAGGTTTCCTTTAAACACTACCACCATTCTCCCTGCTCTGTGTTTCTGTGGTCTTCACAGATGTCCTTCACTCAGTCTAGGCTGTGCTTTGTATTCAAGAGAATCCCTTGATAGTATATGGACCCAGCAATGTCCTAGTTTCTCGAATTTGTTAAAAGCAGGGGCATTAGATTGTGAAAGCCCACTAGAGCCATTTCTATTTTAGCAGTGATACATCTTCCTTTTGGCAAGAGTCTTATTGAGTGAATTCATACGGTCTTGAGCCCTTCGCTGTTTATTTAAAGATTGTATATTCTAAGGGAGGAGGACAAAAGGCACAATTAGGACTTTATTCAAAACACCAACATATCATAGGGAGAATCTACATTTACTGTTTAATTTTAGTTTTCAGAATTTATTGCAAAGAGTCACCTGGATAAAGAGAAATCCCCCCACAGAACAACGTCTTTCTACCTTCTCCAAAGCACACTCCCCTTTCTGAGGAGTGATGCTTCCACTTAAAATGGTATGTATTGATTAAAGCCAACATATTTCCTGTTATTCAGCTGTCTGCCGGGTTCTAGGGAGCATTTTATTTTAACATAAACCTTTCTTTATTGATTCAGAACTAGAAAACATTTTAATGTAGTAACATTTAGTCACAGTGGGAAGTGTGCTTTTGGCAACTCCTTGGTTCACAGCATGAATGTATGTGTCTGCATGTGTGTATAAATGTCCATTAGACTCATTTTAAGGTGGGTTTTTAAAAAATACTAAAATATGTAAATATCCTGATGATTGAGACTATAGATTGATATTTTATAATACTGTTTTCTGTTCACATTCAGATACAGTAAACCCATATATAAAAATTTCTAGTATAATAAAAATTTCAACTATTCTGTTAAATCATCTGTCCTTATTGGAGGCTACAGAATAGATGTCATCTAGGTAAGGACTGAGGGTAAATGACTATAAAACATGATAAAAAAGACACTGAATGTAAGAAAGCCTCAGCCCATCTTTTATTTCAAAATATCTATTGATTTGTTATATCAGGAAGAGTCTCAGAATAATTCTTTTGATGGTCCTCTAAATTTATTTCAAGTTAAATTCGTGTTCTCTCTAATCTTCTCACCATTCTCAGTCTATATGTAGACACCAAACGGATGCAAATAATGAAGCATATTCTGAAACTAGCTGCCTTGTGTAGACCCAACTTAAAAGAAACAAAAAAATGATGGATTTTTGGGACTGAGCTTTTATTATAAAAGGATAAAGATAATTCAGCCCTATTGTGGAGCTTATCTGTAGCATGAATTAATCTTAGCAAATAAAGTCAGCCCTCCTATGTTACTTGACCCTGCCCCAAAGGGAATAGGTAGCCTCCCAGATTACTACTGAACATTTTGAGTAGCAACAAACTTCAGGTCCTTGCATGTCTTGGTCTGGGTTGCTGTAAAGTAAGCTTGTCCTACTCGCGGGGCATGGGACGCATGCAGCCCAGGACAGCTTTGAATGAGACCCACGTAAATTTGTAAACTTTCTAAAAACATTATGTTTTCTTTTTTTGCAATTTTTTTTCACTTATCAGCTATCATTAGTGTTAGTGTATTTTATTTGTGACCCAGGGAAGCCAAAAGATTGGACACTCCTGCAAATAACCAAGGTCAGGTAATTTCTAAAGAAAATAGGTTTATTTGGCTCACAGCTCCGTAGACTGTACAAGAAGCACGGTGCCAGCATTTGCTTCTGGTAAGAGCTTCAGGAAGCTTCTACTCATGGCAGAAGGGGAAGGGAAGCCAGTATGTTACATGGTGAGAATGGAAGTGAGAGAGAAAGGAAGGAGGTGCCAGGCTCTTTTTAATAATGGGACTCACAGGAACTAAGAGTGAGAACTTAATCATAAGAAAGCCCCTAAGCCATTCATGAGGAATCCATCCGGTTGACCCAAACACCTCCTACCAGACCCCACCTCCAACTTTGGGGATCAATTTTCAACATCAGATTTGGAGGGGACAAATCCCAAACTATAACATTGCAATGATCATGACAAATGTCAAGTGGAGAGAGTCTGACTTCATTTTCTTATAACTACTTTATGTAAAGAGTCATTTTATAAGGCCCAGAAAATTCTATGAAAAGTAAAACATATCCAGTGGCTCAAATGGCTGTGTGGGGTTTTATGTTGAGGTACACCAGATCATGACATATATCATATTTACTATAATTTCATATTTACTCTGATTAAAGATCTCATGACTTGACATAGGGATAATATTATATAGATTCAAATACTTCCAGAATTTTTTTTTTTTTTTTTTGAGGTGGAGTCTCACTCTTGTTGCCCAGGCTAGAGTACAATGGCGTGATCTCGGCTCACCACAATCTCCGCCTCCTGGGTTCAAGTGACTCTCTTGCCTCAGCCTCCTGAGTAGCTGGGATTACAGATGCCCGCCACCACATCTGGCTAATTTTTTGTATTTTTAGTAGAGACGGGGTTTCACTATGTTGGTCAGGCTAGTCTTGAACTCCTGACCTCAGGCCATCCACCCACCTTGGCCTCCCAAAGTGCTGGGATTACAGGTGTGAGCCACCACACCTGGTCCAGAATTCTTATATGTCCCCAGAGAGAATAGGCAGAACGCCTTCAGTTAGAGTCACATATTGCTTACCATTTTTTCTTTTTAATTCTAGGACTGTTTGCTTTGAGTAAGGCTTGTCTTCAAATCTGAATGACCACAAGGAGATTATAAATGTGAACACCTCAAAAGGCACAGCCCGCCCAGAAGGCAGACAGGTCAGGCTGTTTTTTCTTCATTGGTTGTATTCAATCTTCTGGCAGCTCAGACATAACTTAAGCGTGATTAAACTTTAGAAGAAGCTGCCAGGAAGACTGTGAAATCTTCATGCCCAAAGATCCCTAAAATTAGGAGCGACAACCACTTGGCTCAGATGGTTTATGGAGGCAAAGGTTTGGATGGGATTAGAGATTTCTAAATGTGAGTTTGTGTCCTCTGCCAGACCACCTTACTTCCACCATTTCTCAGCAAATCAAGAAAAACAGGAGTAAAGACGTGTCTTTCTGTAAGTTAAATCTATTGTTTTAAATTCTATATTATATCTGCAGTACAACTTCTTTTGTTTGTAACGCCATATTGTTGCTAGTAGCTGGAAATTAATTTTCACATGCCTCAGCTTAGAAAAATAAAAAGCAGTCCTGCATCAATCCCAATTTCCTTTTTAGTTTTAATGAGCCTTGAAATCCGAAATTCTGGAAACCACTGGTCTAGATAATCTTCATTCAACAAATATTCATTCAGCTCCCTGTTCTTATGTCATACAAAGGGAAAATGACTTTTTCGACAGGATTATGAAAATAATTAAATAAACTAATATTCATTGCACGTGGTACCACGTTAAATGCTTTACATATGTTAATTATTTTTATTTAATTCTTGCAAAAACTCTAAGACAAAGACAACTGACAAAAAGCAGGGAGGGTGGATTAGTGCCAGGTCACCTCTGGCATAGGCTCCCGTAATTAACCTAGTTTTCACCCTCCTAAGAAAATGACTGGTGTTTCCAGGGAAGTGGCATGATAGCAGAAACACATTTTAAACTTTTTACTGCTTTGCTTTTATTCATGAAACCAAAGCTTGAGTGGTGAGGTGGCTGGGCACGGTGATGAAAACAAACAAAAGGTGGACGACAGAAACATCAGCGGAATTTGTTGATGTGTGAAACACCTCCAATCAGTCAGAATTCAGAGTTAATCAGAGACCACTTGTTCAGAGGCATAATCATTCTGGCACAACAAGCCAATCATATTCCCTTCTGCTTCACATGATGTCTGCTTTCTGCTCCATGATTTGTGAGAGCAATTCTACATGTGTTGAAGAACTAAAGGATGAAAACAGGAATTAACAGCTAGACAACTAGCTATTGGTGATGGCTAATTATAGAATGGAAAAAAATAATACTTTCCTTTGATTGAGCCACTTCACTCTTAATTTTGCATTCCAAATCGAGGGTAGGAATGTTATATGCCAAGGCCTCTTGGAACTACCATCCTTAAATCACTAAGCCCTAAACTAAGTAAGTTGGGTTATCATTTTGATACTATTTTTCACTGGTAGAACGAGAACCTCTCCTGCACGTTAAAATAGTTTTTTGGTTTTTTAATGCAGAAACAAAACAGGGATCAGAAAGCCACTTTTTAAAAACACAATAAGGGGAGAAAATAACCATTAAGTTATGAGAGTTAGTTCTCCCCCTATGAGACGGGAGTGTGATACAAGTGATTACCCAAAAGATAATCCATTAGCTCTTGCTATGGACTGAATTGTGATTCCCCATGCCCACCAAAAAAATTCGTCTGTTGAAGCCCTAATCCCCATTGTGATGCTATTTGGAGATGTGGCCTTTAGAGATCATTAGATCTAAGGTCATGACCGTGGGTTCCTCGTAATGGCATTAGTGTCCTTATAGGAGGAGACAGACACTGGAGCTCACCGGCTCACGCTCTCACTCCTCCTCATGTGAGAAGGCAGCCAGCTCACCCCTAAGCCAGGAAGAGGTTCCTCATCAGAACCTGGCCATGGTGGCATCCAGATCTTGAACCTCCAGACTCCAGAACTGGCAGAAAGTAAGTATGCAATTTAAACTACTCAATCTATGGTGCTTTGTTATGGCAGCCACATAACAAACAAATTTTGCATTTTCCCTATGCAAAATGAGCAGCAACTCTATTATCTCTCTTTCGAGTGCTCCTCTCCCAATGAACAGGACCGATGATGAGCCTTCGTTGACCAAACTTTGGACTGTGAGCCGACAACTCAATCACAATGGAAAGGAGTTGTAACCAGCACTTTTTCTCTGCAGTTTGAAAAAGGAAAAGAAGCTTGACCCAAAGATACTTGAGTCTCTGGGGAGCAGAGCAGGGAAAGGTCTGCATTCATGAGGGCCTGGATGCCTGTCCCAATTCTGATCTAATGCATAGACAGCTGCAGCTCCAGCCAGTCAAGGTGTGGCCGGCAGCATGGGCCGAGCCAGCGGGAGAGGAGCACTCAAAAAGAGAGAAAACAGATTTGCTGCTCATTTTGCAGAGGGAGTCCTAAGCTCGTTTGCATTTTTTAATCAGAGAAAAAGAGAAGATATGTCCACTTAGTTTATTGAATTGTTAGAATAGTTAGAAATGAAAAGAAACAAAATGGCTTTTTTTTTTTTTAGATGAAATCTTGGTGTGTTGCCAGACTGGAGTGCAATGGCGCAATCTTTGCTCACTGCAATCTCCACCTCCTGGGTTCAAGTGATTCTCCTGCCTCAGCCTCCTGAGTAGCTGGGACTACAGGTATACACCACCACACCAGGCTAATTTTTTAAATATTTAGTATTTAGTTTCACCATGTTGGCCAGGATGGTCTCAATCTCCTCATCTCGTGATACACTCACTCTGGCCTCCCAAAATGCTGGGATTACAGGCATGAGCCACTGTGCCCAGCCAAAATATGAAAATTATCTTCTTTTTATATGAAAATTATCAACTCTGAGCCCTGGAAGTTATCTTAGAGAGGCAATATGGCATGATGCTTAAGAACAGGGGCCTGATACCTCATCACCTGGTGAGGCCCTCTAGCCCTGCCAATTTGCCAGCTGAGTAACATTAAGCAAATTCCCTTGTCTTCATGTGTCTCATCTGTCAAATGGATGTAATGCTAATACCTTCCTTCAGGAGTTGTGGTATTAAGCATAAAGAATTTAGAAATGCACCTTGTACAAAATAATTTATTATCAGTTTGGGCCTCAATATTTTATAGAACAGGTTATCAAGACTCCGAAGTAAATTCCAAGAGGTTACAAAGCAACATAATATCATTATTATTGCAAAGCATGTTAGGCTGACTAGCTGATGCCAATTTCTCAGAACTAGCCCCAGTTTTAGCATTGAAAGTCCTGCATTCTGGGAAGACTGGGAGGGTCATCTTACAATGATAAAGTCACATGAAGTGGAATCAGTGGAATGACGCCCTAACTACAAAAGAGATGTTCATTTGGAAGGCAGCAAGGTCACTATGGAAGATATGACTCCAAATGCAGGCACCTGGTGTGAGACTCTGAAAACGGTGAAGAAAGCATGTGTCAAGTTATGTGGGACCATAGAAAACAAAGGTTCTCTAGAAATGTATTAGTTTGGTGGTCAGGAATTTTCCAGACATGCTTTCTATCCTCTGGAGGAATTCCGGCAGTGCAGAGAGGAACCTGGTCTCATAAGCTGCAGGTCTGTCCTGATATTTACAGAAAAAAAATTCCACTAATCATCTAAGATTGCATTTGTAGAGCGTTTATCTCAAAGGAGCCTGGTGTTCTTGGCAGTCATTATTTAATTAATCCTCACACTGTCTCTGTGCGGCACAGAGCAGGCAGGTGTAATTATCTCTGTTTTGCAGATTACATGAGTTGGAGTTATGCCTGGTTATAAGGTGCCTTGGAAAGAGATGTGCCACTGTGATAACAGGTTTGATTTGGTTCTTATTCTTCCAGTGAGTCTTAGACTTGACTTGACTCTAGGGAACCCTAAATGAACATCATAAATGGTATTCTCCTTATTCATGGGTCATCTTTCTTTGCCTGTCACCTGATATATTTGGTCGCCGCGTTAAACAGCTTGTGCCTAAGAGGCAGGAAACTCAGCCGTGACACTGTGATCATTAGGTCAGGCCTCCAGAGGTCAAAATCAGCACTCATTCCATTCCCTGCACTAAAGACATTCATGCTATGCTTTTTTCTAAACTCCAGAGATCTTTACTGATTAAGTAACGGGTTAATAAATGAGAAATACCGTAAAACTCAATCTACACCATTGCCTCAAGAGCTGTAAATCCAAACAGGAATGGGATAAATGAGAGAATAGACATTTATTTCCCCATCAGAAGAGATGGGCTGAGAAAAGCGGTGACAAGAATAATTAAATGACAAGAATAGCCAACATACATTGAATTCTTAGGACACACCAAGTCCCATTCTAAACATTTTATATGTATCAATTCATTGAATCCTCCCAATAAGTCAGGAATTCATATTTCATGTGAGGAAACTGAGGCACAGAGAAGTTAATTTGCTAAAGCTTACAGAGCTAACAAGTATCAGAGCTGGGATTTGAACCAGGCCTCTTGGCTTCAGTGACTTTGGACTTAACCACTATGCTGTAGAGAAGGCAAAAATAAAATACTTAATCATCATCAAAGAGATATCTGCATTCCCGTGTTTATTGCAGCACTATTCCCAATAGCTAAGATATGGAAATTACCTGAATGTCCATTGATGATGAATGAATAAAGAAAATGTGGCGCATATACACAATAGAATATCATGGAGCCTTACAGAAACAAGGAAGTCCTGTCATCTAAGACAACGTGGATGAGCCTGAAGGACCTGCTAAGTGAAATAAGCCATGCACAGGAAGAAAAATACTAGATGACCTCATTTCTATAGAATAAAAAAGTCAAACTCATAGAAGCAGAGAGTGGAATAACGGTTGCCAGGGGGGATGGGGCAGGGACAGAACCATGGGGTCAAAAGGCATAACATTTTATTAGGCAGGAAAAAGAAGTTCTGGAGCTCTAACATACAGCATGGCAACTATAGTTACTGTATTCTATACTAGAAATTTGTTAAGAGAGCAGATCTTAAATGTTCTCACCCCCCCACACACACACAAAGGTAACTGACTGTGTGAGGTGATGGATATATTAATTAGGTTGATTGTGGTAACTGTTTTGTAACGGATACATATGTCAAAACATCACATATTCCTTAAACATACGTATATTTGTCAATTATACCTCAATAAAGCTGGAAAAAACAAAACACTTGAAAATACAATTTCCTCCTTATTAAATGAAACTCACATCCTGCCTAAATGACAAACCTAACAGTCTCTCGTCCGCTGTTGCTCACCTGCTCTGACTGGTGGAGGTGAAAATTTCATCTATCTAACCTGAGACCGGGAGGAGTGACCCTACTGGGCACAGCAGGTTTGGCGATGAAAGGCTTTTTTTGCTCTAACTAGTTTTCCAACATGTCATTCAGGCTAATTGGAAATCAACATATTTCTTCAATGCCAATGCCTCCAAATTTATTATGGTTTGCCCACAGGGATACAAGCTTGTCTTTATTAAGACCACAGATACAGCACCTCAGTTTGTCCATCATGCAAGTCAGGGGGGGATGGGACGCTAGTTCAGAGATAAGAGATTTTGGAAGTGCTCAGATTAGAAAGAGAAAAGTCTGTTTCATTTGGAACATTTTGAAAATAGTTCCAAAGGTCAGAGCTGTCATTCACAGGTCCCAGGCCCACTCCAGGCTCAGGTCACCCCTACATGCATTGAGGTGACATCCATACATGTACAGGGCCTCATGAGCACAGTGCATTGACAGATAACAAGAAGTGCATTGACAAAAGCTGATGCTATGACAATCCCAAAACGTTACAGAGTGGTGGGCTCATCAGGGGGGGTCTTAAATCAAGCCCCATAGGCAATTCTAAACAGTAGATGCTTTTGTGAAATAGTGGAAGTTGCTTCTACTCTGCTGGGGCAATAACGACTTAGCACATTTCCACTTTAGCTTGACCTTTACAACAAGCGTCCGCTGCATATCACTTGCCAATGTGGATATTACTCTTTACCAAGACCAGCTCAGGTGTAGAGACCCCCACGCAGGCAGCGCTGAAGGTATTAAGAAGCAGACACCCAAATTCAATAGCAAAGTGGAACTATCTGAGAGCCTCAAGCAGACACTGACCCACGTAGTTATTCTCTCAGAACAGGTGATTATTATTAACAAACAGGTGTTTGGTATTTTCTCACAGAACCGAGATAAACTAGGTAGGCAGCTGATGCCTGCTTACCACTGATCAAGGACAAACTAGAAAGTATTCTCCACGAGGGAGCCACGGAGACAGGGTCACATATCCCATGCTTAAAGAGTTGTTTTAACCTGTGTATGATATACATACGCTATTTTGCTACTTTAGAATGCCCCAAGTCGTTTTCCACTTGGCAGGGAGGGCAGCTAGGTTTTCCTTGCCATTGTTCTTAGCAAACAATATTATCATACGCTTAGCATTTCTCACCATATACTCAGCGTTTCTCAACAACTCTTAGCTAAAAAAATTTGTCATCAACCTCCAATCTTATTTATGCTGGCTTCACCTGCCTCAGGTTCCTTAGCGATTCTTCCACCTCTAACATACCCACTGATCTCACCCTTATGGCTGATCTCCTCCTGTCCTGAGGCAGAGCTCCTCTTCTTCCTGGGACTCTGCACAGGACTGAGTTACTTCCAGGCACTGCCCAGATTCCCGTGGAATCCGGCCATTTCTCTGGGAGCCTGGGACCTTTCCCAAGGCCTGGCGTTAACCATTTATTCAGCATGTGTTTGCATGTGCCAGGCACTGTTGTAGGGACTGGGGATACTGCAGTGAACAAGACGGACAAAGTCCTTACCGCCTACCGGCAAAAGGGAGCTGGGCAATAAACAAGTAAACAAGAACCACCTTAATTTCAGGAAGTGAAGACTGCTTTAAAGAAACGTGCAGGAACATAAGGAGGCAGAGAGTGATGGAGATGGTGGAGTGAGGGAAAGCTTTACGCCAAGCCCTAAAGTGTTGGCTGGGATCCTATCACCTTAGAAGAAACGCTGTCCTCCTCTCCCTAATCCAGGCCACATTTTTTAGGACTGGCAGAGTTAAAAATTTTAAAAAATAAAAATGCCAAGCCCTTAGTGAAAGAATTGCTTACAATTTCAAGATGGCGGCAGCAGAGCCTCAAACAAGCTCGGGGCCCCGTGTGCCCGCCCACTGCCCCACCCATGATGCCGGTCCTGCCCCACCCCCGACCTTTGGAGGACCTGCCTGAGATCCCACGGTGGGCTCAGCGCATCCCTCAGGCTGCTGGATCGCTTCGTTTGCTCCCAGAGGTACTGCCTGTTTGTCTCTGAGATTGTTTAGCATTTGAACCCTGTGCCTGGGCCGCCCTGCCCACCCTCCCTACCGACCTCCCAGAACCTCTTCTGGCAGCCAGGCCCACTCCCTTGGAGTGTTCTTCAAAGGGGCAGCTGCACTGGAGATCCTGAATTACCCTCCTCACTCCGCTCCCTACCCCTCCTCTCAATAGTCTGGCTTTTGCCCCACCCCATTGCCCTCTGCTGCTTCTTAGTCTTGGCATCAGCAGTAGGGGTCCATCAGTGCTGACGCTGGTATCCGGCCTTGTGTTCAGAACCCCTGGGCATCTTCTAAGCACCCCTTAGGGAATCTCCCACAAGGAGAATATGGCTGCAGGGAAATAGCCTCTCCATTCGAGAGCCACAGCTTACTCGTTTTTTACAATGTAGCTGTTGCAAAGGTGTGAGTGGGAATCTTTAGCGAGCGGTTTAAGCCACGTGCAGAGGCATTTCAGCACCCAGGTTTAAATGCCAGGTGCGTTCCTTCATCCCGGCTGCGGCGTGAGATGAAGAGGAGGATGTGACTGAATCTGTGTTGTGGAATCAGCGTCTGTGACTAGAGAGATAATAAATGTGACTCAGGTGAAAGGGATAGGCCTTGCAAATGGGAAGCAGCGTGGCGCTTTCTTCCGCGGATGGAACGCAGAGCCGATCACGTGGAGAGCGTGGGACTCGGTAAGCTGCTTTAGTGCACGGGAATGAAGGCGGGCGATAAGCACTCGGGCCTGGGACTCATCACTGTATGTCTAGGAAGAAGAGAACTGACACCCTTTCTAGTCTGGTAATGAAGGGGATTACAAACATGCTCTCAGAACTGTGTGGGCTCTTTTTTGTCTGGCCGTAAAAAGAATATTCATTAACCTGGACCCGACTTCCCACCACATAAAAATTATGGGAAAAATATTTCTTAATATTATAAACAGATATGACAAGCATATTAAGCTAACCTGAGATGGTAGCCTATTACTTTGATAAAAGAAAATACGAAAGCATGCAACAGATCCTTAATGACACCTTTACCCAAGGCATGGTTTCACTCAGAATCCAGGCAAGAGTCAACGGGGAATATTGAAGCTTGAAACAGTGGCACTGATTCCTCCCAAAGGAGGAAATGGTGAGAGGACGATGCCTGCCGTGCGGGGGGAAGGAGAGGGGTGGAACGGCTACGCTCGATGCCCTAATTCTATGTTCTTCCGTTCTCTCGGTTTTCCTGTTCTGTTCTTGTTTCATGTATCTTGGCCACTTCTGGCTATGTTGTCCTTGACTTTGAATTTCTCTCAGTGTCCACTTTCATCTGTCTGGTTTTAGATTCCTTTCTGGGTGATGAGGGTTCCCTGGGATTCTGCCCTGGTCATCTGCAGCCTTCAGAGCCACTCAGCTCTGGAGCTGGGCGTTTCTGGACAGCAGTGTCCAGAGCAATGGATTTCCACCTGTATCTTTCCCGCAGGCAGCTCTGTCCTTACCCCGCGTCCTCTCCTCGTCCCTACTTTGTTTGTGGCTTGTCGGCTACCTCAAGTTTAGCTGCCACCAAACAAATACGGTTCATGGATAAAGGTCCTTGAACAAAAGCAGACAAATTATTTTCTACTCTCCTGTCTCAGCATCTCTGAAAAGTTATTTTTTAGAAAACTAAGCCTGGATTCTATGAGTAATACATGTAGAAGTGTCTTGACAACTGTAAAGTGCTGTAAAAACATTACCTCTCATGTTCCATCTGAAGGAGCCTTTCTGTAATGGCAGGTAGAAATAAAGCTTCTCACTTCGCGGTTTTTGTTTTTCAAAAGGACTCTTAAAATTCAAATGCCACTTAATTGGAATTTCCCCTTATCCATATTTGGAATCATAGCTGTCTTAAATAATTCTACTCACAGCACATGCCTATTGTATGAAATTACATATTACCCTGGAGTCCTGATAATCCCTGACAGACAAAGCTATATGCTAACTAGAACTTTTCAGCCTTCTGGTAAAAATATCTTCCCTAGGATAATGTCTACTGATACCCAAAAAGGAGCCGCGATGCAAGGTCTCAGGGCATGTATGCAGAGAAACATCTGTGAACCTTTAAACTATCTCTGCAATATTCTGTTTCAGTGATTTGTCAACAAAAAATTTCCCAAATCCATTTGCTGATTCTGTCTTTTTTGATCCAGAGTGATACGTGGTAACAACATAAGATGTAATTCTAAATCAAGGTTTAGAGGCTCTTTAGTGATGGCATTAATTTGAAGTGGTCCTATTATACTTTATACGGCACCCATGTTATACTCAATACCACATTGTTTGCTTGGCTTCTTCATGTTTGTTCAACGTTTTGTTAGACTCTTTTTTTTGTTTTTTGTTTGGTTTTTTTTTTTTTTTGAGATGGAATCTTGCTCTATCGCCAGGCTGGAGTGCAGTGACATGGTCTCGGCTCACTGCATCCTCCACCTCCCGAGTTCAAGTGATTCTTCTGCCGCTGGGAAAAATTAGCCACCACATTCGGCTAATTTTTGTGTTCTTAGTAGAGACAGGGTTTCACTATGTTGGCCAGGATGGTCTCAATCTCTTGATCTTGTGATCCACCCCCCTTGACCTCTAAAAGTGCTGGGATTACAGGTGTGAGCCACTAAGCCCAGCCTTGTTAGACTCTTATAAGTACTTTAGGGAGGTGTGAGTAGAACAAATTGAAAAATATATGGGAGCAACAATCCATGAACCTATGTTTTATTTTTTTAATATGCAGTAAGAATTATTTTAAGAAGATATTCATAGCCTTACAAGTATGACGTGAACTAATAACTCAAATTATTGCTAGTGTAATAGTTAAATCAGTGAATGCTTTTAAAATTAAGTCACACTCTATGTTCAGCAGTTGGTGTCATGTCGCCTTGGTACTTGTATAAGATTTTCCACGTTACACTTAACCTTGATACAAAATAAAAAGGTACGTGTTTAAGAAAGAAGTCCACCAGATTTAATTGTCATTTGCAGCCCTAATTGCACATTAGAATCACCTGGAATGTTTTTAAAACTACAAATGCTCAGGCCCCATCTAAGACAAATTAATTACAGTTCTCTAGGTCTGTGGTTCAAAGTGTGGGCCCTGGACCAGGCACTTCAGCATTATCTGGGAAGTTGTTAGAAATGCATATTCTCAGACCTACCCAGGCCTACTGAATCAGAACTCTGGGGCTAGAGATGGAGCTGGGGATGGGCATGAGGACCAGCCACCTGTGCCTAACAAGCTCTCCAGATGAGTTTGATGTGAAGTTTGAGAACTGCTGCTCTATCTACTACATTTGTTTTGTTTTTTTTTTAACTTCTAAAGATTAAAATATGCATCCAGGTTGGAGAATTACTAGGATAGTACTGCTCTATGACTTCAGAGGCATAAAAAAGGAAAAAAAAAACTTGCTGGAACAGAAAGGCACATAAAACTTCTAGCTATAGGGGCCCCGCAGCCTGCAAATGGAGCTCTGTGAAGAAACCAGTCAGTGTAGCTTACTGAGTTCATGTTAATAAATGGAATAGATGTGGCCACCTCCTTTGATGGGACATTACCCATGGCCCTGGCACCGAAGACCTGCCTCACCTGGTCAGGATGCAGGTGACAAGAATCGCTAGTCAGAAGATGCTTTACTCAACTGTAGGATTAGACGTTTTCAAATTATTCCTCTATATAGAGCATTTTAGACCACATAGATGAATTTGGAATTTCACATGCATAGTAGTTTATGTGAACCTCTACCTAATAAGTTTCATTGAAATAAATATTCCAAGTAATTATCTTTAAGAACATTCAGATAAATACATAATTATGACAAGGCAATAAATGCTTCTACTTCATCAAGTATTCAGATTGAATACAATAAATCATTTTCAACAATTATTTCGAAACTCATTGCCTCAGGAGTGAATCTATAAGAGGCTGATAAAAGGCATGTGGAAAAATACTGATTTGAGTCAATTTTGTAGCTAAGTTTTCTGCAATTAATTCCCCATACTAAATTCTTGGAAATGAAATGTATTTTTACAAATGACCTATTTCATTTTCCTGATAGTTCAGTTGTTACAATAAATTATAGTTAAAAGTTTATGAGTTCCATAAAAATAAATGAATAATGAGTAAATATATGTGTGTATAATATGTATGTATCTGTATATCTTCCTAGATGTCAATAGAAATTTTAAATTATCTAGTAGTTTTAAGCCTACTTGGGTACTTTAGGGTTAAATAACTTTTCACTGAAATAACGTTTTTCAGAAAGAAAGGAGGTCTTTTATTTATACCCAGTAATATATATTTCAAGAATTATTTAAAGTAGGCTGGGTATGGTGGCTCATGCCTGTAATCTCAGCACTTTGGGAGGCTGAGGTGGGAGAATCACCTGAGGTCAGGGGTTTGAGACCAGCCTGGCCAACATGGTGAAAACCTATCTCTACTAAAAATACAATAATTAGCCAGAAGTGGTGGTGGGCATTTGTAATCCTAGCTACTCAGGAGGCTAAGGCAAAAGAATCACTTGAACCCAGTAGGCGGAGGTTGCAGTGATCTGAGATCGTGCCACTGTACTTCATCATGGGCGACAGAGTGAGACTTTGTCTCAAAAAAAAATATTTAAAAGAATACTCAGAAAAAGAGTAAGAAGAAAAGGCATCAGATGCAAAGTCAGCTCACTGCAATCTAAGACTCATAAATGTAACCTTCTTATTAGTCTTCAACCAAAAGGCCGCCCCACCTGTATGCCCTCACTGCATGTGGATGAGATTTCATTTTGAGCTGTTTGGCATTCTACTTCAGGTTTGGAAATGATATCATCTGACACACTCTACTGTGTCCCTATCCAGCTGTCTCCAAGCTATGACGGATCACCTCCAGTCACGTGAAACCACCCCCTCCTGACACCAAGGCTATAAGGTTAGAAAATTACTTTTTTATATTGACCCTTTCTCCATCTTTCTATTTCCCATATCTGTCTTGCTTCTTGCCCCTGGACACATGGACCATGTCTAATCCCTCCACAAATATACTAACCCTTCACATGTTTGAAAATTGCTACCAAGATGATGAAATTCTACAAAGATAAATGTAAAGTTTTCCACCGGGGCCTAAGAAACACACTGTATAAGTACAAGATTGAAACAACATGACTCAGTCCATGTATTTTACCTCCAGCTTACAGAAGAGGAAGATGAGGCTGAAAAACAAACTAGCACAGAGTTGACAATGTTGGTCCTCCACGGGATAAAACTTGAGCTCTGGTCACGTTACACCAAATCCTGTTCTCTTTCCACCTGTCTGCAGTGCTACACCTAGTCTATTACGGCTTTTTTTTTTTTTTTTTTTTTTTGAGACAGAGTTTTACTCTTGTTGCCCAGACTGGAGTGCAATGGCACGATCTCAGCTCACTGCAACCTCCGCCTCATGGGTTCAAGTGATTCTCCTGCCACAGCCTTCCATGTATAGCTGGGATTACAGGCACATGCCAACATGCGCAGCTAATTTTTATATTTTTAGAAGAGATGGTGTTTCACCATGTTGGCCAGGCTGGTCCTGAACTCCTGACCTCAGGTGATTCATCCACCTCGGCCTCCCAAAATGTTGGGATTACAGGCTTGAGTTACCACGCTTGCCCGGCCTGTTAACGCCTTTGAGAATTTCCACTTTAGCGGATTTTCTTCCCATGCCAGCACTCTCTCTATGGTGAATTACATGCGTCTTCCTTTGCATCCCTTATAAAGATGCTTAATTTAGTCTACAATGTCCCATGGCATCATACATATTCAAATATGCAGAAAGCATTTATTGAAGTGAAATGAGGGGTCATCTCTCTTTCTGGTGACAATTTACTGTCTATAAAAGCAACAAAGATTAATATGAGAAAAAGGAAAATTATCTCAATCGAGAAATGTAATTCCCTATTTTTGAAAACAAATGTGATTTTACATAGCATGCAGTTGCTGGTGCCAAGGATACGTCTTAGTTAGTTTAAAACTTGCATCACTTACTTTTTTTTCTAAAGCTGTGAAGGCTTTAAATACAATTCTAACAAATGCTTAGATTTTTTTGCATTTGTCTATTTCTCTGATTAAATATGTTTGCTGACCAGTGTCTCTGCTTCCAATCTTAACTCCAAATCTGTTTACAAACTCCTTCTCTACTACTTTTCCTGCATAGTTAAATGAGACCCCTAACCTCCAGAGTCAGGTGCATACTCCTTGGCATGGCTCAGGGCTGCATGATCTTGCAGACACCGTGCACATCCAACCCAACTGAGCTGTGTGCCCTTCTCCAGGACCACACTGACTCCTCCGGCCCTGTGCTTGAAATACTCTCTCCACTATTCTGTAAAACTATGGAATTTGAGCAGTTCCTTATATGACAAGATTTAAAGGATAAAGCATGGTTCCATCAGGACAGTGATGACATGAAAAACAAGTTTGTGGTACTGAGGACCATTCTCTGTACCTGTTTTCTGAATTCACCCTTTGACCAGATCGGCTTTGTTTGTTTTTTATTCCCTTTCCAATCATTTTGTTATTTATTTATTTTTTTATTATTGCATTTTAGGTTTTGGGGTACATGTGAAGAACATACAAGATTGTTGCATAGGTACACACATGGCAGTGTGATTTACTGCCTTCCTCCCCATCACCTATATCTGGCATTTCTCCCCGTGCTATCTCTCCCCAACTCCCCACCCCCCACCGTCCCTCCCTTATTTCCCCCCAATTGACCCAAGTGTGTAGTGCTCCCCTCCCTGTGTCCATGTGTTCTCATTGTTCAACACCCGCTTATGAGTGAGAACATGTGGTGGTTGATTTTCTGTTCTTGTGTCAGTTTGCTGAGAATGATGGTTTCCTGGTTCATCCATGTCCCTACAAAGGACATGAACTCATCGTTTTTGATGGCTGCATAATATTCCATGGTGTATATGTGCCACATTTTCCCTGTCCAGTCTATCATAGATGGGCATTTGGGTTGGTTCCAGGTCTTTTCTATTGTAAACAGTGCTGCAATGAACATTCGTGTGCATGTGTCCTTATAGTAGAATGATTTATAATCCCTTGGATATATACCCAGTAATGGATTGCTGGGTCAAATGGAATTTCTATTTCTAGGTCCTTGAGGAATCGCCACACTGTCTTCCACAATGGTTGAACTAATTTACACTCCCAACAAAGTGTTCCTATTTCTCCACATCCTCTCCAGCATCTGTTGTCTCCAGATTTTTTAATGATCGCCATTCTAACTGGCATGAGATAGTATCTCAATGTAGTTTTGATTTGCATTTCTTTAATGACCAGTGATGATGAGCATTTTTTCATATGTTTGTTGGCCTCATGTATGTCTTCCTTTGTAAAGTTTCTGTTCATATACTTTGCCTACTTTTGAATGGGCTTGCTTGGATTTTTCTTGTAAATCTGTTTTAGTTCTTTGTAGATTCTGGATATCAGCCCTTTGTCAGATGGGTAGACTGCAAAAAATTTTCCCCATTCTGTTGGTTGCTGATTCACTCTAATGACTGTTTCTGTTGCTGTGCAGAAGCTGTGGAGTTTGATTAGGTCCCATTTGTCTATTTTGGCTTTTGTTGCCAATGCTTTTGTTGCTTTGATCATGAAGTCCTTGCCTACGCCTATGTCCTGAATGGTTTTGCCTAGGTTTTCTTCTAGGTTTTTTATAGTGTTAGGTCTTATGTTTAAGTCTTTAATCAATCTGGAGTTAATTTTAGTGTAAGGTGTCAGGAAGGGGTCCAGTTTCTGCTTTCCACACATGGCTAGCCAGTTTTCCCAACTCCACTTATTAAACAGGGACTCCTTTCCCCATTGCTTGTTTTTTTCAGGTTTGTCAAAGATCGGATGGTTGTAGATATGTTGTGTTGCCTCCAAGGCCTCTGTTCTGTTCCATTGGTCTATATGTCTGTTTTGGTACCAGTACCATGCTGTTTTGATTACTGTAGCCTTGTAGTATAGTTTGAAGTCTGGTAGTGTGATACCTCCTGATTTGTTCTTTCTGCTTAGAATTGACTTGGCTATGCGGGCTCTCTTTTGGTTCCGTATGAAGTTTAAGGTGTTTTTTTTCCAGTTTTGTGAAGAAGGCCATTGGTAGCTTGATGGGGATAGCATTGAATCTGTAATTACTTTGGGCAGTATGGCCATTTTCATGATATTGATTCTTCCTAACCATGAACATGGAGTGTTTTTCCATCAGTTGTGTCCTCTCTTATTTCCTTGAGCACTGGTTTGTGGTTCTCCTTAAAGAGGTCCTTTACCTTCCTTGTTAGTTGTATTCCTAGGTATTTTATTCTCTTTACAGCAATTGTAAATGGCAGTTCGTTCTTGATTTGGCTCTCTTTATGTCTGTTATTGGTGTATAGGAATGCTTGTGATTTTTGCACATTGATTTTATATCCTCAGACTTTGCTGAAGTTGCTTATCAGTTTAAGGAGATCTTGGGCTGTGACGATGGGGTCTTGTAAATATACAATTATGCCGTCTGAAAATAGAGACAATTTGACTTCCTCCTTTCCTAATTGAATACCCTTTATTTCTTTGTCTTGCCTGAGTGCTCTGGCTGGAACTTCCAGTACTATATTGAATAGGAGTGGTGAGAGAGGGCATACTTGTCTAGTGCCAGATTTCAAAGGGAATGCTTCCAGTTTTTGCCCATTCAGTATTGTATTGGCTGTTGGTTTGTTGTAAATAGCTTTTATTATTTTGAGATACGTTCCATCACTATCTAGTTTATTGAGGGCTTTTAGCATAAAGGGCTGTTGAATTTTGTTGAAGGCCTTCTCAGCATCAATTGAGATAATCATGTGGTTTTTGTCTTTGGTTCTGTTTATATGGTGTATTATGTTTATAGACTTGCGTATGTTGAACCAGCCTTGCATCCCTGGGATGAAGCCTACTTGATCATGGTGGATAAGCTTTTTGATGTGCTGTTGCAATTGGCTTGCCAGTATTTTACTGAAGAGTTTTGCATCTATGTTCATCATTGATATTGGCCTGAAGTTTTCTTGCCAGGTTTTATTATCAGGATGATGTTGGTCTCATAAAATGATTTGGGAAGGATTTCCTCTTTTTGGAGATTGTTTGGAATAGTTTTAGAAGGAATAGTACCAGCTCCTCTTTGTATGTCTGGTAGAATTCAGCTCTGAACCCATCTGGACCTGGGCTTTTTTTGGGTGGTAGGCTTGTAATTGCTGCCTCAACTTCAGACCTTGTTATTGGTCTATTCAGGGTTTCGACCTCTTCCTGGTTTAGGCTTGGGAGGATGCAAGTGTCCAGGAATTTATCTATTTCTTCCAGGTTTACTACTTTATGTGCATAGAGTTGTTTGTAATACTCTCTGATGATGGTTTGAATTTCTGTGGAATCTGTGGTGATATCCCCTTTATCATTTTTTATTGCATCTATTTGATTATTCTCTATTTTCTTTTTATTAATCTGGCTAGTGGTTTGTCTATTTTGTTGATCTTTTTGAAAAACCAGCTCCTGGATTTACTGATTTTTTGAAGATTTTTTTCTGTCTCTATCTCCTTCAGTTCTGCTCTGATCTTAGTTATTTCTTGTCTTCTGCTAGGTTTTGAGGTTTTTTGATCTTGCTCCTCTAGCTCTTTCAATTTTGACAATAGGGTATCAATTTTAGATCTCTCTTTGCTTCTCATGTGGGCACTTATTGCTATATACTTTCCTCTAGAGACTGCTTTAAATGTGTCCCAGAGATTCTGGTATGTTGTGTCTTCTTGTTGGTTTCAAAGAACATCTTTATTTCTGCCTTCATTTCATTGTTTATCCAATCTACATTCAAGAGCCAGTTGTTCAGTTTCCATGAAGCTGTGTGGTTCTGAGTTAGTTTCTGAATTCTGAGTTTTAACTTGATTGTACTGTGGTCTGAGAGACTCTTTGTTATGGTTTCCATTCTTTTGCATTTGCTGAGGAGTGATTTACTTCCAATTATGTGGTCAGTTTTAGAGTAGTGCAATTTGGTGCTGAGAAGAATGTATATTCTATGAATTTGGGGTGAAGAGTTCTGTAAATGTCTATTAGGTTTGCTTGGTTCAGGTCTGAGTTCAAGTCCTAGATATCCTTATTAATTTTCTGTCTCGTTGATCTGTCTAATATTGACAATGGGGTGTTAAAGTCTCCCACTATTATTGTGTGGGAGTCCAAGCCTCTTTGTAAGTCATTAAGAACTTGCCTTATGTATCTGATTGCTCCTGTATTGGGTGCATATATATTTAGGATCGTTAGCTATTCTTGTTGCATTGATCCTTTTACCATTATGTAATGTCCTTCTTTGTCTCTTTTGATCTTTGTTGGTTTAAAGTCTATTTGATCTGAGAGGAGTATTGCAACTCCTGCTTTTTTTTTTTTTTTTGCTCTCCATGTGCTTGGTAAATCTTCCTCCATCCCTTTATTTTGAGCCTTTGTGTATCCTTGCATGTGGGATGGGTTTTCTGGATACAGCACACCGATGGGTTTTGGCTTTTTATCCAATTTTTCTGTCTGTGTCTTTTGATTAGGGCATTTAGCCCATTTACATTTAGGGTTAATATTGTTATGTGTGAATTTGATCCTGCCATTTTGATGCTAGCTGGCTGTTTTGCCCGTTAGCTGATGCAGTTTCTTCGTTGTGTTGATGCTCTTTACCATTTGGTATGTTTTTGGAGTGGCTGGTACTGGTTGTTCCTTTCTATGTTTAGTGCCTCTTTCAGGAGCTCTTGTAAAACAGGCCTGGTGGTGATGAAATCTGAGTACTTGCTTGTTCGCAAAGGATTTCATTTTTCCTTCACTTATGAAGCTTAGTTTGGCTGCATATGAAATTCTGGGTTGAAAGTTCTTTTCTTGAAGGATGTTGAATTTTGGCCCCCACTCTCTTCTGGCTTGTAGGGTTTCTGCTGAGAGATCTGCTGTGAGTCTGATGGGCTTCCCTTTGTGGGTAACCCAAGCTTTCTCTCTGGCTGCCCTTAGCATTTTCTCCTTAATTTTAACCCTGGTGAATCTGAAAATTATGTGCCTTGGGGTTGCTCTTCTTGAGGAATATCCTTGTGGTGTTCTCTATATTTTCTGGACTTGAATATTGGCCTGCCTTGCTAGGTTGGGGAAGTTCTCCTGGATAATATCCTGAAGAGTATTTTCCAGCTTGGATTCATTCTCTTTGTCGCATTCAGGTACATCTATCAAACATAGATTAGGTCTTTTCACATAGTCCCATATTTATTGGTGACTTTGCTCATTCCTTTTTACCCTTTTTCTCTACTCTTGCCTTCTTGTTTTATTTCATTGAGTTGATCTTCGACCTCTGATACCCTTTCTTCTGCTTTGTCAATTCGGCTTTTGAAACTTGTGCATGCTTCGCGAAGTTCTCGTGTTGTGTTTTTCAGCTCCATCAGTTCACTTGTGTTCCTCTCTAAGTTGTCTATTCTAATTAGCATTTCATCAAATCTTTTTTCAAGTTCTTTGTTACTTTGCATTGGGTTAGAACATGTTCTTTTAGCTCAGAGAAGTTTGCTATTACCCACCTTCTGAAGCCTGATTCTGTCAATTCATCACACTCATTCTGCATCCACCATACTCATTGTCCATTCAGCCTTGTTCCCTTGCTGGTGAGGAGTTGTGATCCCTTGTAGGAGGGCAGGCATTCTGGTTTCAGGTGTTTTCATCCTTTTTGTGCTGGTTTCTTCCCATTTTTGTGGATTTATCCACCTGTCGTCTTTGTAGTTGTTGACTTTCAGATAGGGTCTCTGAGTGGATGTCCAGATTGTTGATGATGAAGAAGTTATTTCTTTCTGTTTCTTAGTTTTTCTTCTAATATTCAGGCCCCTCTGCTGTAGGACTCCTGAGGTCCACTCCAGGCCCTGCTTGCCTGGGGATCAACTGCAGCAGCTGCAGAACAGTAAGGGTTGCTGCCAGTTTCTTCTTCTGCTATCTTTGTCCCAGAAGGATAATTGCCAGATGTCAGTCTGACCTCTCCTTTATGAGGTGACTCTTTGGGTATATCGGGGTCAGGGAGCTGCTTGAGGAGACAGTCTGTCCTTTATAGGAGCTCAAGTGCTGAGCTGTGAGCTCTGTTGTTCATTCAGAGCTGCTGGGCAGGTATGCTTAAGACTGCTGCAGCAGATCTCTTAACCACCCCCCCTTTTTATTTGTCCCCTGGTACTCTGTCCCAGGGAGTTATGGCTTTATTTATGAGTTTCTGTTGTGCTGCTGCCTTTTTTTCAGGGCTGCCCTGCCCAGTGAGGAGGCAGCCTAGTCACTGTCTGTCTGTAGAGGCTTTGCTGAGTAGCTGTGGGCTCTACCTAGCTGTGGTGTGAACTTTCCTGCAGTCCTGTTTATACAGGTATAGTTAGAACTGCCTCGGTAATGGCTGCCCAACTCTATAATGGCAGGCTCTCTCTCTAATGGCGGGCTGCCTCGGCAATGGTGGGCTGCCTCAGCAATGGCAGACTACCTCTGTAGTGGTTGACTGCCTCAGTAATGGCAGACGCCCCTCCCCCACACAGCTGCACCATCCTGGGCTCAGCTGTGCTTAGTGTGAAACTCTCAATCCAGAGCATTTCTGATTGCTGTTTTTTTATGGGGGTGGGACCAGCCAAGCCTGATCACCTGGCTCCCTGCCTCAGAGCCTTTTTTTTTTTTTTTTTTTTTTTTTTGTTGTTGTTGTTGTTGTTGAATGGTTAACTGTCTCCCAGGTGTTCCAGTCACCTGTTGAAAAGGCACCGGGACCTGTGTGATTTCCCGTGTGGCAACCCACTGCGCTGGCTGAAACAGTGGCACTGAGATTCCTGGCGCTTTTTTTGCCTGGGAATCTGCTGTCCGGTCTCCCTGTTTCTGTCCCCCTTTTAATCAGATGAATATGTGACTCTGCATTCCCAGAATTCCAATCGCCAGCTATAATGGCACCGGGACCCGTGTATTTTATATGGAGAACCGCGGCACCGGGGAGCCAGCAAAACGGCCGCGCTGGCCAAAACAGCTGCACTGGTGACCCATGGGGCTCCTCCGCCTGGGTATCTCCTGGTCTATGTGCCATAAAAATCTGTCTGGAAATGCTGTGTCCACTCACCCTCCATGCTTTCACTGGGAGCTGCAATGCTGAGCTGCTCCTAATCAGCCATCTTGGATCCCTCTCCCAATCATTTTTTTTTTTAATTTCCAAAAAAAAAATGAAAATCTGTTTCTTCACGTGACTCTAAGCTCTGAAAGGAATGCATTTTCATTCCCACTTAGGGCTCACATAGGCAGGGGACTGGGACAGGACTGGCTTAGTGTCATTGATTTGCTATAGGTTCAGCCTCATTGATTGTCCCTGGGAAGGACTTCTGACCTGGCTTCTTATGAACATTCTGTTCTATCCTTGAGCCAAATGGTGATGCTGAGGAGAAGAATGAGGAAATAGTGAGAGCTAACTTTAAGTGAGCACTTACTGTGTGCCAGGCACTGCTCTAAGCTCCTTCCATATATAGTCTTACTCCCTTTCTGTACAATCCTGTGAAGTGGGCACAGTCCCTATGAGAAAACCGAGGCTCAGAGAGGTAAAGTTACCCAAGGTCACAGAGCTAGGAAATGGGGGAGCAGCCCTTAAATCCATATAGTCTGATCCAAAGCACTGGCTTTTAAACAGCATGAAACATTGCCTCCCCAGTGATAAGGGTTTGTAAACACCGACTTTGGGTAGATCTGTGTACACCAATTATTTTCCATTAGTACCAGAGTGATTTATCCTCAGTGCCAAAGCACTTTTGGGGCTGACTCTCCACGCTTATGTGCGCAGAAGTAAACCA
Organism: Sapajus apella; assembly: GCF_009761245.1. Classification (NCBI taxonomy): domain Eukaryota; kingdom Metazoa; phylum Chordata; class Mammalia; order Primates; family Cebidae; genus Sapajus; species Sapajus apella. Next base: position 12,929,503 of record NW_022436980.1, read on the forward strand.
TATGATAGTGCTCAGATTTTGCTGTGATTCCTTAACCTTGGTGTATACTAGAACCATCTGGTGGGCACTTCAGTAGCTCCTGCAAAATTAGAGATGCTCAACCCCAGAAATCCTGATTAAGTTGACCAGAGGTGAGGCGCCAATATCTGTGGTGCCCAGTTGCCACAAGTAAGTGGACTAAGGCTTTACTTTATCGAGGAGGGGCCCACAAATCCATACCTTAGAGTGCAGTGAGTCCACTGGAAGAGCAAGAAGGCACCAGGGCTCCCTACTCTCAAACTCCAGCCACGTTTCACAACCAGGAGTTGCAGAGCCTGCTCTGCAGTCCCAGAGGAGCAAAGAGAAGCCTGAAGCAGGGCGTAGAGCTTCCAGCCAGTGTCCAAGTTCCTGAGGTGCCCAAGGCCTTGGCACAGGCCCAACAGGCGGTTGTCATCAGAATCTCCCCAGGGACATTCAGAGCAGATCCCTCAGTGAGCACAGCTTCTAAATTTGTCCTCTATAATGATTAATCTGTTTAAGCAAATTCCTGGAGTATAATTAAGATGCTCTAATCAAGGAAGGAGATTGTTATGCAGCCGCCTCAGGCACTGATTTGGTGGAAGGAGCTCATGACCAAAAGGCCTCCATAACCTAGTGGGAACAGTGAAGGTGACAGAGTGGGCATGACCAGGGAGACAGGGGAAGGTGGGCCATGGGGAGGTGGGAATGTCAGAGGAGCAAAAGGCTGTGAAGGCAGAGGGCTCTACTGATAGAATGGCTGAGGGTCAAGGGCAATGAGCCCTGAGGCCACACCTTCAGATTTGGGGGTTCAGGTTTTAATGCAGTGTAGTTAATAAGCACAGCCAGCAGTCATGGTTGTGAAGGTGGCTGTTCTTCCAGAAGAAACAGCTCAAGGAAGTTAAGAATTGGCTACTTGGGCTTCTGGGGGCTTCTGAGGCTGGAAAGAATGTCAGGGACCCTTGGGGACTGTTAAAGAAATGGGTGGGGGCAGCAGGCAGCTCCCCAGTGATTGGCTGAGGTGGGCCCATGGCTCCCACTCTGGCTGCTCACGCCTCTTTCATGGAGAGTAGAGTTAGACAATGATGCCCTGATGACATTTCTGGGCCCTATTGAATGACAGGGACCCCCAAGTACTAACAGCACAATTTAGTGCTTTGCCTTGTCTCCATTTTGGCCGGGCACTGGGACTACTACTGCCGTGCACATGTTGCACTAGGGACATGCTGACCTTCCCGAGATCCCAGGCCTCAAACTGCAGTGACAGGTGGGCGTTCCTCCTGAGCTGCTCTGCACAGGGCAGTGTGAGCTGGGGAGTCAGGCCCACTGCACCTGCCCGCCCTTTTCTGGAGAAGGCTTGGGTGGGAGGGGAGCAGGGGATTGTGGGGCTGATGAAGGGATCTCTGCAGAGCAGGTGGGGTTGGAGTGGATATGTTTGGCGTCGCTCCTTTCTCCAGGGTGGCAGGTGCCCTCTGCCCTCGCGCCTTCCCTTCCACTGTGCTGTGTCACTCTATGCCTCTGGGCAACTGGCATCTGATCTCATGGGTTCCTCCTGCAAACCAGATGCCCAAAGGCAGGCCACAGTCACTGATCATAACTGAGTTTGCCGTTGGCTCTCTAATTTCTTTTCTAACCCACCTGCGGCCCACTACATAACTCATTCCTGCAACTCACACTCTTAAAACAGAAACAGCTCATAGGACTACGTGGTCAGAATAAGGAGGATGGAGAATTCATCCTCTTTTGGTTCTGGGGACTAGCACTCCCTCACCCACAGACCTCAGCTGGCATACAGGGTCCCAGAGGTACAAATTTGGGCAGGTGAGATGGGGACATGGCAGATAAGGGGCACACGTGAGATGTAGAGTTTGTTACCTCTCAGAAACATTTGTCACCTCTTTCACCTGCTCAGTGGCTCAGCTCTCAGCTGGTAAATTAGTTTTCTTTTCATGACATCAGAATATAGTTTCTGAATTAGGTGCCAGGTTAAGCAGAGGGAAGTGATCTCAAGTGTGTGAGGCCAGTGCCAAGAAGCTGGAGAAGACTTTTCAAGGAATTCAGGGGGAAGGGAGAAGGCACATTGCTCTGGAGAAGAACCGTGTCTTTCTCCAAAAGTGGAGCCTCCATACCCTACTGAGGACAAATACATGCCCTCTAAAGTGAAATTAGCAAGAGCAGTAATAGCCACTGGCATCTGTCTACAATCCTTGCCTTCGTCACCATCCTGCTGGAGTTCATCTTCCACTCCAATTCAAGGGCCTCTTTGAGTAGTTTGCACAGTCCTGATTCCTACTAAGTGTTTTCTTAGGTTTGTTGACGAATATTGAAGACAGATTCCAACTCCCTAAAGAGTACAACCATGGAACAATGTCAACAGCATTAATGCTCTACAAACACAAGATATGTTTAATTCAAATATTTAAATGTAAATGTTCTGTTTTGGTATGGAGTGCCGATGAAGACACTCTGCCGCTTTTCACTGCTGAGAGCTAGTGAGAAATATCAACATTGTTAAATAACACAAACATTTTCCCCTGGAAAAATCCATTGGGGTGCTGTGTGCTGACCCCGATTATTTTCTAAATTGGCTGTGTGTTGACTCCGTGCTTTGCTTGTTTGCTTTCTTGTCTCTCCAGTGGGACAGCTTGCCTCTTGAAGTATGTGTCTCTCTAACCCTGGCAGGCTTGGAGTATGCTGTTGTCACTGGAAAGACACGGGGATTGTGGGGGTGTGGGGGTCTATCTGGTGGCAGAGCCTATGTGTAGCCTAGTCAGCAGGTTACAACTCTGCCCTGCCCTTCAGGATGACAGCAGAGCCCCTTTCAAGGTCACAGCCAGTGTCCTGAGACTCAGAACCCCTCTCAAGGTCATAGCCAGTATACTGAGACTAAACAGAACATATGGTCCCTCCTTGGGAGCCTTGGATATTCTGGGCTGCAGTTGACTGATGAATACCAAATTACACCACCCTTATTCTTCCAGGTCAGACGCACCAAATGAGGAGGCCCAATGAAGACTTTTAGAGGCCTGAAAAAACTGGCTTCTCTCTAACCATATATTTTAAAATAATATACTAAGACATGAGATAATAAGTCAAGGCTATTTTGGTGCCACCAGTGAATACATTCCACGCTGGGTATCATCTGTTTGCTGGCCTGTTTCAGCTTTCACCTTTCTCCACCCTGCTGTGTGTCTTGGGGGCTGAATGAACAGACTGAGCTAGTTCCATTGCTCTCAGCTTCCAGTTGTGCTTGGCCACTGGGGAAGGGAGCAGGCACAGAGAAGGAGAGAGGAGAGTGACATCAGTGTCATTGTGGGCTGGCAGTGGCTCTCTATTGCCCTGCCCACCCAGCCCTTTGTCTCCAGGTTATGGCCATCCTCCCAGGACCTTGACCCTTCACGCCTAGGGGGAGAGCGTCCCAGGCCCACTGTTGCCAATCCTAGGACCCTGCAGTATCTTTTGTAGTTTCCCTACTATACCTTGGTAAATAGTTCCTCTGTGAAATGTAAATTTGCCCAATTCAATTGCATCATCTATTTCCTGCTGGGACTTGACTAATACAATATTGACAGGCTTCAAGACACACTACTCAAAAATATGGCACCCTGCATAGTGAATATTTTAAGCCGAAGGAATTTGAGAAAACTGCAGAAGCAGGAAGACCACTCTTATCTTGCCTTGCCATTCTCCCCTGAAGCAGATCATAAAACCTAGAAAGGATTTCCTGGCCTTCCCCTGAAGCAGGTCATAGACCCTCAGGAGAAAGGGCCCCTCCCCTCCTAGAGGAGAGGAATATCCGTATCTCTGGAGATCAAGGGTCACAGAGAAGAATCTGGACAAACAGGCCTTGCTAAGTCCCCCCACAGTTTATTACCATTGAATCATACCCTTTTTGCCCTATCATATTTCTCCATGACTCTACTCTTCATAAAATCTAGCATAAAACCATACAGGTTTAGCCATTTGATTTAGTTTGGCTTGGTGTCCTCACCCAAATCTCATCTTAAATTTTAATCCCCAGGTGTTGAGGGAGACCTGGTGGGAGGTGATTGGATGACAGGGGCCATTCCCCCATGATGTTCTCATGATAGTGAGAGAGTTCCCACGAGATCCGACGGCTTTATAAACGTTTGGTAGTTATTCTGTGTCCTGCTGCCCTGTGAACAGGTGCCTTCCACCATGATTGTAAGTTTTCTGAGCACTCGCCAGCCATACTGAAATGTGTGTCAATTAAACCTCTTTTCTTTACAAATTACTCAGTCTTGGCAGTTCTCTATAGCAGTGTGAGAAAGAACAAGTACACCATTTATTTGAGTCTTCATTTTCTTATAAAGCTTCCCGTGTCAAAATATCTACTATTTAATAAATAAGTTTGTATGCTTTTCTCTAGTTTCTTCTCTTATGGGGGCCTGAGCCATGAACCTAGTAAGAAAGATTTTTCCTTCTCTACTATGCCAAGGTACCATATTTTGGTATCGCGTGTACTGGACCCTGTCAATATTGCATTAGTCAAGTCCCAGCAGGATCTAGATGGCACATTCAAATCAGGCAAATGTCAACTTACTTCAGAAATGTTTCTTTTGGTGCCCCAGTTTTGTTGATGATTTAGGAATAGATTTAGAACTTGTCTTGGTCATCTGTGCTTCAAGTGAGGGCCAGTTCGCAATATAGAACAGATCTTGAACTTCCAAGGCAAGAGCATCTGCCCTCTATTATTAAAACAGTGGAAATGCGCTTAAGGGCAGATGGCCACTGACAACCAGTGCAGGAGCCCGGGATGGGAATATTTAAAAGCAAAAAAGCAGTACTTTTCTTATAAAAATTAAAAGTGATTATGGTTTCTAATTTAGTATTACTGAAGATCATAAACCATTTTGTTACCAAAATCTGATTAAATAAAAATGGTTTGGTTTCAGTATTGCCCGCTGAAATATCATGAAGAGCCTAAACATTGTAGAGAAAATATGATTAAACGATCAAATTTTGTAACTTTTGTGCTCACTTGGAAATCCATCTGTAAACTAAACATAAAATCCTAAGTCCCTCTACCAGCTGAGTGGCTCCCTTGTGACCAAGGGGAACCCAGAAAAACATGAAGACTGAGTTCCCCACCAAGACATGACAGGAGGTCAAATGCACCTCATTAGCTTCTCCTTCCTTTTATGGTTTAGACACAACTGACCAGCATTCGTGTGAAAATAGAGGTCATAAGACCGGAAGAACAGACTGTGGCGGTAAGTTACTAAGTTATAACCAGGACCCAAGGCCATGCTGGGCAAGGGTGAAGTCCCGCCCCCTACACTTAAGGAATAAACAGTTATAACCGGGCCCCAAGGCTGTGCCGGGAGACCGTGAAGTCTCACACCCCTACATTTAAGGAATAAACTATGCTGTAACTGCCCAAGGGTTTTCTTTTCCTCTGGCAGCTAAACAAGCACTGGCCTTGAGATAAGCAATATTAACACAATTTGCAGCTCACCATCAGATGCTGAGTAACCAACCCCCTGTTCCACCAGCCGTGACTAACAGCTTTGATTGGATAAGAGACAGATTTCCATCATTTTTTGGTAACTGGTTAGGGCTGGTTTACAGAGATTGTGTACTTTGCATGCCTTCATGTCCTGAAAAGACCTTCTGACATATAGAGCCTAACATTTCAATTTTAAATCTCCAAAGTGAACATGGATGTAACATGCATGTTTGTTCAATACCCATGTGTCAGGACCATCTACATGAATATTCGGAGCTCCTCCTGTAACCTGTTGAAATGCATGCTCAACCAACCTATTCAGCCTAAAGCTCCTACTCCATCCGCTCCTTTTTTGAAGTGCCTGTCTCTAGTCTTGGCTGGAGTCTTGCTTTCCAGCCTGTGGGATGGGATGGCCACCGTGCAGGCTGTAACCGTGTCTAAGTCTCCGTTCTTTTTCTAAATTACAAATTGTGGGATTTTTTTTCTTTTAACACATCCATGCCTTTTGTCTCTTTATGCGGGGGGCCTTTCTGCTTCCTGCAGAAGATAAATGAGCCGCCCTACCACCAACAGTGAAAGATGGCTTAGCCTGCAATAAACCTGATTCTGTGGGTCAGAAATAGGTTTCAGATGGCTCTTCGTGATTCCAGGCTAATTAGTTATGTCCTCTGAGAAGCCTCCTGGCTCCCTCAGGCAACAGGAATAACTCCCACCTCTGTATTCCTAAAGCACTGAAAGCATTATTATTTTAGATTGCAAGGATCACATTTCTTGTCCTCCCAGCACCTTAGGATTTTGTTGAGGACAGAAACCAGATCTTTTACCCGGTATCTCCCACGTCAACATGACCTCTCCCCCAGTTTTCAGTGGGCTGAGTAGATGTTTGTTGAGTCAATGGATAAATGAAACTGTGTGAGCATGAATATATACCACCTCTCAAAATAGATCCATCCTTCTCAGATTATATTTTCAGGCCCTAATAAATGTACTACTAGCAAATCTGTTAGGAAATGGGTGTCCCAATAGTGGCAGAGTTTGTAAGCCTTCTTTTTTTCAATAAACCTGAAACACTGAAGTGGTTTAAAATGTGGTGGCTGTCCTCCACAGAGATTAATTTCTTTTTATTTTCATTTAGATACCATGTTCGTCAATTTTATTTTATGTATGAGCCATTTCAGGAAAAGAACAATTTTTTTTTTAATTTTTTTCTCATTTAACCAAGAAACATTCTTGGCTTCTTTCTTTTATTTTTTTATTGCATTTTAGGTTTTGGGATACATGTGAAGAACATGCAAAATTGTTGCATAGGTACACACGTGGCAGTGTGATTTGCTGCCTTCCTCCCCATCACTTATATCTAGCATTTCTCCCCATGCTATCTCTCCCCAACTCCCCACCCCCCGTCCCTCCCCTATTTCCCCCCGACAGACCCCAGTGTGTGATGCTCCCTTCCCTGTGTCCATGTGTTCTCATTGTTCACCCACCTATGAGTGAGAACATGCAGTGTTTGGTTTTCTGTTCTTGCATCAGATTGCTGAGAATGATGGTTTCCAAGTTCATCCATGTCCCCACAAAGGACACAAACTCATCGTTTTTGATGGCTGCATAGTACTCCTTAATGTATACATGCCACGTTTTCCCTGTCCAGTCTATCATCGATGGGCATTTGGGTTGCTTCCAGGTCTTTGCTATTGTAAACAGTGCTGCAATGAACATTCTTGTGCATGTGTCCTTATAGTAGGACAATTTATAATCCTTTGGATATATACCCAGTAATGGGATTGCTGGGTTAAATGAAATTTTTATTTCTAGGTCCTTGAGGAATTGCCACACTGTCTTCCACAGTGGTTGAACTAATTTACACTCCCACCAACGGTGTAAAAGTGTTCCTATTTCTCCACATCCTCTCCAGCACCTGTTGTCTCCAGATTTTTTAATGATCACCATTCTAACTGGCATGAGGTGGTATCTCAATGTAGTTCTGATTTGCATTTCTCTAATGACCAGTGATGATGAGCATTTTTTCATATGTTTGTTGGCCTCATGTATGTCTTCTTTTGTAAAGTGTCTGTTCATGTCCTTCGCCCACTTTTGAATGGACTTATTTGTTTTATTTCTTGTAAATCTGTTTTAGTTCTTTGTAGATTCTGGATATTAACCCTTTGTCTGATGGGTAGATTGCAAAAATTTTTTTCCCATTCTGTTGGTTGCCGATTCACTCTAATGACTCTTTCTTTTGCTGTGCAGAAGCTGTGGAGTTTGATTAGGTCCCATTTGTCTATTTTGGCTTTTGTTGTCAATGCTTTTGGTGTTTTGGTCATGAAGTCCTTCCCTACGCCTATGTCCTGAATGGTTTTGCCTAGGTTTTCTTCTAGGGTTTTCATGGTGTTAGGTCTTATGTTTAAGTTTTTAATCCATCTGGAGTTAATTTTAGTGTAAGGTGTCAGGAAGGGGTCCAGTTTCTGTTTTCTGCACATGGCTAGCCAGTTTTCCCAGCACCGTTTATTAAACAGGGAATCTTTTCCCCATTGCTTGTTTTTGTCAGGTTTGTCAAAGATCGGATGGTTGTAGATGTGTTGTGTTGCCTCCAAGGCCTCTGTTCTGTTCCATTGGTCTATATGTCTGTTTTGGCAGCAGTACCATGCTGTTTTGATTACTGTAGCCTCATAGTATAGTTTGAAGCCTACTAGTGTGATGCCTCCTGCTTTGTACTTTTTGCTTAGAATTGACTTGGCTATGCGGGCTCTCTTTTGGTTCATATGAATTTTAAGGTGTTTTTTTCCAGTTCTGTGAATAAGGTCATTGGTAGCTTGATGGGGATAGCATTGAATCTGTAAATTACTTTGGGCTGTATGACCATTTTCACGATATTGATTCTTCCTAACCATGAACGTTGAATGTTTCTCCATCTGTTTGTGTCCTCTCTTATTTCGTTGAGCAGTGGTTTGGTAGCTCTCCTTAAAGAGTTCCTTTACGTTCCTTGTTAGTTGTATTCCTAGGTATTTTATTCTTTTTGTAGCAATTGTGAATGGCAGTTCGTTCTTGATTTGGTTCTCTTTAAGTCTGTTATTGGTGTATAAGAATGCTTGTGATTTTTGCACATTGATATTGTATCCAGAGACTTTCCTGAAGTTGCTTATCAGTTTCAGGAGGAGATTTTGGGGTGAGACGATGGGGTCTTGTAAATATACAATCATGTCATCTGCAAATAGAGATAATTTGACTTCCTCCTTTCTTAATTGAATATACTTTATTTCTTTTTCTTACCTGATTGCTCTGGCTAGAACTTCCAATACTATACTGAATAGGAGTGGTGAGAGAGGGCAACCTTGTCTAGTGCCAGATTTCAAAGGGAATGCTTCCAGTTTTTGCCCATTCAGTATGATATTATTGGCTGTTGGTTTGTCGGGAATAGCTTTTATTATTTTGATATACATTCCATCAATATCTAGTTTATTGAGGGTTTTTAACATAAAGGGCTGTTGAATTTTGTCGAAGGCCTTCTCTACATCTACAGGTATTGAGATAATCCTGTGGTTTTTGTCTTTGTTTCTGTTTATGTGGTGAATTACATTTATAGACTTGAGTATGTTGAACCAGCCTTGCATCCCCAGGATGAAGCCTACTTGATCATGGTGGACAAGTTTTTGATGTGCTGTTGCAATTGGCTTGCCAGTATTTTATTGAAGATTTTTGCATCTATGTTCATCATGGATATCTGCCTGAAGTTTTCTTTTCTTGCTAATTCTCTGCCAGGTTTTGGTATCAGGATGATGTTGGTCTCATAAAATGATTTGGGAAGGATTCCCTCTTTTTGGAGATTGTTTGGAATAGTTTCAGAAGAAATGGTACCAGCTCCTGTTTGTATGTTTGGTAGAATTTGGCTGTGAACCCATCTGGACTTGGGCTTTTTTTGGGTTGTAGGGTCTTAATTGCTGCCACAACTTCAGACCTTGTTATTGGTCCATTCAGGGTTTCGACTTCTTCCTGGTTTAGGCTTGGGAGGATGCAAGTGTCCAGGAATTTATCCATTTCTTCCAGGTTTATTAGTTTATGTGCATAGAGTTGTTTGTAATACTCTCTGATGATAGTTTGTATTTCTGTGGAATCTGTGGTGATATCCCATTTATCATTTCTTATTGCATCTATTTGATTATTCTCTTTTCTTTTTTATTCATTTGGCTAGTGGTCTATTTTGTTGACCTTTTCAATAAACCAGCTCCTGGATTTATTGATTTTTTTTGAAGGGTTTTTTGTGTCTTTATTTCCTTCAGTTCTGCTCTGATCTTATTTCTGGTCTTCTGCTACGTTTTGAGTTTTTTGATCTTGCTCCTCTAGCTCTTTCAATTTTGACAATAGAGTGTTGATTTTAGACCTCTCCTTGCTTCTAATATGGGCATTTATTGCTATATATTTTCCTCTAGACACTGCTTTAAATGTGCCCCAGAGATTCTGGTACGTTGTGTCTTCATTCGTGTTGGTTTTGAAGAGCATATTTATTTCTGCCTTGATTTCATCACTAATCCAGTCAACATTCAAGAGCCAGTTGTTCAGTTTCCATGAAGCTGTGCGGTTCTGAGTTAGCTCCTGAATTCTGAGTTCTAAGTTGATTGCATTGTGGTCTGAGAGACTGTTTGTTATGATTTCCGTTCTTTTGCATTTGCTGAGGAGTGATGTACTTGCAATTATGTGGTCAATTTTAGAGTAACTGCAATGTGGTGTTGAGAAGAATGTATATTCTATCGATTTAGGGTGGAGAGTTCTGTAGATGTCTATTAAGTTTGCTTGGTCTAGATCTGAGTTCAAGTCCTGGATATCCATGTTAATTTTCTGTTTCATTCATCTGTCTAATATTGACAGTGGAGTATTAAAGTCTCCCACTATTCTTGTGTGGGAGTCTAAGTCTCTTTGTAGGTCATTAAGAACTTGCTTTATGATCTGGGTGCTCCTGTATTGGGTGCGTATATATTTAGGATCATGAGCTCTTCTTGTTGCATTGATCCTTTTACCATTATCTAATGCCCTTCTTTGTCTCTTTTGATCTTTGTTTGTTCTTAGTTTCTTTGCATTGGGTTAGAACATGTTCTTTTAGCTCACAGACATTTCTTATTACTCACCCTCTGAAGCCTGATTCTGTCAATTCATCACACTCATTCTCCATCTAGCCTTGTTCCCTTGCTGGTGAGGAGTTGTGATCCCTTGTAGGAGGACAAGCGTTCTGGTTTCGGGTGTTTTCATCCTTTTTGTGCTGGTTTCTTCCCATCTTTGTATATTTACCCACCTGTCGTCTTTGTAGTTGTTGACTTTCAGATAGGGTCTCTGAGTGGACATCCAGTTTGTTGATGATGAAGTTATTTCTTTCTGTTTCTTAGCTTTTCTTCTAACATTCAGGCCCCTCTGCTGTAGGATTCCTGAGGTCCACTCCAGGCCCTGCTTGGCTGGAGATTACCTGCAGCTGCTGCAGAACAGTAAGGGTTGCTGCCAGTTTCTTCTTCTGCTATCTTTGTCCCAGAAGGATAATTGCCAGATGTCAGCCTGAGCTCTCCTTTATGAGGTGACTCTTTGGATATATGGGGGTCAGGGAGCTGCTTGAGAAGACAATCTGTCCTTTATAGGAGCTCACATGCTGAACTGTGAGCTCCATTGTTTATTCAGAGCTGCTGGGCAAATACATTTAAGTCTGCTGCAGCAGAGCTCATAAACTTCCCCTTCCTGTTTTCCCCCCGGTGCTCTGTCCCAGGGAATAGAGCTTTATTTATGAGTTTCTGTTGTGCTGCTGCCTTTTTTTCAGGGCGGCCCTGCCTGGTGAGGAGGCAGCCTAGTCACTGTCTGCCTGCAGAGGCTTTGCAGAGCAGCTGTGGGCTCCACCCAGCTGCAGTATGAACTTTCCTGCAGTCCTGTTTATACAGGTATAGTTAGAACTGCCTTGGCAATGGCTGCCCACCTCTATAATGGCGGACTCTCTCTATGATGGTGGGCTGCCTCGGCAATGGTGGGCTCCCTCAGCAATGGCAGACTACCTCTGTAGTGGTTGACTGCCTTGGTAATGGTGGATGCCCCTCCCCCACAGAGCTGGACCCTCCCAGGTTCAGCTGTGCTTGCTGTGAAACCCTCAATCCAGAGCGTTTCAGATTGTTGTTTTTTTGTGGGGGTGGGACCAGCCAAGCCTGATCACCTGGCTCTGTACCTCAGAGCCCTTCTCTTTTTAGTTGAACAAGTGACTCTGTGTCCCAGGTGTGTCAGTCAGCTGTTGAAAAGGCACCAGGATCTGTGTGATTTCCCGTGCAGTGATACACTGCGCTAGCTGAAACAGCCGTGCTGAGACTCGTGGTGCTTTTTTGTTTGGGAATCTCCTGGCCTGGCTCCCTGTTTCAGTCCCCTCTTTTTTTTTTTTTTTTAATCTGTTGAATGGGTAACTCTCTATCCCAGGAGCTCCATTTGCCAGCTAAAATGGCTCCTGGGCCCATGTATTTTGTGCAGAAAACCACCACACCGGCCAAAACAGCCACGCAGGCCAAAACAGCCACGCAGGCCAAAACAGCCGCACTGGCCAAAACAGCCGCACTGGCCAAAACAGCTGTACTGGCGACCCATGGGGCTTGGGCAATAAAAATCTGTCTGGAAATACGACTTCCACTCACCCTCCACGCTTTCACTGGGAGCTGCAATCCTGAGCTGCTCCTAATCAGCCATCTTGGATCTCTCCCTGAAAATAACAAGTTGACCAGTGATTTGTTTTTTTTTTTCTTTCAAAATAGAAAGAAAAGCGTTTTTGAGGCCCAAAAGAGGAAAGTGCATTTTTTTTTTACTTAGTTTACCTACTTTATTAAGAAGAAAGATGTCAGTGAGAAATAGATGTCAGTGAGAAATTAGCACAGCATTTTAGCCACTCAGCTGTTCCCCTTTGGTGATATCCAAGCAGAAACTTGGAGAAGGCTTTCTAATTTTTCGTTGACTTAATAGATTTATTTTACAGAATGGTTTGAGATTTACAGAAAAATTGAGCAGAGAGGACAGAGAATACCCACATACCCCTCCTTTTTCCCAACTCTTTCCCACCTCCCCACACCAGTTTTCCCTATCATTAATAACTTGCATTAATGTGGAACATTTGTCTTCAGCTGGTGACCTAATATTGATACATTATTATTCACTAAAGTCTATAGTTTACATGAAAGTTCACATTTTGTGTCACACATTGTGTGTGCCTTTTTTTTGTTTTTGTTTTCAGACAAAGTTGATCTGTGATGCAAGCCAGAGTGCAGTGGCACGATCTTGGCTCACTGCAACCTCTGCAACTTGGGTTCAAGCAATTTGGGTTCATCCTCAGCCTCCCAAGTAGATGGGATTACAGGCATGCACCACCATGCCCAGCTAATTTATTTTTGTATTTTTAATAGAGAAGAGAATTCATCATGTTAGCTAAGCTGGTCTTGAAATCCTGGCCTTAAGCAATCTGCCCACCCTGATCTCCCAAAGTGCTGTGATTACAGGTGAGATCCACCATGGCTGGCCTATGTGAGTTTTTTTTTTTTTCCGACAAATATATAATGTTATGTAACCATTATCATAGTATCATACAGAATAGTTTTGCTGCTTTAAAAATTTACTGTTTTTCACCTATTTACCCCTCCCTGAACCTGAATTTTTTGGCAAATACCAATTCTTTATATATATATATACATAATTTTTTTTTTATTGTACTTTAAGTTCTAGGGAACATGTGCAGATCATGCAGGATTGTTGCATAGGTACATTCATGGCAATGTGGTTTGCTGCCTCCATCCACACGTCACCTATATCTGGCATTTCTCCCCATGTTACCCCTTCCTACCCACCACTACCCTCCCCATTCCCCCTAACTGACCCCAGTGTGTGATGCTTCCCTCCCTGTGTCCATGTATTCTCATTGTTTGACACCCACCTATGAGTGAGAACATTTGGTGTTTGGTTTTCCATTCTTGGATCAGTTTGCTGAGAATGATAGTTTCCAGATTTATCCATGTCCCTACAAAGGACACGAACTCATCTTTTTTTTTTTTTTTTTTACCTTAGGTGCATACTATATCTGGCATTTCTCCCCATGTTATCCCTCCACACCCTCCCCTCCATCCCCAACCCCCATTGTCTCTCCCCTACCCGCTCCAACTGTCCCCTGTGTGTGATGCTCCTCTCCCTGAGTCCACGTGTTCTCCTTGTTCATCACTCACCTATGAGTGAGAACATACAGTGCTTGCTTTCTGTTATTGGGTCAGTTTGCTGAGAATGACGGTTTCCAGATTCATCCAAGTCACTACAAAGGACACAAACTCATCGTTTTTTATGGCTGTGTAGTATTCCATGGTGTATATGTGCCACATTATCTTTGTCCAGTCTATTATCGATGGGTATTTGGGTTGGTTCCAGGTCTTTGCTATTGTAAACAGGGCTGCAGTGAACATTTGTATGCATGTGCCTTTATAGTAGAACGATTTATATTTCTTTGGATATATACCCAATAGTGGGATTGCTGGGTCAAATGGAATTTCTATTTCTAGATCCTTGAGAAACCACCACACTGTCTTCCACAATGGTTGAACTAATTTACATTCCCACCAACTGTGTAAGAGTGTTCCTATTTCTCCACATCCTCTCCAGCATCTGTTGTTTCCAGATTTTTTAATGATTGCCAGTCTAACTAGCATGAGATGGTATCTCAATGTAATTTTGATTTGCATTTCTCTAATGAGCGATGAGCATTTTTTCATGTTTGTTGGCCTCATGTATGTCTTCTTTTGTAAAGTGTCTGTTCATATCCTTCACCCACTTTTGAATGGGCTGGTTTGTTTTTTCCTTGAAGATCTGTTTTAGTTCTTTGTAGATTCTGTATATCAGCCCTTTGTCAGATGGGTAGATTGCAAAAATTTTTTCCCATTCTGTTGCTTGCTGATTCACTCTAATAACTCTTTCTTTTGCTGTGCAGAAGCTGTGGAGTTTAATGAGGTCCCATTTGTCTATTTTGGCTTTTGTTGTCAATGCTTTTGGTGTTTTGGTCATGAAGTCCTTCCCTACGCCTATGTCCTGAATGGTTTTGCCTAGGTTTTCTTCTAGGGTTTTCATGGTGTTAGGTCTTATGTTTAAGTTTTTAATCCATCTGGAGTTAATTTTAATGTAAGGTGTCAGGAAGGGGTCCAGTTTCTGTTTTCTGCACATGGCTAGCCTGTTTTCCCAACACCATTTATCAAACAGGGAATCCTTTCCCCATTGCTTGTTTTTGTCAGGTTTGTCAAAGATCGGATGGTTGTAGATATGTTGTGTTGCCTCCAAGGCCTCTGTTCTGTTCCATTGGTCTATATGTCTGTTTTGGTAGCAGTACCATGCTGTTTTGATTACTGTAGCCTCATAGTATAGTTTGAAGCCTACTAGTGTGATGCCTCCTGCTTTGTTCTTTTTGCTTAGAATTGACTTGGCTATGCGGGCTCTCTTTTGGTTCCATATGAATTTTAAGGTGTTTTTTTCCAGTTCTGTGAATAAGGTCATTGGTAGCTTGATGAGGATAGCATTGAATCTGTAAATTACTTTGGGCTGTATGGCCATTTTCACGATATTGATTCTTCCTAACCATGAACATGGAATGTTTCGCCATCTGTTTGTGTCCTCTCTTATTTCGTTGAGCAGTGGTTTGGTAGTTCTCCTTAAAGAGTTCCTTTACGTTCCTTGTTAGTTGTATTCCTAGGTATTTTATTCTTTTTGTAGCAATTGTGAATGGCAGTTCGTTCTTGATTTGGCTCTCTTTATGTCTGTTATTGGTGTATAGGAATGCTTGTGATTTTTGTACATTGATTTTGTATCCTGAGACTTTCCTGAAGTTGCTTATCAGTTTCAGGAGATTTTGGGGTGAGACGATGGGGTCTTGTAAATATACAATCATGTCGTCTGCAGATAGAGACAATTTGACTTCCTCCTTTCCTAATTGAATACCCTTTATTTCTTTTTCTTGCCTGATTGCTCTGGCTAGAACTTCTAGTACTATATTGAATAGGAGTGGTGAGAGAGGACATCCTTGTCTAGTGCCAGATTTCAAAGGGAATGCTTCCATTTTTGCCCATTCAGTACGATATTGGCTGTTGGTTTGTTGTAAATAGCTTTTGTTATTTTGAGATACATTCCGTCAATACCTAGTTTATTGAGAGTTTTTAGCATAAACAGCTGTTGAATTTTGTCAAAGGCCTTCTCTGCATCAATTGAGATAATCATGTGGTTTTTGTCTTTTGTTCTGTTTATGTGGTGAATTACGTTTATAGACTTGCGTTATGTTGAACCAGCCTTGCATCCCTGGGATGAAGCCTACTTGATCATGGTGGATAAGCTTTTTGATGTGTTGTTGCAATCGGCTTGCCAGTATTTTATTGAAGATTTTTGCATCTATGTTCATCATGGATATTGGCCTGAAGTTTTCTTATTTGTTGAGTCTCTGCCGGATTTTGGTATCAGGCTATTCGTCTCATAAAATGACTTGGGAAGGATTCTCTCTTTTTGGATTGTTTGGAATAGTTTCAGAAGGAATGGTACCAGCTCCTCTTTGTATGTCTGGTAGAATTCGGCTGTGAACCCGTCTGTACCTGGGCTTTTTTTCGGTGGTAGGCTCTCAATTGCTGCCTCAACTTCAGACCTTTTTATTGGTCTATTCAGGGTTTGAACTTCTTCCTGGTTTAGGCTTAGGAGGATGCAAGTGTCCAGGAATTTATCCATTTCTTCCAGGTTTACTATTTTATGTGCATAGATTTGTTTGTAGTAATCCCTGATGATGGTTTGAATTTCTGTGGAATCTGTGGTGATATCCCCTTTCTTGTTTCTTATTGCATCAATTTGGTTATTCTCTCTTTTCTTCTTTATTAATCTGGCTAGTGGTCTGTCTATTTTGTTGATCTTTTCAAAAAACCAGCTCCTGTATTTATTGATTTTTTGAAGGGTTTTTTGTGTCTCTGTCTCCTTCAGTTCTGCTCTGATCTTAGTTTTTTCTTGTCTTCTGCTAGGTTTTGAATGTTTTTGATCTTGTTCCTCTAGCTCTTTCAATTTTGATGCTGGGGTTTAAATTTTAGATCTCTCCTTGCTTCTCATGTGGACATTTATTGCTATATATTTTCCTCTAGAGACTGCTTTAAATGTGTCCCAGAGATTCTGGTATGTTGTGCCTTCGTTCTCGTTGGTTTCCAAGAACATCTTTATTTCTGCCTTCATTTCATTGTTTATCCAGTCTGCATTCAAGAGCCAGTTGTGCAGTTTCCATGAAGATGTGTGGTTTTGAGTTAGTTTCTGCATTCTGAGTTCTAACTCTATTGCACTGTGGTCTGAGAGACTGTTTATGATTTCCGTTCTTTTGCATTTGCTGAGGAGTGGTTTATTTCCAATTATGTGGTCAATTTTAGAGTAGGTGTGATGTGGTGCTGAGAAGAATGTATATTCTGTGGATTTGGGGTGGAGAGTTCTGTAAATGTCTATTAGGTTTGCTTGGTCCAGGTCTGAGTTCAGGTCCTAGATATCCTTGTTAATTTTCTGTCTGGTTGATCTGCCTAATATTGACGATGGGGTGTTAAAGTCTCCCACTATTCTTGTGTGGGAGTCTAAGTCTCTTTGTAAGTCATTAAGAACTTGCCTTATGTACCTGGGTGCTCCTGTGTTGGATGACTATATATTTAGGATCGTTAGCTCTTCTTGTTGCATTGATCCTTTTACCATTATGTAATGTCCTTCTTTGTCTCTTTTGATCTTTGTTGCTTTAAAGCCTCTTTTATCAGAAATGAGAAATGCAACTCCTGGTTTTTTTTTTTTTTGCTCTCCATGTGCTTGGTAAATCTTCCTCCATCCCTTTATTTTGAGCCTTTTGTGTATCCTTGCATGTGGGATGGGTTTCCTGGATACAGCACACCGATGGGTTTTGGCTTTTTATCCTATTTGCCAGTCTGTGTCTTTTCATTGGGGCATTTAGTCCATTCACATTTAGGGATAATATTGTTATGTGTGAATTTGATACTGTCATTTTGATGCTAGCTGGCTGTTTTGTTTGTTAGTTGATGCAGATACTTGATTGTGTTGATGCTCTTTATCATTTGGTATGTTTTTGGAGTGGCTGGTACTGGTTGTTCCTTTATATGTGTAGAGCCTCTTTCAGGAACTCTTGTAAGGTAGGTCTGGTGGTGATGAAATCTCTGAGTACTTGATTGTTCGCAAAGGATTTTATTTTTCCTTCACTTATGAAGCTTAGTTTGGCTGGATATGTAATTCTGGGTTGAAAGTTCTTTTCTTTAAGGATGTTGAATATTGGCCCCCACTCTATTCTGGCTTGTAGGGTTTCTGCTGAGAGATCTGCTGTGAGTCTGATGGGCTTCCCTTTGTGGGTAAACCCGACCTTTCTCTCTGGCTGCCCTTAGCATTTTCTCCTTCATTTCAACCCTGGTGAATCTGACGATTATGTGCCTTGGGGTTGCTCTTCTTGAGGAATATCCTTGTGGTGTTCTCTGTATCTCCTGGACTTGAATATTGGCCTGCCTTGCTAGGTTGAGGAAGTTTTCCTGGATAATATCCTGAAGAGTGTTTTCCAGCTTGGATTCATTCTCTTCATCACTTTCAGGTACACCTATCAAATGTAGATTAGGTCTTTTCACATAGTCCCACATTTCTTGGAGACTTTGTTCATTCCTTTTTACCCTTTTTTTCTATTCTTGCCTTCTCGTTTTATTTCATTGAGTTGATCTTTGACCTCTGATATCCTTTCTTCTGCTTGGTCAATTCGGCTGTTGAAACTTTTGCATGCTTCGCGAAGTTCTCGTGTTGTGTTTTTCAGCTCCATCAATTCACTTATATTCCTCTCTATGTTGTCAATTCTCCTTAGCATTTTGTCAAATCTATTTTCAATGTTCTTAGTTTCTTTGCATTGGGTTAGAACATGTTCTTTTGGCTCACTGTAGTTTCTTATTACCCACCTTCTGACGTCTGATTCTGTCATTTCATCACACTCTTTCTCCATCCTGCCTTGTCCCCTTGCTGGTGAGGAGTTGTGATCCCTTTTAGGAGGAGAGGTGTTCTGGTTTCGGGTGTTTTCATCTTTTTTGTGCTGGTTTCTTCCCATCTTTGTGGGTTTATCCAACTGTTGTCTTTGTAGTTACTGACCTTCATATTGGGTCTCTGAGTGAAATTCCAGTTTGTGGATGCTGAAGTTACTTCTTTTTCTTAGCTTTCCTTCTAACAGTCTGGCCCCTCTGCTGTAGGACTGCTGAGGTCCACTCCAGGCCCTGCTTGGCTGGGGATCACCTGCAGCAGCTGCAGAACAGTAAGGGTTGCTACCAGTTTCCTCTTCTGCTATCATTGTCCCAGGAGGATGCCCGCCAAATGTCAGTCTGTTCTCTCCTTTATTAGGTGACTCTTTGGGTATATGGGGGTCAGGGAGCTGCTTGAGGAAACAGTCTGTCCTTTATTGGAGCTCAAGTCCTGAGCTGTGAGCTGCGTTGTTCATTCAGAGTTGCTGGGCAGGTACATTTAAGTCTGCTGCAGCAGAACTCATTAAATCCCTTTTTTTTCCCAGATGCTCTATCCCCAGGAGTTAGGGCTTTATTTATGAGTTTCCATTGTGCTGCTGTCTTTTTTTTTTTTTTCTTTCAGGGCTGTCCTGCCCAGTGAGGAGGCAGCCTAGTCACTGTCTGCCTGCAGAGGCTTTGCTGAGGTGCTGTGGACTCCGAGCAGCTGCCCTGTGATCTTCTCTAATCCTGTTTATATTGGTGTAGTTAGAACTGCCTTGGCAATGGTGGCCCACCTCTGTTATGGCGGAGTCTCTCTGTAGTTGCGGGTTGCCTCAGCAACGGCGGGCTGCCTCAGCAATGGTGGGCTGCCTCAGTGATGGTCAGACTGCCTCCGTAGTGGTGGAGTGTCTCAGTAATGGCGGACGCCCCTTCCCCACAAAGCCGGACTGTCCCAGTTCAGCTGTGCTTGCTGTGAAACTCTCAACCCAGAGAGTTTTCAATTACTGTATTTGTTGTTGTTGTTGTTGGGGGTGGGGGGTGGAGTGGGACCAGCCAAACCTGATTACCTGGCTCCCTGACTCATAGTCTTTTTTGTTGTTGTTGTTGAATGGTCAACTATCTCCCAGTGTTCCAGTCACCTGTTGAAAAGGCGCTGGGATCTCCCATGCCACAACTCACTGAGCCAGCTGAAACAGCGGTGCTGAGATTCATGGTGGTTTTTTTTGCCTAGGAATCTTCTGGTTTGGCTCGCTATTTCAGATGAATGGGCGACTCTGCCGTCTCAGGGCTCCAATCGCCAGCTAAGAGGGCACCCGGACCAGTGTCTTTTGTACGGAGAACCGCTGCGCCAGGGCGCGGGCAAAGCAGCCATGCAGGACTAAACAGCTGCGCCGGCCGAAACAGCCACGCTGGCGACCCGTGGGGCTCCTCCACCTGGGAATCTCCTGGTCTGTGGGCAATAAAAATCTGTCTGGAAATGCAGCGTCCACTCACCCTCTGCACTTTCACTGGGAGCTGCAGTCCTGAGCTGTTCCTAGTCGGCCATCTACCCCGATCTTCTTCCTTTTCTTTTTTTATTAATCTGGCTAGCGGTTTGTCTATTTGTTGATCTTTTCAAAAAACCAGCTTCTGGATTTATTGATTTTTTGGAGGGTTTTGTGTGTCTCTGTCTCCTTCAGTTCTGCTCTGATCTTAGTTATCTTTTGTCTTCTGCTAGCTTTTGAGTTTATTTGATCTTGCTCCTCTAGTTCTTTCAATTTTGATGATAGGATATTGATTTTAGATTTTTCCTCTCTTCTCTGGTAGGCATTTGTTGCTATAAATATCACTCTCGATACTGCTTTAAAGGTGTCCCAGAGACTCAGGTAAGTTGTGTCTTCATTCTGGTTCGTTTTGAAGACCATCTTTATTTCTGCCTTCAATGCATTGTTTATCGAGCCAGCATTCAGAAGCAAGTTGTTCAGTTTCCAAGTGGTGGTGTGGGTTTGAGTCTGTTTCTTGATCCTGAGTTCTAGTCTGATTGCGCTGTGATCTGATAGACTGTTTGTTATGATTTCTGTTCTTTTGCATTTGCTGAGGAGTGATTTGCTTCCAATGATGTGGTCAATTTTAGAGTAAGTGCAGTGTGGTGCTGAGAAAAATGTATATTCTCTGGATTTGGGATGGAGCATTCTGTATATGTCTATTCGATCTTCTTGATCCAGCTCTGCATTCAAGTCCTGGATATCCTTGTTAATATTCTGTCTCATTGACCTATCTAATGTTGACAGTGGAGTATCGAAGTCTCCCACTGTTATTGTGTGGGAGTCTAAATCTCGTTTTAGGTCATTAAGAACTTGCTTTATATATGTGGGTGCTCCTGTGTTGGGGACATATATATTTGGGATCGTTAGCTATTCCTGTTGGATTGATCTTTTTACCATTATGTAATGTCCTTCTTTGTCTCTTTTGATCTTTATTGGTTTGAAATCCATTTTATCAGAGACTAGGATTGCAACCCCTGCTTTTTGTTGTTGTTGTTCTCCATTTGCTTGGTAAATCTTCTTCCATCCCATTATTTTGAGTCTATGTGTGTCTCAGTATGTGAGATGGGTTTCTTGAATGCAGCACACCAATGGGGTCTGACTTTTTATCCAGTTTGCCAGTCTGTGTCTTTTGATTGGGGTGTTTAGGCCATTTACATTCAACGTTAATATTGTTATGTGTGAATTTGATCCTGCTATTTTGTTACTGGCTGGTTTTCTTTCTCATTAATTGACTCATTTTCTTCATTGCATTTTTGGTCTTTGACAACTGGTTTGCTTTTGCAGTGACTGGTACTTGTTCCTTTCCATGATTAGTGTTTCTTTCAGGAGCTTTTGTAGGGCAGGTCTGGTGGTGACAAATCTCTCAATAATTGTTTGTCCGTAAAGGATTTTATTTCTCCTTCACTTATGAAGCTTAGTTTGGCTGGATATGAGATTCTGGGTTGAAAGTTCTTTTCTTGAAAGATGTTGAATATTGGCCCCCACTCTATTCTGGCTTGTAGGGTTTCTGCTGAGAGATCTGCTGTGAGTCTGATTGGCTTCCCTCTGTGGGTGACCTGACTTTTCTCTCTGGCTGCCCTTAGCATTTTTTCCTTCATTTCAACCCTGGTGAATCTGACGATTATGTGCCTTGGGATTGCTCTTCTTGAGGAATATCTTTGTGGAGTTCTCTGTATTTCTTGAATTTGAAATTTGGACTGCCTTGCTAGGCTTGGGAAGTTCTCCTGGATAATATCCTGGAGCGTGTTTTCTAGTTTGGATTCATTCTCCCCGTTATTTTCAGGTACACCGATAAAGCGTAGATGGTTTTTTTTTCTTCACATAATCCCATATTTCTTGGAGGCTTTGTCCATTTCTCTTCACTCTTTTTTCTCTTGTATTGCCTTCTCTTTTTATTTCGTTGAGATGATCTTCGGTCTCTGATATCCTTTCTTCTGCTTGATCGATTTGGCTATTAAAACTTGTGTTTGCTTCATGTAGTTCTCGTGCTGTGTTTTTCAACTCCATCAAGTCGTTTATGTTCTTCTCTAAGCTGGTTATTCTCGTTAGCATTTCGTCTAACCTTTTTTCAAGGTTTTTGGTTTCTTTGCATTGAGTTAGAACGTGTTCCTTTAGCTCTGAAAAGTTTGTTATTATCCACCTTCTGAATCCTGTTTCTGTCAATTGTTCACACTCCTTCTCAGTCAAGTTGTGATCATGTGTTGTTGAGGTTCTGGTCTTTGATGGTTTCATCTTTTTTGGGCTGTTTTTTTTTTTTTTTTTTTTCCATCTTTGTGGATTTACCTGGCTGTGGTGTCAGGGAGCTGCTTGATGAGGTTGCTTGTCTGCCTGTGGGGGCGCTACTGGGTTTCTAGGGACTCCTTCAGGTTAGTAGGGAAGCTTCCTGTGTCTTTTTTGTTTATGATGGAAGATTAGGCCCGCCTCTTCCGCTCACCTGTAGGCACTGCTGTGTTGTCAAGAATGCTGTCCCATTGCTACGTAGGCTTCCTGTGTTTTTTGTTAAAACATGTAGCCCAGTCCTACCCCTCTAGTGGTGGGTTGTGCCCTTCCTCCACTGGGCTGGATCATTCAGGGTTCATCTCAGACTGTGGCACTGGCTACGCAAACCACTAGAGTCAGAACTTCAGCCCTCTGGGGTTTGTGGGGGAGGGTAGGGACCTGCCCAGCCACACCCAGCCATCTCCCCCTTTCAGCTTTCTCTCTCTCTGTCATAGGGTAGGGGCCGCCCAGCTGTTCCCGCTTACAACTCCCTCTCTCTCCGGGTGGGGGGAGGGGGTGATAGCTCAGTCTCCAGACTCTTATTCCACTGTGCACTTGTAATTCCTGGCACTTGACTGGCAAAGATCACCTGTTCTGTGTACTGCTGAGGCTTTGGGGGAAATGCTATATCTGGACCAAAGCGCCAGAGGTGGATCCTCCAACTAGCCAGTCAGATGCATTTTCTGGGTGAAGGAGCATCCCTCCCCACCTCGGTCTGCCCTGAGTGGGCTTTGCGTACCCTCGGACCAGACCCATTGAAATGCACCTGGTACCTCAGTTGGAGCTAGGAGATCTCTGGGTTTCTGCGTCTCTCTCGCTGGGTGTTGTGTGCTCGAGTTGTGTTTAATCCGCCATGTTGGATCCTCCCCCATCACCCTCAAACTCATAGTGTTTTATGGCTGCATAGTATTCCATGGCGTATATGTGCCACATTTTTCTTTTTCAGTCTATTGTCATGGGCATTTGGGTTGGTCCCAGGTCTTTGCTATTGTAAACGGTGCTGCAATGAGCATATATGTGCATGTGTCTTTATAATAGAACAATTTATAATCCTTTGGATATATACCCAGTAAAGGGATTGCTGGGTCAAATGGAATTTCTATTCCTAGGCCCTTGAGCAATTGCCACACTGTCTTCCACAATGGTCAAACTAATTTACACACCCACCAACAGTGTAAAAGTGTTCCTATTTCTCCACATCCTTTCCAGCATCTGTTGTCTCCAGATATTTAAATGATCGCCGTTCTACCTGGCCTAAGATGATATCTCTGTGTGGTTTTGATTCGCATTTCTCTAATGACCAGTGATGACAAGAATTTTTTCATATGTTTGTTGGCCTCATATATGTCTTCTTTTGAAAAGTGTCTCTTGATGTCCTTTGCCCACTTTTGAATGGGTGTGGCTTTTTTCTTCTTGTAAATCTGTTTTAGTTCTTTGTAGATTCTGGATATTAGCCCTTTGTCAGATGGGTAGATTGCAACATTTTTTTTCCCATTCTGTTGGTTGTGGGTTCACTCTAATGATTGTTTCTTTTGCTGTACAGAAGCTCTGGAATTTAATTAGGTCCCATTTGTCTATTTTGGCTTTTGTTGCCAGTGCTTTTGGTGTTTTAGTCATTAAGTCCTTGCTTATAGCTATGTCCTGAATGGTTATGCCTAGATTTTCTTCCAGGGTTTTTATGGTGTTAGGTCTTATGTTTAAGTCTTTAATCCATCTGGAGTTAATTTTAGTGTAAGGCATCAGGAAGGGGTCCAGTTTCTGTTTTCTGCACATGGCTAACCAGCTTTCCCAACACCATTTATTAAACGGGGACTCCTTTCCCCATTGCTTGTTTTTGTCAGGTATGTCAAAGATCAGATGGTTGTAGGTATGTGACGTTGCCTCTGAAGCCTGTGTTCCAGTCCATTGGTCCGCATGTGTTTTGGTACCAATACCATGCTGTTTTGATTACTGTAGCCTTGTAGTATAGTTTGAAGTCAGGTAGCATGATGCTTCCTGCTTTGTTCTTTTTGATTAGGATCGTCTTGGCTATGTGGGCTCTCTTTTGGTTCCATATGAAATTTAAAGTGTTTTTTTTCCAGTTCTGTGAAGAGGGTCATAGGTAGCTTGATGGGGATAGCCTTGAATCTATAAATTACTTTGGGCAGTATGGCCATTTTCATGATATTGATTCTTTCTAACCATGAGCATGGAATGTTTCTCCATCAGTTTGTGTTCTCTCTCATTTCCTCAAGCAGTGGTTCATAGTTCTCCTTGAAGAGGTCCTTTACATCCTTTGTTAGTTATATTCCTAGGTATTTTATTCTCTTTGCAGCAATTTTGAGGGTGAATTTGCTCTTGATTGGCTCTCTTTCAGTCTGTTACTGGTGTATAGGAATGCCTGTGATTTCTGCAAATTCATTTTGTATCCTGAGACTTTGCTAAAGTTGCTTCTCAGTTTGAGAAGATTTTGGGCCAAGACGATGGGTTCGCCTAAATATACAATTGTGTCATCTGCAAATAGAGACAATTTTACTTCCACCTTTCCTATTTGAATACTCTTTATTTCTTTTTCTTGCCTGATTGCTCTGGCTAGAACTTCCAATACTATATTGAATAGGAGTGATGAGAGAGGTCATCTTTGTCTGGTGCCAGATTTCAAAGGAGTGCTTCCAGTTTTTGCCCATTCAGTATGATATTGGCTGTTGGTTTGTCATAAATAGCTTTTATTATTTTGAGATATGTTCCATTGATACCTAGTTATTGAGAGTTTTTAGCATAAATGGCTGTTGAGTTTTGTCAAAGGCCTTCTCTACATCTTTTGAGATAATGTGGTTTTTGTCTTTGTTTCTGTTTATGTGGTGGATTACATTTACAGACTTGTGTATGTTGAACCAGCCTTGCATTTCTGGATGAATTCTACTTGATTGTGATGGATGTGTGCTGCTGCAATCAGTTCGCCAGTATTTTAATGAAGATTTTTGCATCTATGTTCCTCATGGATATTGGCCTGAAGTTTTCTTTTTTTGTTGAGTCTCTGCCAGGTTTTGGTATCAGGATGATGTTGGTCTCATAAAATGACTTGGGAAGGGCTCCCTCTTTTTGGATTGTTTGGAATATTTTCAGAAGGAGTGGTACCAGCTCCTCTTTGTACATCTGTTAGAATTTGTCTGTGAACCCAGCTGGAGTTGGGCTTTTTTTGGTTGGTAGGCTATTTATTGCTGCTTCAACTTGAGCCCTTGTTATTGGTCTATTCGGGGTTTCAACTTCTCCCTGGTTTAGGCTTGGGAGCGTGTAAGTGTCCAGGAATTTGTCTATTTTTTCCAGGTTTACTGGTTTATGTTCATAGAGTTGTTTATAGTAATGTCTGAGGGTAGTTTGTATTTGTGAAATCGGTGACGATATCCCCTTTATCATTTTTTATTGCATGTATCTCATTGTTTTCTCTTTTCTTTTTTTGTTAATCTGGCTAGTAGTCTATTTTGATCTTTTCAAAAAACCAGCTCCTGGATTTATTGATATTTTCAAGG
This sequence comes from Sapajus apella, assembly GCF_009761245.1. Lineage (NCBI taxonomy): Eukaryota > Metazoa > Chordata > Mammalia > Primates > Cebidae > Sapajus > Sapajus apella. The sequence continues at coordinate 12,955,259 of NW_022436980.1, forward strand.
ATTTTTTGTCTCTCCATATCCTTCAGTTCTGCTCTGATCTTAGTTATTTCTTGTCTTCTGCTAGCTTTTGAGTTTTTTTGGTCTTGCTCCTCTGGCTCCTTCAGTTTTGATGATAGGGTGTTGATTTTAGACCTTTCCTTGCTTCTCATGTGGGCATTTATTGCTATAAATTTCTCTCTAGAGACTGCTTTAAATGTGTCCCAGAAATTCTGGTACATTGTGTCTTTGTTCTTGTTGGTTTCGAAGAACATCTTTATTTCTTCCTTCATTTCATTGTATATTAGTCATCATTCAAGACCCAGTCATTTCGTTTCCATGAAATTGTGCAGTTCTGAGTTAGTTTCTTAATCCTGAGTTCTAATTTGATTGCACTGTGGTCTTAGAGACTGTTTGTTATGATTTCTGTTATTTTGCATTTGCTGAGGAGTGATGTGCCTGCAATTATGTGGTCAATTTTAGAGTAGCTGCGATGTGGTGTTGAGAAGAATGTATATTCTGTGGATTTCGGGTAGAGATTTCTGTAGATGTCTATTAGGCTTGCTTGGTCTAGATCTGAGTTGAAGTCCTGGATATCCTTGTTAATTTTCTGTTTCATTGATCTGTATTGACAGTGGAGTATTAAAGTCTCCCACTATTCCTGTGCGAAAGTCTAAGTCTCTTTGTAGGTCATTAAGAACTTGCTTTATGTATCTGGGTGCTTCTGTATTGGGTGCATATATATTTAGATTCATTAGCTCTTCTTGTTACATTAATCCTTTTACCATTATATAATGTCCTTCTTTGCCTCTTTTGATCTTTGTTAAAGTCTATTTTATCAGAGACTAGGATTGCAACTCCTGCTTTTTATTTTGCTCTCCATTTGCTTGGTAAATCTTCCTCTATCCCTTTATTTTGAGCCTATGTGTGTCCTTGCACGTGAGATGGGTTTTCTGAATGTCAAGCACACCAATGAGTTTTGACTTTTTATCAAATTTGCTAGTCTGTCTTTTGGGTGGGGCATTTAGCCCATTTATATTTCGGGTTAATATTGTTACGTGTGAATTTGATCCTGCCATTTTGATGCTGGCTGGTTGTTTTGCTTGTTAGTTGATGCAGTTTCTTCATTGTGTGGTTGCCCTTTACCATTTGGTATGTTTTTGGAGTGGCTGGTAATGGTTGTTCTTTTCTGTGTTTAGTGCTTCTTTCAGGAGCTCTTGTAAAGCAGGCCTGGTGGTGACAAAATCTCTCAGCAATTGCTTGTTCGTAAAGGGTTTTATTTCTCCTTCACTTATGAAGCCTAGTTTGGCTGGATATGAAATGCTGGGTTGAAAGTTCTTTTCTTTAAGGATGTTAAATATTGGCCCCCACTCTCTTCTGGCTTGCAGGGTTTCTGCAGAGAGATCCGCTGTGAGTCTGATGGACTCCCCTTTGTGGGTAACCTGCCCTTTCTCTCTGGCTGTCCTTAGCATTTTTTCCTTCATTTCAACCCTTGTGAATCTGAAGATTATGTGCCTTGGAGTTGCTTTTCTTGAGGAATATCTTTGTGGTATTCTCTGTATTTCCTGGACTTGAATGTTGGCCTGTCTTGCTAGGTTGGGAAAGTTCCCCTGGGTAATATCCTGAAGAGTATTTTCCAGCTTTGATTCATTCTCTCCATCACATTCAGGTACATCTACCAAAGTAGATTAGGTCTTTTAATATAATCCCATATTTCTTGGAGGCTTTTTTGATTTCCTTTCACTCTTTTTGTCTGTAATCTTGCCTTCTTGTTTTATTTCATTGAGTTGATCTTCAATCTCTGATACCCTTTCTTGTGCTTGGTCAATTCAGCTACTGAAACTTTTATGTGCTTTGCAAATTTCTTGTGTTGTATTTTTCAGCTCCATCAAGTCATTTATATTCTTTAAGCTGTTTATTCTCCTTAGCATTTCGTCTTGCCGTTTTTCATGGTTCTTAGTTTCTTTGCATTGGGTTAGAACATGTTCTTTTAGAGAAGATGTTATTACTTCAGAGAAGTCTGTTATTACTCACGTTCTGAAGCCTGTTTCTGTCAATTCATCACACTCATTCTCCATCCAGCTTTGTTCCTTTGCTGGTGAGGAGTTGTGATTCCCTTGTAGGAGGAGAGGCATTCTGGTTTTGGGTGTTTTCATCCTTTTTGCACTGGTTTCTTCCCATCTTTGTGGATTCATCTACCTGTGGTCTTTGTAGTTGGTGACTTTCAGATGGGGTCTCTGAGTGGACGTCCTTTTTGTTCATGTTGAATTTATTTTTTTCAGTTTTTAAGTTTTCCTTCTAACAGTCAAGCCCCTCTGCTGTAGGACTGCTGGAGGTCCACTCCAGACCCTGCTTGCCTGGGGATCACCTGCAGTGGCTGCAGAACAGTAAGGGTTGTTGCTGGTTTCTTCTTCTGTTATCTTCATCCTGGAAGGGTACCCACCAAATGTCAGCCTGAGCTCTCATTTGTGATGTGTCTCTTTGGATATATGGAGGGCAGGGAGTTGCTTGAGGAGACAGTCTGTTTGCTGAGCTGGGACTTCCATTGTTCCATTCAGATCTGCTGGGCAAGTATGTTTAAGTCTGCTTCAGTGGAACTCATAAGCATCTTTTTTCCTAGGTGCTCTGTCCTGGGAATGTGGGGCTTTATTTATAAGTTCCTGACATGCTGCTGCCATTTTTAAGAGATGCCCTGCCGAGCAAGGAGGTAGTCTGGTTTACTGTCTGCCAGCAGAGGTGTAGCTGAGCTGCCCTGGTCTCTGCCCAGCTGCTGTGTGGACTTCCTTGTGGTTTTGTTTACAGAGGTACAGTTAGAACTGCCTCAGTAATAGCAGACTGTCTCGGTAGTGATGGACTGCCTCAGTAATGGCTGACGGCCTTTCCCCCACTGAGCTGGACTGTTCCAGGTCCCGTTGTGCTTGCTGTGAAACTCTCAATCCAGAGCATTTCAGATTGCTGGTCTTTGTAGGGGTGGGACCTGCTGAGCCAGATCACCTGGCTCCCTGATTTAGCCCCCTTTTATTCCATTGAATGGGGGGGGCTCTGTCTCACAGGCATTACAGGCACCAGTTGAAATGGCCGCCCAGATTTGTGTGAGATTTTGTGTGGAGACCTGAGGCACTGGCTCAAACAGCTGTGCTGGAAACTTGTGACACTTTTCATCCTAGGACTCTCCTGGTCTGTGGGCAGTAAAAACTTGTTTGGAAATGTGATCACTCACCCTTCGCCTTGTTCTTGCTGGGAACTGCACTCCAGAGCTGTTGCTATTTGGCTATCTTGGATCTCCCCCAAAATTGAATATTGCAAATACCAGTTTTTTTTTTTACTGTGTCTATAGTTTTGCCTTTCCCTCAATATGATATACACTAATTTTAATAATGCAGTATGTAGCCTTTTCAGATTGGCTTCTTTCACCTAGCAATATGCATTTAAATTCCTGAATGTCTGTTTGTTTCTTGATAGCTCATATAAGAGTCAATTGTTTGGATGTACCACTGTTTCCTCATTCACCTCTTGAAGGATATATTGGTTGTTTATAGTTTGGGCAATTATGAAAAAAGCTGCCATAAGCATTCATTTACAGATTTTTGTGTGGACATACGTTTCAGTTCACTTGGCTAAATATCTAGAGACATTTGATGGATTGTATGGTAGGAATATGTTTAGCTTTGTAAGAAACAACCAGATTGTTCCAAAGTGGTCAGACTGTTTTGCTTCCTGCTAGCAATGAGTGAGAGTTCCAGTTGTTCCACATCCTCTCCAGCATTTGATACAATCTGTGTTTTGGATTTGGGCCATTCTAATAGGGATATAGTAGTATCTTGTTGTGGTAACTTACAAGTCCCTAATGACATATAATGCTGAGTATCTTTTCATATGCTTAATTACTATCTGTAGATCCTCTTCCCTGAGGTGTCTATTCAGATCTTTTGCCGACTGTTTAATTGGGTTGTTTTCTAATTGTTGAGTTTTAAGACTTCTTTATATATTTTGGGTACAAGTGCTTTATCAGATACGTGTTTTGCACATATTTTTTCCCCCAGTCTATGGCTTCTCTTTTAACTCTCTTTAAGCATTCTAATTTTTAAACCATTATATTTATATATAGCATTTTAGAGTTCACACAGTTTGTTCAAATGTAATATAGCATCCCCAAATGACCCCTGGAGTTAGATGTTATCATGGCCACATTACAGATGTGCAGGCATTGCACTAGTTAGGCGCTGCAGACCTGTCCAAATGTGCTCCCCTCCTCCTAGCCTGACTGACTTCTGGGGAATGTATGTTTTCTGCTTGTGCTGGGCTGAGGGTTTGTATTAAGGAAGATCCTGACTTTCAGAGTTCCCAGTCCTCCCACCCATATCACTTGCTTGAGGTGATGCTCTCCAGCCAGTTCTTAGCCGCCATCCTGGACTGCCTGTGGTCCAGCCCCCACTGGGAGCACATACTTTGAGCCAAGAAATTTCAAAAATTTTTTCCAGAGTCCAGGGTGATTGTCCTGGAAACTAGCTCTCCTCCTTTGGCAAACACAAAACGAGCAATACCAAAGTAAATATATATAAATATATATATATATATATATATATATATATATATGTGTGTGTGTGTGTGTGTGTGTGTGTGTGTGTGTGTGTGTGTGTGTGTGTGTATATATATCCCTATGAACTGACATACTGCATTTTGGCTGAGTTGTGAACACATTTACTGGGGGCTGCTGATCACCACCTTCTGAATCTCAGGAGGAGGGTAACACCCCCTGAGATTCATGGACCACTGGAAAGGTGAATAAGCGTCTTCAGTGTGAGTATTACCAGTGTAGCAGGAAATTATGATGACGACGCACTATGGATAATCCTCATGGCATCTTCCATGCACAACTTCCACCTACCTGGGTCCACCAACCTAAAGCAGCACTGGGGTGTCTGAGCTTTGCATCTTTCCAGAGTCTAGAGATCTGTCTTCTAGCTTTTGCTGAATTAAATAAGACAGAATTAACAATACAAAGACTTTAACGGAGTGGTTAATGGTGTGGGTGATGTCAATACGTATTTGGCAGCATCTGCTGAGGATAAACTGAGAGGAACAGTCAAGAATTGACAGCCATTCAATCAGAAAGCAAAATTGTCTGGTTTTGGTGGTATCAGTCGTTGTTGGCTTCCCTGCCTGCAAAAATGTCACAGTAATTCCAATAGAGTTGTTTACACAAGTGGAAAAATCTGACTCATTGATAACACGTTTCAGTTACAGACCACTCTAATGACACTCAGAGGCTCTCTAGTAAGACAGAAATTTCCTCCAAACTCAAGAAGTTATCTGGGAACAGTGCCCTTCTTCAATCAGGTTATTTATGTTCATTGAGCTAATGGTTTTTGTCCAGTAATACATTTAAATTGCTTTCCATTTTACTGTTATGCTTCACTATCACATTTCAGAATGTCGCTTCTCTTCCTCTGTGCAGCCGGCAATTTTTCTCAAGTACGCCATGAGAGCATCGTCCTTTCGAAGTCATTTGAAATAGACCTGGCCTCAGCCACCTCTGGAGAATATTCTCTGGCTGATAATCATAGCCAAGTGGAATGTACAAATGAAGTGAAGCTGCCTAGCAGTTCCTTTCTCTGTGGTTCCCTGGGGGCCTTGTTGCAGGGAGACAGTGCACCTATTGATCTGGGAAGAAGCCAGACATTCAGCCTCTGATGGTACGTAAGAAATAGTTTTCCAGCTCTGGTATAAGAAGTCCAAGGAGGTTAGGAGAAGACACTGTCTTCAAATGATTTACAGACTGAGTCACACATATCTGGCATGGATAAAGAAAAGGAGGTTCTGTAGAAATGAACACAATTAGGTTTATACAACCTTATAGAAGCGATTGCTCGGTAAAACCAGCAGCTCATGGGCAATGGAGGGGGATAAACCCATATACTTTATTTTGAAAATTTTTTCTTTTTTAGAAATGGGGTCTTGATCTGTCACCCAGGCTGGAGTGCAGTGGCAGGACCATGGCTCACTGCAGCCTTGAACTCCTGGGCTCAAGCGATCCTCCTGCCTCGATTTCCCAAGTAGCTGGGACTACAGGCACACACAACCACACCTGGCTAATTTAAAACATTTTTTTTTGTAGAGATGAGGTCTCATTATGTTGTCCAGGCTGGTCTTGAATCCCTAGCCTCAAGTGATACTCCAGCCTCACTCAGCCCCCCGAAGCACTGGGATTAAAGTCTTGAGCCACCACACCCAGCCGAAAACCCACATTTTCTCAAAAATGGAAAAGGTAGATCAGGCCGTTGAGTGAATCTGAAGCACATATAATTCTATTTAAACATCTGGAGTAATTAGTGCAACATAAGTGCTAAAAAAAAAAAAAAGCCGTATTAAGAAAAAAAAAAAGTAGAGGCAGAAGGATGGGACAAGCGCCCATTTGTTAGCTTTTGCATTATGGCAATTTTTGCGTTCAAGGCCATTGTTTATGTGACAATGGACCACCTTTCTGTCTGATGCTGAAACTCACAACTGTGTAGGTATATTGTAAGTTTGGAAGGTAAAATTAAGAAAAGCTAATATGAGGTTAACATTCAAATGAAAAAGTTTTAACTTCCAAATAAATTGACTAGGAAAAAAATGAGGGACTAAGAAGTGTGAATCGTGCTGCTCATCTGCAGCAGTTTAATCTTGGAAACTCTGGCTCTGTTCCAAAACTTAAAGAATTATGACAGCAGTCAGTGCTCCTCAGCAGGGCAAGGTGAACTGCCGGGGAAAAACTGTGCTCTGCTGAGTGACTGGAGTGTCTCCCAGCGTCTCGCCCGCTGTGGAATTTTGCCACTTGGTTAGTTCTGCCTTCCCTTTGAATGTGGGTGAAGCCCTGCTATTCTCCGGAAAATATTATTCATCAGTTAATGTATGACTTGCTTCATCTTGCCACCACTAATTACTGATGTTGCTGCTCTCTGCAGTAGGCTCAAAAGCTGGGACGGATTCTATCTAAAATAGATCTTTGGCTGAGGAGCAGGCGGTGGCGGTGGCAGAATGTCACACAAAAACCACTCAGAAAAGGAAAAGTGCACACCCAGACCAGAAAACCATTTATGTTTTAAAAGAAGACATGTGAGCTAGGCACAGTGGCTCACACTTGTAATCCCAGCAATTTGGGAGGCAGAGGTGGGCAGATCATGAGGTCAGCATGGTGAAGCCCTGTCTCTATTAAAAATACAAAATTAGCTGGACGTGCTGGTGCATGCCTGTTGTTCCAGCTACTTGGGAGGCTGAGGCAGGAGAATCACTTGAACCTGGGAGTTGGAGGTTGCAGTGAGCAGAGATCACACCACTGTACTCCAGCCTGGCGACAGAGTGAGACTCTGTCTCAAACAACAACAACAAAACAACAACAAATAAATAAAAAATAAAAATAAAAGAAGACATATGGAATACTGGATGTGTGGGTTGGGGAGTGAAAGAGGAACCAAAAAATGTAATTCACATGGATAAATGCTCATATATAGAATAAAGTATCTTGGTCTGATTCCAATTTCCGTGTCCCCAGGAGGACTGTAGCATACTTATTAGAGTCAACCCCTATGCACTTTGGTTAGAATTTTAGATGCCATATCAGGTACGCTGTGGAGGTGTCTGAAGACAAGCATCCTACCTGTTGCTCCAGCCAGTCCTTTGTACACATGAGGTGCTTAGGAAATGTTGCTCGCTTGCTTAAAGTCAGATCTTTGGGAATTGGGGAGAGGAAGTTCAAATTAAACCTTTGGCAACACACGTTTTATTGACTGAATCTTCAGACGCCTCAGACAGGTGCCTGATGAACTTCAAATTAAACTCTAAATTTCTAAAACTTTGCTGCAGACATACATAAATTACAGTGCAGCTTGCATACCTGAGAGAGATGGTTTTGCTTTTTTAAAAGATATTTTCGGAGTTACAAGAAAGAATTCCTTTAACTACCAATCCCAGAAAAGGGGATTTTGATTTGGCCACACTAAGGTGAATGTTTAAAAAGTAGAAACCACACCTTCCCTACTCCCAAAGGGAAAGTAATCCCGGGGAGTTCTGTTAAGAATAGGTACCTACTGTAGTAAAGTCCTTTTTTAAGGATGAGGATCAGCAAGGGCTCACGTGCCCAATTTAGACCCAAAAGAAGTGGGGGCAGCACACATCAAAAATGAGAATCCTTCACAGTAGCTCATTTTTGTTCCAGGAACCCTCCTAGAGCAAAAGATTTCTTGAGTCATTCCCTCAGCCATAAAAACCTTACAGCTATTCTCAGTGAAGAAAAAAGTAAAAAAGAACGGGAAATCTAAAATAGCTCTGGTGGGCGCGGGGTGCCATCACTGGAGAAAAATTCAACGATTGAAAAAGATTAGAATTCAGCAATATGTGAGAGCTGGAACTAAGGTGATGAAACACGGGGATGGCAAAGGGAGAAAGAAAAGAGTTGGGGAATCACACTATCTGGCGACAGAACCGCCTCCTTTCTGGGCCAAATGCTTGAGCTGTACTTCCTGACCTTGCATTTCCAAATATTCCTGGGCTCTGTCAAGGCTGTAGCTGGTGCGCTGTCTAGCTCCACAATGACATCAGCCCTGGAACCAGACAGGCTGAGATGTTCCTTATCCTAGGCCACTCAGAAAGGAAACACACACAGCATGATGGATCTCCCCCAAAGACTTTGATCACATATTTGTCAGTCTTGGAGCTCTGTGGCCTTGTCTCAGCAGTTCCTTTTTTCCTTGTGCTAACATCTTTTCTGTGAGAAAAAGCTTTAAAAATAAAATTTTAAAGAACAGTAACACATACCCATTTTTTTTCTTAATGTCTTCAAAATGCAGATTATCGAGTTTCCCATGAGCTCATATGTCATTTTCCCCTGACAGCCTTTGATTCCCAGCTTCATTGGTGCTGCATTTCAACAGGCTGTCTCTAACCCTGCTAGAATGTCTTCCTGGTACTTGCACACAGTAGACATCCAGAGCAAATTTGCTGAATGGATTATTGTTATGGGTGTATGATATGAGCTGTGGGTAACAGAAAACTCTTCTGAAGCCAAAGCATGGGCGATGAAATGATTCTCCATGGTCTTTGAAACATAGTAATGGAATGAGGAACTGTTTGTAAGCAATTTTATTCTAACAATACAGTTTTGATTTTGACTGACATACGATACAGGTTTCAATGCAGGTGAGGCTAGCATTCATGTGTTAAATACTTCATATACTATGTATGAAAAGGTTTGAGGTATTCAAGGATTCATGTGCAGAATATTGCTTTTAAATTTATTTTTAACACACTGCCAAATACCCAAGCCAAGATATATGGTATGGGAAAATGAAAATATTAAATTGTATAAAACATTGTCTAAATTATTCCTGTATTTATCTCAAGGATTATATATCTTGACTTGGGAGAAATGTTTTTTTTTTATTGTACTAATTCAAGTTTTCTATTAACTATATTTGAATAAATGCTTCAAAGTATATGGTAAATCATTACCTGTTTTTGTATCTATTACATTGCTAGTACAATTTTTTATTTTCCAGGGCTTCATATGTTGATTTTTGGAGGACATAAATTGTATCTGAAGCTTAATTGGCCTTTTATAAGTACCATAGATAACGATGCCCAACTATAGAAAAGATCATTGTACTTGAGCATATTTCTTACACATATTTTCATGCTGGCTTTAAAACCATTCTGACTTCTAAACATAAGATATCTACAATCTATCTTATATAAACTTCCGCCTTCCCCCTTTCATCCTCTATCATCCTTAAGAGACTTTCAATCCTCACATTTTTCTCTTCTGACTCTCCTATAGGCAACCCTGAAACAAAATGACCTTTTGTAAAATTCCCTAGGGTAAGGAATCTCCAAGTGGAGCGAGCCAAACTATCATTTTTATCTCTCCCAGAAAGAGTTTTCTTTTCATGCTTTAATTTTGGGCCAACTGACCTAGCATTTCAGATTTTTAAAACCTTTGGCAACTTGCCTTCCAGGGCTTATCTAAAATATTCTCTCTACCCCTCCAACACATTTTCTCTTGTAAGTTTAGGGGCAAAAAAAAAAAAAAAGGCAGTGGGAATAGTGTTGAATGGAAAATAAGTGTGCTAACCTACCCTGTGTTAGCCTGACAGACTCCATCTTGCTGAGAGCCAGAGAGACTCCATCTTAACCTCCGCCTCACCCCTCCTGCCATTTCTCCCTTGAGTGCATACCTGGGTCATGCTACTGTGCTGGGTCATGCTGTGCGTAGAACTATAGAGGCATATAACCATTGTAACCATATCTTGCTTGGCAAGCCCACTTGCTGTTGTGAATACCCACCTTGATTGATTGTATGGCAAGTACCGAATACCACCCCCTTGGTAACCAGCAATCATGGGAACTGCTTGTGTATACCCACCTTGGTAATCAACAATCATAGGAACCTTCTGCCTCCTAGTCACCAGCCTCCTTATCTAACTTGCTTGTTCTGCTTCTGTAAATTCTGCTTCAGCTAGGCTCCCCCTCCCCTATCTTAAACAAGGTATAAAAAGGAATCAAGCCCCTTCTTCGGAGCCGAGATTTTGAGCGAGAGAGCTCTCGGTCGCCGGCAGTAAAGGACTCTCAATTGGAACTTAAGAGTGTGGTGCTTTCCTTCTGATTTGCTCGGGTGTAACGTAAGAACATACAGTTGACACAAATCTGTTTTAGCCTTTGGGCCTTTGGAGTACTAGGTGTGGGGAAAAAGAATCATAAACAACCCTCCCCCTACCTCCTAAAAAACAGACATCATAAAGAAGGGCTCTCTTTGATGAAGTAAGTCTCTCTCGACACTGTGGATCAGAAAAGGGTAAATATAGAGATAGGAAATCCAAACAGTGTCTAATTCCAAATGAGTTTCACTTCAGCACTTCTGTACTTTGGTTCATGGGTTCCTTTATGCGTTGGACATTTTTGGAATCATGAGGAGAAAATATTTTAAAAATTATAATCTGTGCATACCAAAAGATTCACTTTTAAAGGCTTCATCTGATAATTTTCACAGATGAAATATTTCTGGGATATGAATATCTTCTGGGGTAGGTAAAAGGGAAAAGCAGAGGTGAAGGAGAAAACAGACACAGACAAAACAGTAAGAAAATGTTGGTATTTGTTGAAGCTAGATTATGTCTATATGGGGTTCAAAATACCTCTCTACTTTTCCATATACTGTATTTGAAAATTCCTATAATTTCAAAAAGGTAAAAACTTTATGATCAATTATGATCCATAATTTTTAGTACAAATCCTTTTAAAATATGTATGGAATGGAGTCAGCAGTATTACTTTTAGCTGATTGTTGATTAGAATCACTTTATTTTCCTTGCAAGAGATTTTATGTTCTATTCAAAAGGATGGATGCAACTGTGTAACCCACATGGGACCATAAAACCATATTTATGTATATCCTGTCATTTTTTTTCTAACAGAATTTTAATCTTTGGTATGGAGCCCATTTTCCCTGACACACACACACACACACACACACACACACACACACACCCTTATTCTCAGCAATGGAAAGGTAGTGTGCTAGAGTATCTCACAGTACAACCCATTAGACAGGCTTTTATTTTCATATATACTCTTTTCTTCCCCACAGGGATGGCATGAGGATATTTCATCACTATCACTAAGTCTAGATTAGGGAGGTTAAAAGAAACCCAATGGTACGTGGGTAGAACTGTCTGGTTACAAAGCCTATTTGTTGGTAATTAGGCTGTGTGCATGCATGTGTATAGTTTCCAAAGGATCGAAAAAAAAAAAAAAACTCGGGAACATTCACCAAATCTGAGGTGTAAGTTTATACTTTAGGGAACAGTCTTAATGAAATCACTGCCACAGTTTTGTCCTAGTTCAGGGAAAAATGGTGTGTTCTGATCATTCGTCCCAGGAAGGCACCCCAGTGGCCTATCGAAGCATACCCTCTTCTTCTATTGGGCCGATCACTACTCCCCACTTTTGGAAAAAGCAACCAAGGCTGCCCAGACAATGGCAAATCACAGGCGAACACAGTTTATGGGGACACACCATTCGATGTTCTAGAATAGTTGAAATATCTTACTTTTATTAATATTTTTCCTACTGTTTTTAGTGAAAATGGTACATTAAAGGCACATACTCTATGGCCAGTAGTGTGAACACAAAGAAATATATTTGAATAATATCTTTAAAATATTTCAAAGTTTTATTAAATATTTTTATTGTTTTAAGATCACAGTTAAAGTACTTTAGCATGTTATACACATGACTTACATGTGCAATTTTTAGAAATATCAAATTAGGTATAAGATTTTGAAGAAAGAAATTATATAAATGTGTATATTGACTTTTACTACACATACATCTAAGAAAGCAATAATTCTGTTGTACCATTAAGTGGAAATCATTTATTACATGGCATGTTTACACCAACTCTAAAGAGAACCAAGCCAATTTCTGAAAGCAAAATAAAAAAAAAAAGAAAAAGAAAAACAAAACCATGAGCGATTCAGTCATGCTGAAACTGTCAAGAGATTTTAGACCCTGGTGGTCAAATGAAGCTGTGGTTAATTTATGACATGTAAGTAAGCAATTCAAACCTATGAGAAGAGTTTATAATCTGGTATGTGGAGTCTCAGGTGATTTTATTCTTTTTCTGACAGATTCCTGAGAGCAAGAGACTTGTTGAGTGCTAATGAAATGGAAAAACGTTGCTGAGCTCCAGATCGTAAGACTGCCCTACCCCCTTGTTCCACGGCTCTTAGAGCTGAGGCACTAATGTGAGGAGTCAGGGGACGTGAGCCCACCCCTCTGGTGGGCCACAGAGCGAAATCAGTGTTAATGCACGAAACGTGCATGTCTATGATTTAGGTTAGAGCTTGTGAGGTAAGATTTGCATTGTGGGTGGAAGAGTTTTGAGGCATTGAATTAGATCCTTGGTACTCGGTAACCAGTTCTGGCCCAAGTTATCAGGAAATCTTTGGAGGGAGTAGTAATATTCACCATAACCAGCTCTGTGCATAAAAATTGATTTAAGGGCATGATCAGTTTTGACCACTGACTGCAAAAGGAAAACAGCGGACACAGAATTTTTAACCACAAGGTTTCCTCTCTCAATTTAAGAGTATAAATACCACCACAGATTAAATTTGGCCAGAAGAGGAACCTTTGTTTTTTTTAAAAAAGATGGACATTTATGTATTTGAAGGAAAGGATAGCACATACAGATGGGGATTATGAGGGACTCAAATACATTTGTCATTCTATTCACGCTTGTTGTTTCTTTGTTCTGAAATGTAAAGAAGATAATGTCCTCAGCGAAACCAACAAAGTTGTTTCATATGGAGTATAACAAACTTAGCTATCACTTCCAAACGAAAGCAAAGCAGTCCATCAAACCCTGAATACTTCGCCAGACACATCTGGTAAGATGAACTGAAGAGCTTCTTTTAAAATTGTTAAGTATGCTGTTAGTCTAAATAAGATAATGTTCAAAAATCAAAAAACTCAAAATCCGTATCTAATTCTTTGGGAATGCTTGTATAAACAAAAGCAACATCTAATTAACAGTTAGTATACTTTTTATAAGGTGCAAAATAGGGAGCTATTTGGGAGAGCTAAGTCTGAATTTCTACACCTACCAGTCACTCTGAATACTTTACAGGTCAAATATAACAATAGCATTTGCTTCTACTGCCCATTTTCAGCAATACACTGTTCTCTCTGGAGCAGGTGGTTTGTGAAGTCAAAACACTGCAGTGGAAAATAGTGGCACTGAAGGTAGAAGCCAAAAAAAAAGACAAACTTTTGAAACAGGACTTACTGAAATGAACTTTTAAAGCCGAGGTAGCCCATTAGGATTGGCCTTATATGAGGGCTCTGTGGAGCAGTGCGATCAAAGGTGACTCTCCTCCACAGCATCACACCCCCAACATCCCCTTTACAGATGATGGCTCCAGGCCTCCTGCGATTTCCTTCCTTTTCCCAGGCGAAGTGGTGGTGCTTCTTTGCTGTATGGAATGCCATCCTCCAGCCTCCAGCTGCTCGTCTTCAGAACACGAATGATTCATACAGTAGTTTAGCAGGCAGCATGGTCCCACTGCTTCACATTAATGTCAAATGCCAAACTTGGAACAGAGCTTTTTGGTATTTCCCCTCCCCTCCCCACCTTATAAACAAAACATGCCATTCAGTTTTCAGCTTACTCCTCTTCTGTAGCAATGTATCATTAGCTTGAGACTTTACATAGGTGCAAACATTTCCATACATTGAGCCAAAGACTGCAGAGTGCAAACAAAATTTCATCTGACTTACAGTAGCATCTGACTTAAGAAAACAAAAGGATTTGAACACATTGGATTCTAAAAACCAGACCAGTTCAGATGCTCCTTTTTGTTCATAGTGTTCCATCACTATTTTTTTTCTCCAGCAATTTTGATGGCAGGAAGTAGAATCACAACGATAACGTGGGAATTATTTTAACATGGCTTTGCGACATGGCATCGGTGGAAAGCTCATCTGACAGAATTAAATAAATATATTTCTGATATTTTTGGGAAAAAGACTATCAGAATTACAACAGTAGGATTTATCTTTTAAAAGGGATGTTAATGAATTAACAGTTTTGATCTAAAATCTGGGAACTGACCTAATTTGGGGACAAGAACCTGTATTTCCAATGTGGCTGTGGGACATTTCTCTTTTTCCTGATCTCATATACAGTACCCAAACAAATAAAACTTTAAGGATGTCTTACAGTATTTTTTCTTTCACTCAGCTTCTTAGAGCTGCAGCTTCAGTTACTATAATATACTCTACACACTTCAAAATCACATAGGAAATACCCAGAATAACTAAATAAATAAAAGGCTAAAGAAAACTGGAACAGTACTGCGTCTCCATCTGAGACGAAATCTTCTACTTCCAGCATTGCAGAGAAGGGCGAGGACAATTTTTTTTTTTTCAAAAGATTTATATACAGGCTTGAATCCAGAAATTAAGGTTAAAAGCATAAATATTGATAATTTCAACTAAATTCAGAATGGTTTTAGAAAGATATGATACAACAATTTAGAATAAAACAGAGCAGAAGAGCATCATATTTTGGTTTGCTTGAGATATATATAAGGTGCAACAACTTATTCTCTTGATGCTGCGGGACAAATGTTAGTGTAGATGGCATTTGCTGGCAGATTAAAAGATACACTATAGCAATCTGATTTTCCAAAATAAAAAAGAATGAGAGAAATGAAATGAAAATGGTAACAAGGGGTGTGGAGGAGAGCACTACATATTGGTCTGAAATATTTGTGCTAACAAATGTTACCTGAAAATAACAACACTCCTCTCCAGCAGATTCAGGGCATGAGAAGCACAATTGCTGAAATCAAGACTTCACTCGGAGAATCGACAAGGTGAGTCTAAGGAACTATAAAGCTTTGCAGGATTTCTGCTACTCTCAGTGCCTAACCGCTTAAAAATTAAGCATTTCTACAAAAAGGTTTGTTTTAAAGTATCTGAAAACAGTCATATCCAGTTAAGTTGCCCTCCCACCCCCAACCCTGCTTAAGGGAAAAGCCACTGAGGTTTAGGAAAAGCAGATCAAGTAAGATATTAATCACATAGAAAAAAAGTAATCTTTTGTTTTGCTTTTTTTTTTTTTTTTTTAAAAAAGGTCCCATGAATATACAGCCATCTCTTAAGGAACTCTAGTGAAATGTAATCGGAGGACTGAAGGAGGGTGCTCTGGCAAAAATAGATCTATTCTAATGTGTTCTATAGAGTAACAAGTTAGTACCATTGTCAAGGTGCATGTTCTGCACCACACAATTTTTGTTGTTGGTTTTTCGTTTTGGATTTTAGCTTGTTACAATTTTCAAATCACTGCTAGCGAGTGGTCCAAAACTCCAACAGCCACCAACACTGGGACCCAGCAATTTCAAACATTCACTTTTTGTTCTGAAATTTAGAAAATATTAATAAAACAGCATCATAGTAGAACTATTATGCTAAAATCTGGAACTGCTCCCTTGATTTATTCCTACGTGAATGGGCTTAAGCTGTAACTTTGGGCTAACCTTTTACTAATTCCTTCTTCCTCCATGCCCACCAGGAATATGAATTTTTCAGGACATCGTTCCGATGCTTTGCTACCCTCTTTACCTGCTTTGGAAAAAAGAAAAACCTCTATTTGTTTTCAATCCTGTTAGTATGTTGTACATATTTTCCAGCACCGGAACTAAAGTAACATCTACAACCATGAGAAGCTAAACCTAGTCAGTACGAATAGAGTCACTTTTTGTATGGCTATTAAGTCAAATTACAATTAGAAAAAAAAAATCATTATAATTCAGTCAAGTATAAATAAGAAAGCTAGATAAAACCATGTAAACTGTCATCATTCAGAGATCTAATTCAAAAGCTTCAAACTCGAACTAGCACTGTCAAAATTCCGCCAGTTTGAAAACCATTAAAAATTATTGCTGGAATCCAATAATCAAAATTTGGTAGTTTGTGCTGTGATGCAAGAGTGGGGAAATACTTTGTGCTATAGAACAAATACCCTGTAAAATCTGTAGCCTCAGACTAATTTTGATTTATCACTTTGCATCTGTTGCTAGGAAACAAGACACTGTGAACATCAGGTGGTTAAGTCAATATGTTGAATGTTCTAAAGCCAGTTAATCTACTTGGTGCTGGCATATGTATGGTTGGTTTTACGTTCAAAAGCAACACAACACAAAAAGGAAAGAGACTTGCAGGTGGATCTATGACTGAGAGTCCCACTCTGGTCAGGCATACCTCCCTCATCATTGACTCAATACCTCCTTAACAATACAAACTCGAAATGGCTCTAAAAACCTGCAGTGCCAATTAGGCTGTGCATAGCAATTGCAACCCGTCCAGTCAATCTGTGATAGATGTAAAGGTCTGTAGCTCCAAGTCCACATGAAGTGAGTGTCTTCAATGTGTTTAGAATAGTGAAGTAATACTAAGGTCACTTCTGAATAATATTTTTGTCTTTTTTTTTTGTTGTTTGTATGAACAATCCATTGGTCACTTAGACCCCTGTGTAAAAATAAAATAATCCTCAAGGCATGAAAACATCAGTAATCTGTAATCTGCAGGACTCTTCCCCTGTCTGGGAAAATATTTGCCACAATTTGCCTCAAGCAAATTCTTCATGGTCGCTCAAGGCTAAGAAAAAAATTCAGATTGTAAGAATTGTAATTTTCTCCTCTCCCTCTCCCTCTCCCTCTCTCTTTCTCTTTTGCCAGCAAACTACCACTCTGGTGGCAAATATAAAAGTGCAGAATATATGGACCACGAGGCCGAGCATACACCGCTAACAATGGTACATCTGCCTGCCCATGCTGCTAGGAGTCTCTGGAACAGGCTTTTCAATATTTATTCTACAATATAAATGTAGGTATAACCTATTATATAAACCATCTTAGAACTTAAATCTCCATGTACAAAAAAGACTAAGAATATCTAATAATAACTAGTGCAGTGCGTCAGTTTTTGTTTTGTTTTGAAAGAATAACTAGGTAATATATGAAACTAGTTTCACACTCTCTGGTTGGTAAAAGAGATGCTGGATGAGCTACAGTAAAGGCAGCCTTTTACCAAGTTACCACCTATTACTGTCAAAAGCCTTCAATAGAAAGCAAAGCTCCAGGATCATTCTGTTTCTGCTCAATATCAGACAGATAACCTCACCCTCAAAGATTCTGGGTTCTCAGAGAACAAACTGGCCCGGATGCTAACTTCTGCTTCAAGTGAATCTGGGCCATGTGGGGCAACAAGCACTTGTTTGCAGTCTATATTTTCCACCACTTGGACTCACTAGCATCCCTCGGTAAAGACAAGGCTAGGGTAGTAGGTAAAGCACAATGTTTTACAATGAAAGGGCGCTTCACTGGTCAGCGCAGGAAATAAGTACAGGAGCCTGTGGCATTTCTTTTGGCTGTCCATCATGGGTGAGTGGAGTTGATCTCTGACCTCTGTAAAATAAAAAGAAGAAAACAGTCACTTATTATTCAGCATCTTATTAGAGGCAGGAGAGGATGATGAATAACAAGTAAGTGTGTTCCAATATCTTGTTTAACAGTTACTGCTGTTACTCACGTCATGGAATGAAAACTGTTTTTGCTTGAGAGTTTTTTCTTTTCTGTCACCTTCCTTCTTTTTTTTCCCCCCTTCCTCCTCCTCATTCTGTCTCCCTTCCTAAGATTTCATATATGAATTCCCCTCATACAACTCAACAACATACCCTCTGGCCTGAAATAACTAACCACTTCCATTTTGAAGAGATGAAATCCAAAGTACCAACAGATTTGGGGTAACTCTTTAAGAAGTGGAAAAATTTCAGTCTAGGACTGGGGTTCTGGACAATAATTTTCCTGTTGGTCCACTGATATTAAAAATGATACATTTCTTTTCTTGACTTGCCTGAAGGGTAATACTTGGTAACCTTCAGGTAACTTAGGGCAAATAAAAGCAATGACTCTGGAAGAGAAACAGAGATGGACTGCTACTCAAAAAAAAAAAAAAAAAAAAAAATAAAGAAAAAATAAAACCTACAATTGGTAGGTCTGTTGGAAAATGTCAAGGAAGTGGCTAGTCCTATCTTTTTAGAATGAGAAGCTCTGTAGAAATTACCAAGAATTTTGGAGAGTTTTCTCATAACCATGAAGGAAATTGTATTTTTACTACTAATTATGCAGAAGCTAATGAAAAATCAGCTAATCACATGTACATGGGCAGAGAGTGTTTAGAGGAAGAAAACAAGTACTGATGCTGGATTTTACATTTTAACAAACTCTAGCCTAGCTGGGCCAAAATCAACACACATGGAGAGAGAACTCCAGACAGGACTAGGAAATTCATGGAAATTTCTATCATTTGGATAGAACCTATGCCAAACATAGCTGATTTTTCATTCAGCTTTTGCATAATTAGTAGTAAAAATACGATTTCCTTCATGGTTATGAGAAAACTCTCCCAAATTCTTGGTAATTTCTACAGAGCTTCTCATTCTAAAAAGATAGGACTAGGCACTTCCTTGACATTTTCCAACAGGCCTACCAGTCGTAGCAAATGCACACTCGCTGTTCTGTAACCTACAATCGTCTGTAGTGCATAACACTGTACTGAAAATAGGTGATGTATCAGCAATGTTTTCATCGGGTTGACCTTTCGATACCGTATCTTCTTTAGAGTGCACAGAACAAAAGGAACTATTTCGAGATTCAGCTTTTACCTGCTCTGTAACTATACTCAAGTTTTATGCACAAAAGAAGAAAAATAAGGTAGACAAATTTCAACATTTGGGGGTTTCAGAATCCAAAGATCACTTAATAGCCCAAGATATTTAAGCTTTTAGAAAAGCAAAACATTTTAGAATCAAACCTCTGGATTAATCTATTTATTCACATGTGGATGTTTGTTATAGATACCACCGGTTCAATATGTTTAGCTCTTTGTTCAAGGAGGATGAAATTAAAATGCTATTTTTTACTTTTAAGATATTAAAAGATCCAAAATTTTAGTAAGTAGTAGAAAAGAAAAAACAAAAAACAAAAGTAAAAGACGAAAAGAACAATGTAAAAAAAGATGGGAAGAGGGAGAGAGAAATTGGGGTGAAAGCCCAGCTTCATCAATGGAAAGAGGAAGAAGTCAGAATCGCAGTGGAAGGGGACTATGTACTGCAACTGAGGTTCTAGCTCCCAGCGGAAGGGTCAAGAGAGACTCTTCATGATTTTCTCTGACATGACTGAAGCTTTCCTTTGGCAGTATGTTAGACAGGGAGTTCAAATTCTGACTTAGGCACAAATTGGCTGTGTGCTCTTGGCAGGTTAATTAACCGTCATGAAAATGGGACTAAAAAAGCCCAGTTGGGAAGGCGAACTCAACTTCTAATAAATATACCAGTCTCTTAGCAAAGGTTTGTTCCAACTCTTTATTTTCTGCATTTTGTAAAACTGTCTTTCTAAGTTAGGTTTCTGAACCTAATGTTAAGATTTTTTCATGGTATGAGTGCAGGTAATGTATTTCCACCCCTAACTCCATGGGCCGTCCTTTAAACTATGAACCGAGTTGTTGCTGAAGTAATACTTAATTCATTGCTATGCGACCCAGGTTCAATCGCATTAGGCCTACAGATAGAAGCCTGGTGGGTAGACCTGCTTTAACAGGTTAGGGCTCAAGTTACAACGAAGACTCTCCAGGGTGATCTGTCCTTCTAACATTAAGAATGTTAAGCGTTTATTAGATTCATGGCAAAATTCTAGTAATCATTACTGTTCTTTCCAATGGGAGGTTAAAAATAAAAAGCACCTTTACTCACAGTATTTTTTCCTATGCCTGCTACCTAACTTAGGCAGTCATACTTGAGGAACTACTTCATTTATTCCTTCACCCACTCATTTGTTCCTTTATCCATTGTTGTAACAGGCACTAAGCAAGCTGGGAATATAAAGAATAAAACCAATGTTTTGCCTCCAAAATATACTGAAAGGAGACAGAAGCATCGACAAATCAATACAACCCAATGTGGTCTGAGAGAGGCGTGATCACAGCACGCAGGAGCAACAAGAAGCACACAGCCTAGGGCATCAGGAGGACTGAGAGGAGAGGACCGCAGACAAGGGTGGGAAGGAGGACAGCAGGTCACCTGAGCAGAGGATGCACACCGCAAGAGCTTGGCCTATCTGGAAAAGGGGCAAGTGAGTCGACATAACTGCAGGGCAGGGAGTGCGAAGGACGGGGGTGACGAGAGTGGAAAGGTTCTTTGCTGCGGTTTTCTGCTGATGCAAATTGGGAATCACGGAGGGCTGGTTAACAGAGCAATGGTGTGACCATGCTTACTCTCAGCAAAGAATGCAGGCAGGAGCGAACCTGCTTATGCGGTAGCTTTTCCTAGCCCTGAATTATTATCACCCTCTCAATTCTTATATTCCCTCTTATTTCCACGATTCACAGGGACACTTAATATTCAGGCAGAGAGCTTAAATTCTCACTGCATGTGTATGTGTTTCTCCTCTATCCTTGACCGTACAACTCCACAAGCGGAAAAGTATCTGTGCGTTGTCTCCCTCAGAGACCATAGTGAATTTTAACAACGTCTGTCAGCTTTCACTTGCTATTAGGAACTTGCAACGTACACGTAAAAAGGAATTTGACTTCTTGGAGATATCCAGAGGCTATTTGTGAGGAAGTACTCGAACTGTAATATGACAGATAAATAGCAAGAAACAAACCAAGCTCATGTCAGGGACTCCAGGTTTACCTGGATGTGAAAAGAGTGTGGGGCCTACAGCTGGCTGCACAAGCTGCACTGGGTTGCAAGGTCTTTTGTACTGAAGACTCAAAGTCTAAGAAAGCAGCTCATCCATGGGTAATACACTTTGAAACGGAATATAAAATACCTGAATTTACAATAGGCTTTTTTGCCTTCCCAAAGGATCCATTAAGTAGCAGAATACCCAATTATACACTTAGAAGTTAATATACTTTCTGTGGGGCTTCGCTGAGTTCAAAGGGTTTTCACATCTATGATCTCGTCTGATGCTTACAACTTCATGATTCTTTGGGGATATCATTATGCTCAATATAAGTAAGGTGAGAAAACTAAAGTCCAGAGAAAAAAATTACTTTGTAGGAAATCACACAAGAGTTGAAGAAAAATCCAGGCCTCTGGCTTTCATGAGTGAGATAACAAGATGCTCTTTTCCCTGAACTGCACTGTCTTCTGATGGCTGGTGATGGCACCAACACCACCACCACTGCGGGTGTTCCACACGCCAGCACTGGGATGCTAGAGTTATCCACATAACATCTCTATGAAATGACTGCCTCCTGCCCATGTTTTTTTAGAGGAAAAAACCGAGGGTGGAGAAGTTAATCTTGCTCGAGATCTTTTGGTTTGCAGGTGATAGAGCTAGGACTCAAACCTCAGTCTGCAATGAGATCCAAAGCTCACGCTCAGTGGTCAGATAATACTGCTTCCCTGCTCTCAGGCTTTTTATGGAAATGCAGTTTAGCCACAGGATAACATATTCAAAATAAAATACTCGTCTGACGATATTTCCTGGTATTTTCCCATACTGCTAATTAGCATACACATTTCTGTAATACCTCATATAACCAATAGTGCTCTTGAACCAAGTTTGAACCCCGATGCCCTATAAAAAAATGTTACAAATCACATCAGAGAGGTTGATCTGATTTCCACGTTGCTTCCTCCTTCCACGTTCCGCCACTAACCTGTGCACATTTTCCATGGCTGCCACTTCAGCCAGTGCAGCGAGGCTAAAGAATGCAGACACGGCAGGCATTTCTGGAGTACTGCTCCGGGTCTCCGCGACCTCGGTGTTGTGTGAGCACTCGTCACTGCAGTCTGTCTCAGTTGCTTTAGGGAGATTCCTCTGCAGTTGTTCCTTTGGTTTGTCATCTGTAACAAAAGGGGAATCCATCAGGAGAGGATCACTCTGTTCTCTCCAGAGAAGAGACCCAGAAACTGCTGTGCCAGTCAACGTGAAAAGAGCTAACGTTCTCTACTGTTCACTTTTGCTATCCATTGACTATTAAGGCTTTTATAGAATGTCTTCTCCCCTGTAACAAAGCTCTTTTATTAAGCTCAATTACAACTATGGACAGCACTGTGCCCTGAGGCTGAGCTGAAGAGAAGCTGTGTTTTATCTGAGGTCAAAGAATGGGTCACTCTTCAAGCAAGAAGGAAAAATGAGCCTTGGCTAAAATAAAACTCAAGGGACTTCTGCACAGGGTCCTGTAGATGCTGTAAAAGAGCCCTTAAAAACCCAACAGACTAAACATTTCTCATGAAGTTGTAGCATGCCCTACTATGGCAACTTGGACACTGGGTATGCTGTGATCACATTAACCAGTTCTAATGGGAGCCCGAGTTGTTAGTTTGTTCCAAAGACCTATTGGAGAGAAGACAAAGAGCCCTCTGGTATTTACAAAGAGGTGGATGAAATGCTATGCAAGTATACCTGCTACAAATGAGTATACTTTATTATGTAGCCATTATAGAGAAGGGAGAATTTTTACCATAGTTTAAAAAAATTGTAAATATAGAAAATGACTGTTAAAAGCTTTAAATATTATCCATTAGGACACAAAAGTGGTGTGGTGCTTTTCTATGTAAAAGGGAGTGTTTTCCTGTATTTTTTTACTCCTCCTCCAAGTGAAAATGAATGAGGATACGACAATCTACAAAATGAAAGTCACAGAATTCAGATTGGATGGAAAAAGGAAGGAGGGGCCTGCCGGGCTAAACATCAGGACATCTAGGTTTTAGTCCTCATTCTACTTCTACTTTATTGAATGTACTCAGACAAAAAATGCCACCTCTTTGAATTTTATCTCTTATATGACAGGGCAAAATCAGGGCCTTGAATATGTTCTATGTCTCTAACAATCTATACATTCAAAACACACAAAAAAGTAAACAAAATTCATGAACTGTCCTTTAAGCAAACAATTTACCTCTATTAACACCTAGATTAACCCAAATCACATAAATAAAATTCTGGAGGTGCTGAGAGGCAGAAAGGCAACAGAACAGCCAAGGCCACTAGTACTTAGCTGGTATAGCACTCCAAGATTTGAGGAGCGGGGATCTCAGTGTCACTCACTGGCCACACCCCTTGCCTTGGGCTCCTCAGGTCATTTCCACTGCTAAAAAGGAAAAAGGCTACAAGGAACAGCAAACAGACCACAGGCTATGACTGAAAATGAAGAACTCAAGAAATCCAGAAGCATTCTCAGGCTCCCTACATGGTCTGAACCCCTAATACAGGAAGTGCTGGATGCATTTTAAACCTTATCTACTGGTTTGAATGCCTGGTAGTCTGGCTTGTAGTGACCTGAATAGCAGATGGTCAAATAATGATTCATCTAGTATCTTTAAAAGTCTAGGATCTCCTGGAATTTACTTAGGATTGTTTTTGTGCATGTTGAGAAAGATAAAGATGACAGTCCTAAAAACGAATTCAGACATGCTCTTGGAAAAATAGCTATGATTTTAAACATGGAATAAAACATGTTTGGGGGTCTGTAGAAAGCTACAGAATAGACTCATTTTTCAGTGAGGAACCACAGTTGCTTACAGTCATTTGCTGACATGGTGGTCATCTACTTGCTCTGGTTATCTCTGTCTAAAGCAAGCTTGTCCAACCTACAGCCCACAGGCTGCACGTGCCCCAGGACAGCTTTGAATGCAGCCCAACACAAATTCATAAACTTTCTGAGATTGTGTGTGTGTGTGTTTGGCGGGGGGAGGTTTAGCTCATTGGCTATTGTTAGTGTATCTTATGTGTGGCCTAAGACAACTCTTCTTCCAGTGTGGCCCAGGGAAGCCAAAAGATTGGACACCTCTTGCTAAAGCTCGCTCTTCTTACCCAAAGTACCTCCTGCTGGTGATACCCGGCCATCTGCTGTCCTGACAAGGTGTGTGATCTTGGTTTTCCTTGCTTTTCTCTTTTGGCTGCCCACCAAAGGTTCTTGTGTTGTTGTTGGCTCTGGAGTGTTGAAAATGGATGGAATATTTTTAACCTTATGAACAGGCTCCGTGGTGTTTTTGTCTTCTGAAAATATGGCTGAAATAGGAAATACCATGCATAGTTACACACAAAAGCAGAAAGCACCAACATTGCTCTCAGAAGGAAACATGTCTAAATTTCTGACCCATCTGAATGGAGAATTTACATTTAGAGTTTTCCAAGTACTGACAGAAAAAACAAAACATTGCCCATAACTTGTTTACTGCTAATTGATATTTGCTTTGATAAATTAAATGCAGTGAATTAAGATATCCCCTCTCTTTTACATTTTCTAAGTCTGGATGTTGCACATTGGTGGGGACGATCATTTAGGCAAATATGAGTATATTATGTCCTAAAAGGCCCCATGTCCTATTTGTAATCAGGGTCCCTATCTGAGATCCCTTTGGCCAAATGGCCTAGAAAGGATGGAAAAAAAAAATTCTTTTCTTCAGAGGACACTAAAATTAAAGATGGGCTTCTTAACTTTATATTTATGGTTGGGAAATGCTTCCAAGCACCAGGTTGAACTGATCAGAAAAGAAATTGAGGCCTGACTTTCTTTCATGTATATTGACAGTGCAGTAAGGATAGGAGAAACACTGGTGAAGCCAGCATGCAAAGGAAAGAAACTCTTTCATTCACTGGATTCTAAAACAAGGAATGCACTTAGTAAGACAATTTAATGAAGTCCCATATGTCAGCCTGGCTTGTGGAGAGGCTAGTTTTAGGTATCCTCATTGTAACCCCACTAAATCATTTGATAGCACACTCCTGTATCCTGAGTCACTCTGTCAAGAGCAAGGAAGACACTTGTACCACAGACTTTTCTGGTTTACACAGAATATGGATGCTTCTGTCTTTTCTTATATACTCATTTTCTTAGGACTTTACCCCCTCCCGACTTTAACGTAAAAGTAAGACAAGAATGTGTAGATGTGAGTTTAGTAAGTGTTTAGAAGTATAACATAGTTGAGTTTTATAATTGGGACTTAGAAAAAATTTCAGTGACCCAAGGGCTTATTAGCAGAGAAAAGAAGCATTTTCCTAATTTTTAACTATCCAATTTCTTAGGATAGGCATAGAAATCAAATCACTTTTGACGAAGATGAGGAGGATGTGGGTCTGAAAACTAATGTCAGCATGACAAGCCCTAAATAAACTAAATCCAGAGGAGGCATATCTGAAGATATCTATTGGTAATAAAGCCATATATATATATATGTGTGTGTGTGTATATATATATATATATAAAATAATTAGAAAAAAGCTAAAATAAGAGGAAGAAAACTAGAGCAAGAATAGCTCAGGGTGTGAAAAAATGAACTTGTTGGTATAAACACTTGCACAGGCCTCATTTAAAATTTTTAATCTGTGTCCTTAATGGATTCAGGTACATCATCAAGAAAGAAGGGCTATGAATAAATAAGATTTTTTTTTTTGTCCTGGAAATCATGGCACCTTGTCTTTAAAAGATGTTTGAAAAGAGGGGCTGATTCCAGGCGTCACATTCCAAAACAAGTGGGAAATAATTTCAATTACATCAAAAGAAAGTATGTAAAGCAGAAATCACACCATCATTTGTGGTTTGGCCTTACCTCAATATTGCATAACAGATGGCTGTGTGGAGACAGGCTTAAGATAACAGTTATTTAAAAAAACTGCTTGGCAATGCTCCCAAACACCTTTTCAAGTAAGTAGTCAAAAGTCAGAAAAATATTCCTTTTAAATTGCAGATCTATTCCCGGGTCAAATAGGTCTACCTCAATGGTGGACTAATTTACTCTCAGTTATTATACTTAGTCTTAGAATATTTATACTTTGATATTTAGCTTAACACAGGACAGTGGTGGTACATATTTTAGGACTTTTTTTTTTTTTTTAGTTTAAACTTCAATAAAAGCTTCCAGCAAAATAAAAAATAATTTGGTTAGAAAAACCCCAAAGAAGTTGCATGATTCTAATTTAGCCTTAAAATTCAAAGCCTCCTTTAAGTATAAAGAAGCCCAAAATCTGAATGTACAATGAGAATTAAATAACATCTATAGGACATTCGCAGCCTTCAAGATTTCCAATGTCTTATCCAGATCCATCAGCTGTCCCTCTGATTACAGAAGGAGTCTTGTTCACCACTCCAACAGAATCACTACATTGTGGATGCAGTGAGTTTACACTCCAGGAAGAACACTAACCTCTTCCCTTGTCTACTTCCCCTTCCCAGAAAAGTACAGAACATGTAGAAATCAGGGTATACAGTGGGGTTTCAAAGATGGAAAGGTGTATCATATGCTGCATCAGAACTGATTGTGGAAGGAACCAAGAAGGTAAAAGAAAAGGCCTGGATACCAGAAAAAGGCCAAGTCGGGTGGGAAAGATGACTTGCTTTTTACACAGAGACCATGGGGTCATGGAAGTAACAGTCACAGAGAGACCAGAATTCTACTCCTGACTTTTAAATTTACTAACTGCAGGACCATGGGCCTCTGTTTCTTCAGAGATGGAGGTTGGACTAAATATTAACTCTAAAGGAGCCATCTAGCCCTAAAATAATGTCAGATTTTGCTAATAGGCTACAGTCAGGGATCTGGCCAGGGGCAACAGCAGCAGCAGCAGCAGCAGCAACAACAAGCCTCTAGTCAGCTCCAGAGTCACAGGCTGGGGAACAGTACTCCCTTGACTAGCACTGTTTTTGTTTGCTTCCTGAGCCTTCAAACGGTCTCATTTCTATTTAATGGTTGTTCGTTTTCTAGTTTGTTCCAGATGAATTGGTAAAAACACAGGAAGAAGCATAAGGCACAGTTGCAAAGGGGTTGATTACAAATGGAGGTACAGCTCCCGCCTAAAACCAGAGTGCAACTGGGGATAGCTCAGAAACCAGCAGGCAAAGAGCCTGGGGGCCCAAAGCAGACCAGCAATACTCAAGTCCCAAGGGTCAGTATTTTGGAAGAAATTAAAGGAGTGAATCAGACTGCAGACCAAGTGGAAGAGGCCAAAAAAAAAAAAAAAAAAAAGAGAGAGAGGGAGAGATTATGTCGTAAGTTGTAAGTTCTCCAAAAGAAGGTAATGCCAATTAACCAGAGTCTCCTCTAAACCTACTGTTAGATCAAGATCCAATGATGGGCCCTGCAGGTGATGCACATTTGATAAAGGTATGCAATGTGACCTTGCTAGAGTTTGGAAGAGGATAAGGGTCCAGACTCATGTTCTGACCCAAGGGTTAACCCCAGAACATGCTGTCTTGTTCGGTGGTTTAGACTGAGGACAGCTTTCAGGATCAGCCCTTAGGGAGACCCTGCCCCTAAAACAGAAGAATTAGGGAAGGCAGATGAGGCTGAGTCCAAGAAGTAGTTTTCTGGGTCAAAACAGTAGATCTGAGTCCAGTGACACTGGCAGAGCAAACAAAAGCTTGGTGGTGAGGGATATGAGATGAAAAAAGTTCTGAGAGGGAAATGAGCACAAAGGCTGAGTACAAAGACAGCAAGCTAGTTCCTCCTGACAGCCCCCAGCCTAATGGAAATGTAAGAAAAGAAAGGCTTTGTCGGTCCAAAACAAATTACTTATTTCTTTTCCGGCTTTTAACTGAGCACACAAAACTACCCGAGCACTGCAGAACAAGTCCACAGGGCTAGTTTTTACGCTCAAACAATAACCATAACACACTTGAAGCGTATCATCTGAGAGTGATAATGCAAGCTCACTCCTGGAGCCACATCAGGAATGCAGCAATAAGAGACTGTCTTGTTTTCCAAACTCTGATCCCAAAATGTGGAGTAAGTTTTTTGGGAAAGCAGCATTGCTCTTGTATTGTACCCCGTGAGGCCACTAGAGTGCTCCAGAGTCATGAATTCACATTCCAACTGGGGTTTCAAACTTGCAATGAAATTATTATAGCCAGATCTGAAATCTAATTGCCTTTGGTAGTTCTCTCATGAGCTGAAACAGCAGTCAGATGCTGAATAGAACACAGGAAAAAGAAGCAAATGAGCCTGATCCAACATCCTGAGATACTTTGCTGAAGTTACACAGGAACTATTTCAAGCTTAAGAGATCGAGTTAGCCTGGGCACTGTGGATCATGTGTGAAGTCTAACCATAAACCAGAGTTTTCCTGCCTGTAATTAGATTTATAAACTGCAAAGAGACAAATTTTAACAGAGATTTCCTAGTCCTAGGTTTTGGGTTGTTTTTTTTTTTTTTTTTCTTTTCCTCTTGTGAAATATCATTTATATTTTCAGCATCTGAACCAAAAGAGGGTTAAAAGTCTACAAATATGAAAAACGGAAAATGTAGTAGCTGATGTACTTAAATGGAGAGATGATTTCTTTCCTTTCTGCTTGTATTGCTCAGCATTTAGTTTCTTACCATGTATTTGGGGCTGATAAACCCTCCTTAATTCACTGGGAATGCTGTCTTTAAAAATATGTATGTATGTATGTATGTATGTATCTATCTACCTACCTACCTACCTACCTTTCTATCTATCTAAAAGCCCCCTGTAAACTATAAAGTGATAGGAAGTATTAGTTATCATCATTATTATTGCAATTAGAAACTTCTAGCTTAAGCATGAGCATATGACACTACAACTTGGTAGAAAGATAAACACAGGGGCAGAGGTAGGAGGTAGGTGTTCTTGGTTTATTTGAAAATCCTACCTTTAATTCTAGGCTGTGGACAATTTTTTTAATAGATACATACCAAAATTTCAGGAAGTGGTTTAACAATTTTGAATTTTAAAAGCCCAGGGCTTAAGAGAGATTATAAATTTAGCACTGAAATATATTACAAAGCACCTAAATAGTTCTGAAATTTTGAAAACACGATTGCAAGGCAGCTACACACAGGGTGGTATAGAGAAAACTGTGAACTAGAAGTCAAAACAGCTGAATAGTTGTAAAGCATCAGTTGACTCAACATTTCTATTAAAGACATCAGCTACAAACAATTCCTGTCTAACATTTGAGCAGGATTTTAATCTTACACATGCTAAAATTATTCTACATTATTGTTATATTTTCTGTCCTTATATATTTATACCCTCTCCAAGGTGAAGTTTCAATAAGCAGTGATATACTCATAGATGAGAGACAGGATTAAAGGCCTAGGAAATTCACAAAGCACATAGTCACTACACAAACAAGTAAATGTTGGAGATAGTAAGAAAATAAAAAACTGAAAGTGTTAACTTTGAATAACCAGTAATTTCTGATGCTCAAATCAATTCCTGTTTTTCCTGCCCACATCAAATGAGTTTGTACCCTATACTAAATAATGGACATGCGTTTTTCAGTGCATATTCTCCAAAAGTTTTGTTTCACATACATTAGTAACACCAACAATAACTCTACTTTTACTAAAGCTTGGGACTGCCTATAAGACTCAAAAGTGACGTTTCTGCCCCAAAGGCAGAAAATTAGGGCTATGGAATATAATACTTCTAGTAACAAAATACTTACTCAAAATACCAGAGCAATACAATCATTACCAAGTGTTAGAGGGGAAATAGAATTTACAGTTTGTATATTACTACATCTCATCATTCACCCAATCTCCAATCACACAAAATATATATGTACTTAATACAAACGTATAGCGTAGTTCTAGTGAGGTTAAACAATTTGTCCTACTGAAAAACGCTGATTAGCGGCAGATTTGAGACTAGAACCCAGATTTCCTAATACCCAGGTAAGTGCTCTTTCTACCACACCGCACTTGCTCTGGTACCTCTGTAGAGTTTTCAGTGTTTAACAAAACAGAATAAAGTACTTAAAACACTATCATTTTAAGTAAAGAGTAAAGTGGTCCTAAATGTCCTTCAAACTCTTCTGATAGTTCATCAGTGCCTTACATTGATCAAAACTGTATGGAATATATTTTTAAAATATACAAGAGCTAATGTACCAATTTGAGGATCTTAGGATTTAATGCTGTGAACAGCACAATTCGTATTTTGTTTTGCCAGTACTGAAGCAGGATATTCCATAGGGGTTGTGAATGTGAGTTAACAAGTGAGCTAACAGATGTATTGCTGGTGTTTTCTGTAAAAGTAAAATTACATGGAAGCCAATGTGGCTCATATGACCTATGTCTACCTAAATAAAAAGTATTTATGTTTAAAATGAACTCAAACTTGACCATTTTTGAGAGCTAACTTAAAAACATGAGTATTTTGGATAAGTGACTTAAGCCAATTGTGCATTTTATTTTTTTCTCATTTTCAGTAAAGGAATGGTAACATATTTGTAAGTCAAAACATGTGGACTAGGCCATTAAGTTCCCATTTCTGGATATAAGTGAATCAAAGGAGTTGAAACAGATGATCTCTAAAATCCCTTTTAGTTTTCAAATGAAGTGACTCCTACAAAAATGTCAGCTCTTTAAAAATATCTGCATTGAAAAAAAGAGAATCAATAGGAAAAAAGAAGAGATGGCAGAAACCATTAACCATTGCACCATTAACCTTAACCATTGCAGAAATTAGCCTTCACCAAAGGGCTCAATATTTAACCTTAAAGTCACAAATGAATATGGCTGCAAGAAATTTCAAAATCAAATCTGCACCTAGGATTTATAACATGACTAGTTAATATTAGATTTTTCCTGGGCTACCCATAAGCCTTGGGGTGTTCTATTTTAATGTAGTTAGAGGTACTAGGGGCTGGGCTAGAAAAACATCCAGGTCAGAAGTCACACCTGCAGGCCTGCCCATGCCCAGCCAACCAGGTTCTTATTCCAACTCCCACAAGGCATAAGCATCTGCCTGCAACATGAACTGCAATGTTGAATATGTTTAGCTGTGAAAAATTCTAATCTCTGATTAATGCGATTTAAAGGTTACAAACTGCCCTTTAACAGATTAAACACCACATGATACACTGTCTGACCCTTGGCAGGAGTCCCCCAAATAGCAGTTTTTTGTTTTGTTTTGTTTTTTTGAGATGGAGTTTTATTCCTGTTGCCCAGGCTGGAGTACAATGGCATGATCTTGGCTCACCGCAAGCTCTGCCTCCTGGGTTAAAGCGATTCTCCTGCCTCAGCCTCCTGAGTAGCTGGGATTATAGGTATGTGCCACCACACCTGGCTAATTTTGTATTTTTAGTAGAAATGGGATTTTTCTATGATGGTCAGGCTGGTCTTGAACTCCTGACCTCAGATGATCCACCTGCCTCAGCCTCCCAAAGTGCTGGAGTGAGCCACTGCACCTGACCCCAAATAGCAGTTTTGATGTGAAAAATAAAAATAACCTACTTATTAACACATAAGTCTAATGCTGTTGGTTGAACCTATAGAAATTATACCTTTAAAAAACCTATACAACTTATGCCATTTCCAGCTTCGACTGTCTGCAATTAAACAGTAACATTGCTTGTCTTACCTTCTGTAGGGTGAATGGCATCTAAGAAGAGTTGCTTGTTTGACCATTTATCCCCACTTCCTAAAAACGACAGGAAAGGAAAGAAAAGTGAAACTCCACTCTTGGTAGATACCCATGCTACAAAAACAAGACGGTACACAAACTTGAAACATCACACAAATGAAGCTGAAATGTATTTCAATTATTTAATTCTTAAAATGGTATTTGTCAGCTAAAATAATGAGGCTGTACAAAAAATGGATTGAAAACAAAATTTTTGTGTTTTATGAAATATAGCGGTGGATTATTTCTGCAACTTTAATCGAAGTAATCTGAAGATCAATAAAAAGGAATGAAAAAAGCTGACATTTTCACCTAATGAATCACATTTCTTTACTGGAAGCAGAGGAAATAATAATATCAATATACAAAACAAAACCAAGAAGCTGAAGTGGAAGTGAAAAGAAAGCCCAAATTAAGTAAAAGGTTACATACAGGAACACACAGGCACACATGTCCACATACAGGAGACAGCTGCATTGAAAGCCTCATTCAAGAAACACGGAATGCTTCACATCTGGCCATGCAAGAAGGATGCAAATGGGCACCAGATGAGGTGGTTTAGGGCAGTCACAACACTAGCATGCAGGGAGATGCTCAAGAAAGCCAGACCTACAGAATACATGGCTGCACTGAGCCAGATGGGAAGATTTATCTTCTATGTGAAAGAACAATAGGAGTCCTACACTATGGGAAGAAAGAGATCTTAAGATGAGCCCTGAAGATGTTTAAAGGCTCATTAAGATCATACCAGTGAGACAGACGTTCCCAGTAAAGAGGGGACAGAGTGCAATCAGTGTCTACTGCCTTTTCAAAAAACAGGCACGTGACTGAAGGAGATGGGAACAAGAGGCTGGCAAACGAAAAGGGGAAAAAAGACAGGTTACAACTTAAGAGTAGAGAAAAGGGTCCACAAGAATCCTCAAGTGTCAGAGGAAGTACAGAAACGGTGGCACTTTCACATGAATATGAAACTGTAAGATTTCATGAAGTAGGAAAATGTGGTCATGGTATGAAGGGCTGCTAAGTATGTGAAAACCAAGACTAATCAAAGAAAATAAATGGCTAAGTGGTCAAGAAGCCTCAGTTGCAAAACGCACCAAATACAGATGAGAAGAAGCAATTTTAGGATTCACACGGGGCTCTGAAAATAGAGACAAATATGGATTTGTATAGGAATCCAAGTGAAGGAGATTTGCATTTAGCTGCAGAGACCAGAAGGAATGAAAACACCGCGTCAGGAGCTGATGGCATTGAAGCAAGCACAGGGGAAGACAAGGCAAAGGCAGTGCATGGAAGCATTACTCAAAGATGAATCACAATGGAGGTGACCAAGAACTCTTCACGGAGGATGGAAGGCACCAATACCTTTTTCCGGAACATTAGGCTTCTCCTTTTTGTGCTTATATTTGCTGACAATTTTGTGGAATAAGTTCTTTTTCTGAGACTGGAAAGGACCTACAGACAATATTAATATAGATATATTTTAAATTCACAATGTTTCATAAAACAATATTGTATATTTTTCAATAATTACACCCTCCTCCCTCCTGTGGAATAAGCAAATTGAGTCGCAAGAAATGTCATCTTGCATCTTTACTTATTTAACTGGTGCTCAGCCCTGTTCTTTAGGCTATTTAAACCAGTGAGATTTTCCTTAGAAATGTATTGGGCAAAGCCTCCATTAAGGCTGGGACTCCCTAAGCATAAACTTCAGATTCAGTGAGTAGAAACAGACTATAACCAATAACAGCAGAGTAGCTAGGGTCTGCAACAGAGAAAAGATTTTACTTTAGACTCCTAAATATCGTGAAGGAAAGGATGGCATATCTGTTTTATCTCTCCAAAGAAATGGATTTTCACAACAAGGATAGCACTTTGAGGACAGCAGTTGACCCGACAGCATTAGATAGATTTCTGGCCTTTTCTGAGGATAATCCGGGGGACAAAAGTGACTTAAAAATAGAAAATATTGGCCAAAAAACTTTATTCTGGGTGGAAGTGGGAGATGTTTCAGATTCTTAGTTTTCTCCGATAAAGAAACAGAATTGAGATTTTTTTTTTCCAGTTAACAATCAGAAATACCAACAATAGCCCTGACTTCCCCAAAGCCCCTGTGGCATCTCTCTACCTACCAACAGCTGTAACTACATGCTCTGCCTTCTGTCTGCAGGGACCATCTTACACTCCCATCTGGTCAGCGCCTCCACCGATGGCATAGCAACACCCTCCCTGTCCAGCTCAACACCATCATTTCTGCCTCTCGAATGGGTCATTCCATCAGTATACAAACATAATTTCTTTTAACTTAAGAATGAAAAAGGTGGCTTCTAACCAAACCTTCCTCACCTCAGTTACTGTCTTAGTTCTTCATTCTCCCTGTGGCAGAAAACTCCACAGAAGGGTTGCCTGTGCTGTCCCCAGTTTCTCTCCTTCCATTCTTTTTTTTTTTTTTGAGACAGGGTCTCACTCTGTCACCCAGTCTGGAGTGTCGTGCATGATCTCAGCTCACTGCAACCTCCACCTCCTTGGCTCAAGCAATCCTCCCACCTTAGCCTCCTAACTAGGACTACAGGTGTGCATTACCACGCCTGGCTAATTTTTTGTCCTTTTTTTTGGTAGAGTTGGGGTTTTGCCATGTTGCCCAGGCTGGGCTCAAGCAATATACCCACCCTGCCTCCTAAAGTGCTGGGATTACAGGTACGAGCCACTGTGCCAGCCCCATTCGGTCTTAGACTCATTCCAACTAGGTTTCTGCCCTGCCACTCATAAAAAACTGCTCTTCACGGGGTCATCCGGTACCCCCATGCTGTGAAGGCCAATTGTGGGTCCTTATTGCACCAGGCTGTTCCTGTAGCTTCTGACCACTACAGCCATACCCTCTGCCTTGAATGCCTCCTTCACTGGGCTTCTAGGATACCACCTTCTCTTATTTTCTCTTCTCCATCACTGATCTTTCCCTCTGCTTACTCTTTTCCCTGACTTCTTAATTTTGGAAAGCTCTGGGCTTGGTCCTTATCCTCTTCTCTATTCTCACTCATATGGTATTTACCTCTAGTCTCAGGGCTTTACAATAAAATAAAACTAAATGAATAAAGTAAATACCAGCTATAGGTTGAAGACTCAAAAATGCATCACCCCAGCCAGACCTCTTCTATTGTGTGTATATGAAAAGCCAGCAATCTTATACTATCTCACAAGGACTTAAGAGATCCAGAGCTCCGTTATCTCCATAATCTCATATCCTGCTGCTCCTCCTCTCCTTCAAGTCTCTCTAGCTGCATGGGCCTCCTGGCAGTCCCCTGCACATGTAGTTGCAGTGTTCCTGACTTGAGGGCCTCTGAACCAGCCATTACCCTGCCTAGAAAATGTTCTTCCCCATGATGTCCGCATGGCTAACTTCCTGACCTCCTTCAAGGCTTTGCTTAACTATCTTCAGACCACTCTGTATAAAAAAGCAAGTCAACCCCATGCCCATCACTTGATCTCCCTTTCCCTCACAAACCTATTCTTTTAACTGATTTTTAAAAACAGCTTTGTTGAAATATAATTAACATTCCACACAATTCACCCATTTATAGTATACAACTTGTGGTTATATTCAGATATTTCTAACTGCCACCAATTTTTGAACATTTCATCACCTCAAAAAAAAAATTCCAAACCCTTTTAGTATTACCCCTCCTATAGCTGTATTCTCCCTCTCTCTAAGCAGCCTCAAATCTCCTGTCTCTATAGATTTGCCTATTCTGGAAATTTCATATAAATAGAATCCTATTACGACGTCATTTTTGACTTCGCATAATGTTTTCAAGGCTCCTCCACGCTATAGCAGGTATCAGGGCTGAATATTCCATTTAATGGGTTTAACACATTTTGTTTATTCATTCAACAGTTGGTGGATACCTGGATTATTTCCACCTTTTGACTATTATGAATAACAGTTATAAATA
Organism: Sapajus apella; assembly: GCF_009761245.1. NCBI lineage: Eukaryota > Metazoa > Chordata > Mammalia > Primates > Cebidae > Sapajus > Sapajus apella. Next base: position 12,991,170 of record NW_022436980.1, read on the forward strand.
TTCAAGTAGAAGCTTCTGTGTGGACATAGGCGTTCATTTCTACAGGGCATATACCCTAGAAATGGACTTGTTGGGTCATGTGGTAACTCTACGTTTAGCTTTTTGAGGACCTACTAGGCTACCGAAGAAAGCAGCTGCACAATTTTGCATTCCCACTGGCAGTGTATAAGGGTTTCAATTTCTCCACATCTTTGTCAACATTTGTTGTTATCTGTCTTTTTTTTATTATGGCCATCCTAAGGATGTGAAATGGTATCTTTCCCACTGTGGTTTTGATATGCATTTCCCTGATGACTGATGATGTCAATTGTATTTTCACATACTTATCGACCATGTACTTGTTACCTTCTTTGGAGGAGTATCTATTCAGATCACTTGCCCATTTTTATGAGCTGTCTTTTTTACTGCCGAGTTGTAAATGTTCCTTATACAGTCTAGATAAAAGTTTCTTATCAGATATGTGATTTGCAAATATTTTCTCCCATTCTGTGGGATGTCTTTTCACTTTCTTGGCAGTGTTCGTTGAAGCACAGAATATTTAAATTTTCATACAGTCCAAAGTATCTATTTCGTCTTTTGTTGCTTGGGCTTTGGTATTATATTTAAGGATTCACTGCCAAATCTGAGGTTATAAAGATTTGCCCATTTTCTTGGAAAGTTTTGTTGTTTTAGCTTTCACATTTAAGCCTTTGATCTATTTTATGTTAAATTTTGTATATTATATGAGTAAGTATATAACTTTATTTGTATGCAGATACCTAGTTGATCCAGCCTCATTTTCTGGAAAGACTATACTGTTCTCATTGGATATTCTTGGCACTGTTGTTGAAAATTAGTTTACCAAAAATGTGCAGGTTTATTCCTGGACTAGCAATTCTATTCCACTGACCTATATGTCTATTTTTATTCTAGTACAATACTCCCTTGATTACAGTTGTTTTGTAATTAGTTTTGAAATCAACTGCTAATTTTTTATATTTTAAGATTGTTTTGGCTTTTCTGAGTTTCTTGAAATTCCACATTAATTTTAGGCTTGTTTGTCAATTTCTACAACGAAGTCAGCTGGAATTCTAAGAGGGGTTGGGTTGAATCTGTAGATCAGTTTGGGGGAGTGGTTCCATCTTAACAAGTCCTCCAATCCATGAACATGGGATGTTTTTCCATTAATTTCTATCTTTGTTTCAACAATGTTTTGCAGTTTTCATTATATTGTACTTCTTTTGTTGGTTAAATTTATGTCTAAGTACTTTATTATTTTTGATGCTATTGTAAATGGAATTATATTCCTAATCTCATTTTTAGATTGTTCAATTCGATTGTTCAAGTGTATCAAGACAGAACTAAGTTTTATCTAATGATCTTATAACCTGCAGCTGTACTGAACTCATTTATAATAGTTTTTTGGTGGATTCCTTAGGATTTTCTATATACGAGGTCATGTTATCTGAGAATAAAGATAATTTTACTTCTTCCTTTCTCACCTAGATACCTTTTATTTCCATTTCTACCTAAGTGCCCTGGCTGGAACCTCCACTACAATGTTGAACTATGAAGTAGTGAGAGTGGACATTCTGTACTGTCCCTTTTCCTAGGGGGAAAGTATCCAATACTTTTATCATTAAGTTTCATGTTAGCTGTGTATTTTTGTAGATGCTTTTTATCAGGTTGAGGAAGTTCCCTTTTAATCCTAGTTTGTTGAATTTTTTTTTAAAACATAAAAAGGCATTGACTTTTATCAAATGCTTTTCCTAAAGCTATTGAGATAATCAAATGTTTTTTTTTGTTTTGTATTCTATTAGTAGGGTATGTTACACTAATTGGTTTTTGGATATTAAAGCAAACTTGCAGTCCTGGGGTAAAATCCCACTTAGTCATGAAGTATAATTCTTATATGTTGCTGAATTTGGTTTGCTAGTGTTTTGCAGAGGATTTCTGTGTTCATATTGGTAAGAGATATTGGTCTGCAGTTTTCATTTCTTGTGATGTCTTTGTCTTGTGAATGTCTTGAATGTCTTTGACATTAAAGTAATGCAGCCCTCACAGAAGGAACTGGGAAGTGTTTACTTTTCTTGTACTTTCTGGATTTACTTGTGGAAAATTGGTATCAATTCCTCCTCAAATGTTTGGTAGAATACAGTGGTGATGCCACCTGGGCCTGGGCTTTATTTTTTTTTTCCAGGTACTTTAAAAATTACTAGTTCAATGTCTTTATTGGTTATACATCTATACAGATTATCTATTTCTTAAGCCAGTTTCAGTAGTTTGTGTCTTTCCAAGAATTATTTCATACATGCTATCCAATGTATTGGCTTTAGTTGTTCATAGTATTGTTTACAATTCTTTTCATTTTATAGTCAGTAGTAATGTCTTTTATTTCATCTCTGATTCTAGTAATTTGAGTCTTCTCTTTTTTTCTTGGTCAATTTAGCTAAAATTTCTCAATTTTGTTATTTTCAAAAGGCTATTTTTTGGTTTCATTGATTTTTCTCTATTGTTTTAATATAATTTCATTTCATCAACTTCTTCTCTAATGTTTATTATTTTTTTCCTTCTACTTCCTTTGAGTTTGTTTTCCTCTTCTTTTTTTGAGTGTCTTACAGTAGAAGGCTAGGTTACTTATTTGAGATCCTTATTATTTCTTAATATAGGTATTTAGAGCTATAATTTTCCCTCCAATCTTTGCTTTAGCTGCATCTCTTAAATTCTCTTCTACTGTGTCTTTATTTTTATTCATTTCAAAGTACTTTCTGATTTCTCTTTGATTTCTTTTTTGACGTAATGGTTATGTAGGAGCATATTTAACATCTACATATTTGTGAGTTTCTCCAAGTTTTTTTCTACTAGTGATTTTTAAATTTCATTGTACTATGGTCAGAGAACATACTCTGTATTATTTCAGTCCTTTTATGTTTATTGGTTTGTTTTATGGCTTAGCATATGGTCTATTGTGGAGATTGTTCCATGTATAGTTGGGCAGAATATATATTCTGCCATTACTGAGTAGAGAGTTCTATATGTTTGTTAGTTCCAGTTGGTTTGTATTGTTGGTTCAAGTCTTTTCTTGTTGACCTTTTGCCTAGTTGCTCTACCAAGCAATTCTTTTTTCTACATCTCACCTTCAAACAGATTACATATTTTGCTTATTATTTAGATTTATTGTCTGGTTCTCCTATTATATAATATATCTTCGTGACATTAGAGTTGTTTTCATTCACAGATGTAATCTAAATGCCTATAATGGTGCTTAGCATATGACAGGTACTCAATAAATATTTATTCCATGAATAAATAGAGTTCTTAATGCACTCACTCGTTATCACAAAGTAAGAGCTCAAGAAATTATAGCTGTTGCTGTTATTACTGAGATCATAAATCTGTGCAAGTGTTTTCTGGTGACCACACTAAACAATCCTTCTAAATAACCAGTAACAAATGCCTCTAAATTGGCTAGTGGTGGTTTAAATGAAACTAGAAATGCCTCCTTGTTCACTTCTTTGGGAAAAAGTGAGTAAGAGAAAAGAAGATAAATTTAACAAGTATAAAGAAAATATATCACATGTACATATTATACTACTACAGGTGCCTCTAAAATCTATTTGCAATCACTGCCTCATGTATTTTATACAACCCAAGAAACTGTAGGCTAGTGGACCCGAATGATACATAGACAGTCATGGAAAACACAAGTAGGGGAAAGGAGAAAAATAACTCTACTACTCAGGATCATAAAGATCGTAGTGATTTACCTGTAGGAAAATAACTTAATAATAGGGTATTGGCTCATAGGAAGAATGATATGAAATAGTAGTTCACAGAAGCAAACTGATTCAATGTATACAGTGTGTCAGAAAAGAAGAAAAGAAATATATATTTTTGGACCCAATCATACTCAGAGAAACCTAAAAAGTAATTTAAAGACTAAGCTAAAGATAGAGCTTGTCAATTTTAACATGAAACAAGAACAATCATAGTAGTTTTGTACACAGAAGAGTTTCTGTAAACTTAAATTTTTAAAATTCCTTTCTCCTGGCCACCCCCCAAATCATAGATATAAAACTACTCTAAGTAAATGACAACTTCAGATAAAAAAAAGAAAGTGACAAACTTGAAAAGAAATAGATAAGATCTAACTGTAGTCACTGAAAAGGAGGAATTTTAGAGTCAAGAAGTTTTTTGATTTCTGCTAATCAGTGTGGCATATATGTTGGGTATTTTGTCTAAAGGAAATAAAGTCAAAATTTGTAATAAATAGAAATATAAGGAAATTTACTATTATATTTTTTCCTTAGTTAATTATTGCATTAATGCAGAAGTGTCCATGGAGGAGGAAAAATGGTAGAAAGCTGAAATGCAGTGGAAGGATTTTAGAAGGAATCACTCAGAAAACAAATATTCACAACTGTTCTTCACTCTACTACGATATCTCAAGCTTCCATCCTACCAAATTTCTGAAGGGCATTAGCTGCATCCGCTTCAGCTTCCTTGTAAAAAAAAAAAAAATCCCTAATTGCTGGTACGCAAACTGGCTTAGGTTTAAGTTAAGTTTTACTTAAGTTTTTGGGCAGATGGCCTGTATTCTGAAGGTATCAATCTCTTTTGCACCTCAACTTCACAGCTGGGCAGAAAACAACAGGGCCAAACCACAAGCTGAGAGATTAGGAGGGGTGCCAGAAGGACACTGACAATAACCTTTCCAAAACATTACTGTTCAAGGCTTGCTGAAAAATGAAAGTTTTGGGGGTGAGAAGCTGCAGCGACACAGGAGACACTTCAGCATCAGCCTAGCATGATACTGTTTCAAGGTCAGTGAGTAAGGTGAACCTGTTCTTTAGATCTGTTGTCAGAAACAAATGTCAGGCATAACTCTGGTGGCGGTGGCTTTTGCCCAGGTTCTACAGTTTCATGTTTTTAAGTTATATATATGTATACATATAAAGAGCAAGGGTTTTGTTCTAAGACTAGGCTGCCATTTCTGTATTGGACATGTAAGTAATGAGCAACCAATGAAAAAATAAATTTCTATGTGATATTTATAGCAATGTGCTCCCACCTGCAGGGCATGTGCATTTACTGACTTGAATACGTTCTCTGAGTCAGTCAGCCACAATCAGGTTAAGACTAATTTCACTGAGTTAGACATGCATGCATTAAGAAACTCAAAATTATATTAGGTATAACTTTTATACCTGCAAAGGTGCTGCCACCATATTCCTGAAGAAATGTGGTGGCCGTGCAGACTCTCAGTTATGGGGAAAGATAGAGAACTCTGCCCAACCTGGAAGCTAAAATTTCCTACTAGGAAATCTATTGTCACATCTCAGTTCTCTAAGACTGAAAGTACTGTTGGGCTGGCTCCAACCCAAACAGTGGATTCTGTCTTCAATCTTCAATCTTGTAAACCTGCTTCTTTTATTCCCCACTGCAATTTTTAAAAATATTCAATGCCTTAACCATTTTTAATTTTAGTCTTAAAATGTAAGTGTGTATTGAAAAAAACATAAGAAGGATTAACAGTATGTTTGATAATGGGCCAAGGAGCTATGTAAGGATAGAAAGAATAAGGTGGAGAAGTGAGTCCAGTTGGCATAATTTCAACACAGTTCTTTTTCTCCATGATCCTACTTCCATTGAAAAATTACTATTCTAGAAAACTCTGACTTCTGATACTTTTGTAAATAATGCTTCATACATTAGCAGTACATGTAAAAACATGTGTAAAATAAATCCCTTAGGGAGTTACAATTAAATTTGACACAATTTAATGATTTCATTTAAAAATATTTTAAAATAACATTGAGATAACTCAGAAAACACTAAGTTTGGGTTGATTCAGCTGAATTGCATTGTGAGTTAGATTAGAATTTGCTAGACAATTCATTTTTAGAAGGAAAGGGAAATTCTATTCCTGTCGTCATGCTCTGTTTTAATATAACACAGCCCAAGTTGGAGGAAAGTGGCCTTTAAAGTTATTTTTGCCCCTTTTCATTGTAAAGTTTTTAATAAGACTCATGACATAAACATAAGAGGCAGGGCAGAGACAGTAGGATGACCATGGGAAAGACAGGAAGAGACTACTTGGAAATACAGACAGGAATATGGAGACTACTGAGAAAACAGAGGAATAAGCCCAAGCAAGTATTATGACTTTGAGCTATACAACTACATAAATGCATATGTAAAAATTTCTTCTAGAAATTACATTTTAGAAAGATTCAATACATTTTATGTAAGCCGAAGTACCTAAAAAGGTACCTAGTGTAAGTCCTGAAGAAAAATATAATGAATATTGAATGACAAATAAAGGAAAAAACAAAATACGGACAAGTGGCAAATTATTAGAGGAAAAATTAGGTTTCTGATGGACATATACCCTTTACTGATGAACTAATGACCTCATACACAATGTTTGCTCTGAATGATTCATTATGCAAAGGTGGAAAGGGTCTAGAGTCTAAGAAAACAATCTCTTCTATCCCCTAAAGATCAGGCAATTACAGCATAGCTGGCATAATAATTTCATTAATAATAACTTGAAGTCTAGTATATTGGTGCTGCTAATGCCAAATTACAATCAGTCACAAATACTATTTCTTTAGTTTACTGAACAGATAATACATTGATTCCTGCTTTATTTTAATTGCATTTTGCTCTATAAATCAGAAGGCAGAACAAAATCTGATCTTGGAAGACTTCCCACATATGTAATTACTGATATACTGTATAAGAACCAGTGACTTTGTGGCTTGAGAGATATAATGTAAGAGTTAAAATGATATTGTATGAAGTATAATCCAAAGCTCCAAAAAGCTATTTCACATCAAAAGAAATACTGTTAATCTCAGCTGGGAGAGAAAAATCGTCTAACAGACAACTAAGACCCAAGAGAAGGTCTCATGAAAATAGATCCTAACTTCAGGGTTTTATAGCTTTACAAAAATAAATCTATTGTTACATTCCCTAAGAGATAATTCAGCCAACTTCAGAGCTCTAACGTGAATGTTTTGAGCTGCAAGAAGTAGAAGAAGGAATAACGTCCTGCACATCTATCAATTAAGTTCCATTTTATTGGCTTGTCAGGTATTTATCAGCAACTTTAAATCCAAGAATTATGGGAGCTCAAGACTCCTGGCATCTTTGGGCTCATGGACGACTTTTCCTATTCCTAAATATCTCCAGGGCACAGGGACTGTCACTTCACTTGGCAATCCATTATGGTGCTCAGCTACCTACCTGTCAACGAGTCTACTTTATTTCTGTCTTGGAAAATCTTGATACAACCCTGATGAGCAAACTTGGCGATGCAACAACATTTCATTTTTAGTTCTTTATTCACTAGACTTGTTTTTATTGACCACAGAGGAAAACTGAGCTAATTCTAACATGACTTTTATATACCTCCCTGGCTTTAATCACGAAGGGGAAATTTTCTTCAACCTTTCAGTTCTGTCTTGCGATACAGATCTTAAATTGACCCTGTTTGGTTGTGTCAATTCCAGTGTGCAAAGGGTTTTTAGGCGTTGAAGGAGACATGTTCGGGTTTTATCAGAGAATATACCATAATTCTCCCTTGTCTATCTACCTTAAATTTTCCCTAGTCTATATACAGTCCCTAAAACTCATGAAATTGTATCTCTTTGTTATTATTTACAACAGATCGATCAATTAAAATCCACAAAAGAAAGGAATTAATCTGTTTTGATTAAATTATCCAATTTGATGAAGCAGGCAATAGGCAGAAACTTTTGCTGGGTAATTAAAAGAATTCTTCCAGCAAATCCTGCTAGAGTTTGTTCCTGAAAGCAACTACAGCCCAGCCACCCAAGCTCTTCATCTCTCTATTCCATGTCCTTATAGGAGAGCCAACTGAATGAAGTCTTTCATATCTGTATGGAAAACCAGAGGTACATTTTCCCTACCAATCTTTAGACCTTAAGAAAAATCAGAAGACAAGTTTCGCAATGAAAGCTATATTGCCATTTTGAGTAGTACAGTCCTTCATTGTGCTTGAAGGGCAAGATGTTTAGTACTCCAGTACCTGTCCCACAGATGTCAACAGTGGTCCCAAGTGATGAGACCACTGAAAATGTCCGCACCCTCTTACAATCCCCCTTTAGGATTATAGATTTTTCCCTGATGAATGCTGTGATCCATCCAAGTCATGCTGATAATTTTTAAAAAGCTTCCCTGATATAGGCAGGGGAGAAACTGATTACTTGAAAAGCATTTTTAAAATTTAACAAAACTGATTATATATATTATATATATATATATATATATGTATGTATGTATGTGGCTGGAAGATTTCAGGTAGTTTTATTTTCTTTGGTCTATAATGCCAGTAAAGAGGAGTTAGCATCTGCTTATCAGGTAAAAAGAATGATTTACACACCGAGAGTTCAACCTGTTGTGGACAGGACACAAGGAACAGAAGAACTGGACTCAACCAGCAGTTTCTGTTCAAGAAAAGGTTAACACCCTAAATTAGAATTCTGGAGAGCAGGAGGTTGAAGACTATAACATTTTTGCAAAAGCTTTGCTACACCTTTACCGGCAAATAGACAGACTGAGATGCCAATGGAAAGGGGCTACAGAAAATAAGGAAAAAAACAAGAAACAAAGATAACCTTGGAAAGCAACTTGAGATTCTAACTCCCTATTGCCTCAATTCCAAATCCAATTACATGTCTAAAGGGAGCTGCAGAAACGTAGCTGAAGGGTCAGTTGAGATTCTGACCACACAGCAGGAAGGTACAGGTCACATCTAACCTTTGCTGGTTTTAGTCGGTTCTGAGGACACATTTCCAGTCTTCTTCTTTTTTCTTGGGACAGGAACACATTTCCGGTCAAATGTAACAGGACTATATTGAGGAAGGCTGTTGAATTTTTTTTCAAATTCTTCATCCAGCTTTGCGGAGCTATTAAAAGGGGAGAGGGGAATCAATCAGCACCTGACCAAATATGACAGAAAATGACGCGAAATATATTTTAAGATATTCCATTTGAAAACAGGGTCTCTGGGTATTAGGGTATGTAAGAAAATTCGGTTCAAGGAAAAAAACATCTTTTCTGAAATGCTTGAGATTTAGCAACACAGTTTTCTTAGTAAACTCGTGTGACAGGTTATTACCTTAGAAAAGTAGAAACATCATTTATAGTATGAGAATGTTTTAGAAGTGGGGAATTTGGCATTCTCTCCACTGACATATGAGCTTTTAATAAAGTTCAGTACAAAGCATACTTTAGTCATATAGTTTCTCATTTTATAGACTCATATACATGTATATAGGGCAAGCTTATTGGTAATATGATATATTGGTAGTTTTGTAAGGTTAGTTACTTTAAAAAAACTTACTGACTACTGTTTGATTAAAACATAAACAAAAAGCATTGATATTAGGAAAACATTCTGGAGAGTTGAGTAGAATAAAGACAAAATATTCAATGAGCGAAGTAAAGCCAGTTTCAATGAATGCCCTGGCACAGAGGCAACATGATTTAACCTAAATCACCAATGACTTCAGAAATGCCACCAGCAAAGTTGGGCATCTCTGGGCTGGTGCTGACTGTCTCTAAGGCCCCACAGCAATAGCAACATGCCTGCTGGATCCTAGGCTGGCTTCTGGCTTTCATTTAGTGAGACTTATTAACTAACGTGCAACCTAGCCAGATGGAAGAGGCTGTAGGAGAACTGCTACGCTTGGTAGATAGAAAATGGAAGATGTATTGGGAAAAGGAGAGCAATTTTAGTACCAAGTTATAAGAAGCAAATGTGTTAGGCTGCTAGCTAAGGGATGTACTAGAAATGTTCTTAACTAAAACCGTTTTGGAGGAATATACAAGAGTTGAGAAGCAGAGAGAAGAGGGTCAGATGACTAATTGAATGGTCACCAGGAAACGGCAATTACGGAAGCGCCCCCTTACGAGGCGGGATATGCTCCAAGACCCACAGTAGATTCCTGAAACCACCGACAGTAATAAGCCTTACATATGCTACATTTTTTCCTATACATGCATATTGTACAGTGGGATATGATAAGACAAGGGTATGATTTACGTACCGGGTGGAATGAAGTGGGATGGCATGAGATTTCATCATGGTACTCATTGCGGAGCATAATTTAAAACTTATGAATTGTTTATTTCTGGAATTTTCCATTTAGTATTTTCAGACCCAAAACCACAGAAAGCAAAAATATGGCTAAGGTAGAACTGCTGTACTAAGTTCTATCAAAGCAATGAAGCATAATGGGTGGAGGTGATGATTTTCCCTTTATAACATCACCTTTTCTCATTCAGTTAAAAAATGTTTATTCTGATGGAAAATCAGATACAATTTGATACTAATCAAATACTATCAGAAAGCTGTAAGTTGCGAATTTTTCAGATACTCTAAATACCCAAAAGAGAACTAAAAATGTGAGATGTAACTCATTAGGTCTCTTAAGACTTTTCTCAATAAGAAAACAATAATAATCATTTATGTTTTTCTTAGAGAAGTCTATTAAATTAGATCTGTCAATACTGAGCGAATGTTTCTTGGCTACAGTTAACAGGTAGCACATTTTCTGAGATAAAAAAGGTTTAAAATGCTCTACAAATCTCAGAACAGACTGACAGGAAATGCCATTTCTCCCTGCTTAAGTATTATACTGGCGTGTTCTAAACAAGGCAAACCCAAATACTCAAATCCTGGACGGCCAATATTTAAAGGGGGAAAGGAGGAAACGGCACTGAAGTTTACTGTTAATTTAAAGCTGTAAAAAACCATCTCCCAGATATACACATGTGCCTTCCTCAGAAATGATTAAAAAACAAACACATACAATCCACATACCAATCTCTTTTCAGGAACAGATTTTCAAGATTGTTTCACTTATCTTGTTCCTCAAAGAAAATTGATGAAAATCTCTCTTACAGCTTCAGCAGTTTCTAATAGAAGCATCAGAGAAATGCTTCTGCTGGGGAGCCTCAACGCTTGCTTTATTCCCCTAGGACCTCACATTGCCTACATAACGCCTGCTGCTCTCTCGGTGTGCAGACCCACAAGGCAGTGACAGTTCTTCTAGAATGCATAAGAGCACTGGTCTAGATGCTTGCAGGTCATTTAAAAAAGATATTCTGCATTTAAACTATAATTTGACATTGAAATGTGAGCATTTTCATGTCATTATTTAAGCAAAATGTAAGCAAAACTAATTTGAAGTACTTTGGATTTTAAAAAATTTTAGAAATGAAATGTATAAAATTATAAATATATCATTTCAATATGAATAATCTTAAAGAGCCAGCACTCTGGGAAGTAATTTCTACCTTGCTACTTTGTGATGACCTAGAGTCTTAGAATTAGCCAGACTTAAAGCACTGCAACATCTAAGGAAAAATATATCATTCCACAAACAGACAAGCAAATATTATGAATAAACCAAATGCAATACACCCAATGCATACAATTTGCATAGCTTTAAACACACTTAAGAAAAAAATACGGTGAATATAACAATGTACTTATTTCTATTCAAAGTATTCTTTTCCAATTGAGCCAGCAAGAAATCTCAAGAATTTTCAAAACAGTCTAACTGAATATGCAGATACTTTCCTCACCAATATAAATATTGGATCTCATAACTAGCAAAATGCTTTATATTAAGATGGTTATTAAGAGTCTTTGGCAAAACATTAAATATAATTCTTAGTGTTTTTATCTTGATGCCTGCCATTGCTTAATACTGCATTTCAATACATAATTAATATATTGAATATTCTCTACAACAGAATATTTGACCTAATGTTTTTATATTAGAGCAAAAGAAGACAGTTTGAACAAAATAAGGTCAGAGATAGAAGCATAATTTCATTTACCTTACATTTTTCAGCTGTCATATTTTATAAACAATAAATGCATATAGTATGTAAAATGGGCAAAATGTAAACATGCTTAACAGTATCCATTCTAAGCTTCAGATGGAAAAACACATCCTGGCGATATTAAAGGATTTACATTGTCACAGTGCTATTATATGGTAGATGTTGATTCAAAACTCAGGCCCAGGTCTAAAATCTACATATTTTCACCATTCCCAAAATGCGAATGATATTGTCATTCACATGACGATGTTAACAGCAGATATAATGTGATGCAGTTGATTTGTGTTCAGTAGGGTGCCTACTAAGATTGTAGGCAGTGCTGAGTGAGTAGTGAAAGAACAAGCATGCTTAGTTGGTGATTCATATTTACCTTGAAAATCCCACCCACACTTAAGGCCTGTGTAGTACAGGTGACTGGGCTCACAGGCACTTACCCAAGGAGACAGTCTTCCTTTGGCTTTGTCTTCTTGAACTTCTTGCTCCCACTGGTCCCACTCTGATTAAATGTCCAGCTTTCTTCATTCCAACACCCTTCATGATCAGAAGAGTTTCCTTTTCCTGAGCTTCGTTTCCCTAAGAAAATTCAAGAGAAAGGATATGCTTGGCATATGGGTGGGCAAGGGGAGATCACCTTAGTAGCTTCAGGAGCAACCTCTTGACTGCTCACATATCATTTGCATGACACTATTTGTAACTGTTTCAGAGTTCTCAGAGTGATTCATGCTGGACCGCCTTTAATAATGGAACATGCAGAAAAGTAACTTAGAGCTTCTGGGATTAATTGCCATGTAATTCAACACGTATCACATGACTCAAAGGGACAGACTAACTGTAACTAGCTTTTCCATTTGAGAACCAGCCAAGGTATGTATGGGAGTCTTTTGCTGGTGGGCACTATTCATTCTAATTTCCCTAAAACTCACTGAACTGACATCCCTGGAGATGAAATAGACCCTCATAACTTCATTTGGGCCTTGTTAGACCTAAGACTCACACGTGTCTGGTTGGAATACAGCTTGGCAAAAGGTAGTCCTCCAGCCAGATGCTATATTTTAAAATAGATGAATTTATATGAAACACTCAATGGAATAAAGGTATACATATTAACTGTTTTCTAGATATTATAATGTTTTAAAGAGCTCTTTGCTTCAAGTGATCCATCTGCTTTGGCTTCCCAAAGTGCTGGGACTACAGCTGTAAGCCACCAGGCCTGGCCCACTTCAGTTATACCTTTGATTACCTAATGAACAGAGCTACATAAGGCATTTGCTTCTGGAGCCAACAGGTCAAGATTTTGACAAACATATCTGCTTGATGCAGGAAATTCCACCAGTTTTAGAAACCAAACCAAAAGCTCCAAATATTTAATAATAATCTTTCAAAACAAAAAGTCAGCTCATAACAGTGGGGGGAAAAAGACATTAAAATTACTTTAAATACATCCCGAGAACTACCTACAAAACGAATACAGACTTTCCTTGATGGTGCTAGAAAACATGTAGGTAAAAAAACAATTATGATCTATAAACCATAAAGAAATATACAAATATGTTATTTTGATACCACATTGTTCTTTATGGCAGTTCTTTTCAATAGGCCTAAAAGGTGAAATTCTAGTTGGTTTTTGTATTCTTTTCAGGTTTGTAGAAGCTACTTACCTCTGTCAACATTAGCTCGCAGAGAGGTGAGCATGCCCTCAGACACCAGGGTTTTATAAAGAGCACCTTTGCAAGACCTCTCGGATTTCCTGGAACCACAAGTTTCTATTTTTCTGTGACAGTCACTGTCCTCGGGTTTGGCCTGTCCTGATAGGCTGGGTGGTAGTGCATCTTCCATGGCGGTCAATGGTTCTGCCTTTATACCCTCTGGCGCCTCACCAGAAATGTTCTTGCTGGCAGAAATACAAATGAAATCTGAAGGTCTTGACTCTTTGGTGGTATCTGAGGATTTCTCCTTTGACATTTTCTTCTCTCTTGATTTCACTTTTTTCTTTGGTGGCTTCGCATCCAAAATGCTTCCCTTGCCACTTGAGGATGTGCGGACCTTCTTGCGAGGGGTATCTCCAAGCTTCTCTATGCCCCAGTCTCCTTTTGCGACAGCTTCAATGGTGTATATGACGCTCTCAATGTCAGACTCTGAAGACTGCCTCTTTTTGCAAGCTTTCTTGGGTGTGGATTTATCATTTCCATGTCGATCCATTTTGCTTTTTTTCTTTTTCTTTTTTAGCTTTTCTGGCTTGTTTAATGCTGTGGGATCCTCAATAATCATAATTCCATGAGGATGGCACATGTGATCCTTTCTACTGGGAACATCACTTATTATTATCTTGCTACTGGCAGAATAAGAAAAATCAGGGAAATGACTACATTTTTGATCTTCTTCTAACTCTTCCTTTCTAATTTCTTTGGGATCTTCCATCTTTATAGCCATTATGTCATCTATTTGCAATGCTTCAAAATTTCTCAATTCCTTAGAATCTCTTACATTTTCCTTAGCCGATTTTTCAAATTCTGCTTCCTTCTGTAATCTGGTTTCATCTGTTTTCTCCATTTTAATTTCTCTTTCTTCCTTTCCCTTCTCTAATTCTTTAATTCTTCCACTATCAAATTCTTTTCCTTTCGTTAGCTTTGATTCTTCCATTTTCACCCCCTCTGATGCCAGGCACATCTAAACAATTAAAACAAAATGGGAGAGCACCCAAAAAATCCTTATTATTCCACCTTCAAAATTAAAGTTTTCAATTATATCCGTTTTAAAAATAATCAAAACACACTTTAAACTTTACAACAATCAGCCTACTTCTGCCAAACTAACTGAAATGAACCAAATTAACAGAAGGCTGTGGGCACTGGCATACAATCATTCAACTCTCGTCAAAATATCTCTGAATTGTCATTTCCCAGTTTCAAAAGAAGCATTTCCTATGAAAACAAGACCTGGTAGAAGGAGGAGGGGATTCAGAGTTGAGAGACCCAAGTTTGATTCTTACTTTTGCTACTATTAACTTTGCGACCCAGAGTGAATCACTTATCCCCTCACTCCTCTGTGGCTTCTGTAAAAGGAAAATAATCCTAGATTCTATCTCAGAGGATTCTGTGTGGTATAAGTGAGATGAGGTACTTAACTGTAGTACACAGGTTGAATATCCCTTATTCGAAATGCTTGAAAACCAAAGTGTTTCAAATTTGGATTTTTTTTTTAAATTTTGGAGTGTTTGCATTATATACTTACTGATTGAGAATTCTGAAACTGAAAATCAGAAATCTGAAATGCTCCAATGAGCATTTTCTTTGAGTGTCCTGTCAGTACACAAAAAGTTTTAGATTTGGCAGCATTTTGGAGTTTGGATTTTCAGATTAGGAATGCTCAGTCTGTTTTAATCATCCAAAAGCTCTCTTCAGATGTTTGCTTTTTATTTTTTCCCCAAGGGAAATGAGGAAAACAAGTAATTTCTCCCTGTCCACTTAATATGATGATTCACTAAACAATTACAGAAGGTTTTGATTAATGAACAAAGCATTGTAGGTCCACAAACGCTGACAGACAACTCTGAAGTCACAAAAGCTCTGGGAACAAACTTTTGTTTTTGTTTCCTTAATTCATTTGGTGGCAAATCTGATCTGATGTGAACTCAATTGGCTGAAAATTCTAACCTGAACCAACCTGTAATTGTTTACAGTCTTAAGCAGTTTATTTCACTTGCTGTGACTATTTATACATTTTTATCACTGGAATCGTGATGCATATGAATACACACTGCGGAACTTGGTGTAATATGTATCTATTGTATCATTTTTCTGAAATCTGAAAGATTCTGAATACCAAAACACATTGGGCCCCAATTTGGTTAAATTTTTATAATCTTCATCAAAACTCCCCAAATTTCATGTATAGAACATTCAAGGGGAAAGTTGTCATCTTCCTCTCTGGCTCCCAGATACCTTGAAACTTTAATACAGAGCAGTTTTTTAGAAGGGAAAATTTAAGCTTATTGTAAAACTTGTTTTCAATGCCTGGGTTTTCATTGATACACACTTAACTGCAAGGCTCCCAAAATGCCAGCTCCCACGGAGGACACTAACGATACAAAAATCAATAAGGTTGGGGCCAGGCGCGGTGGCTCATGCCTATAATCCCAGCACTTTGGGAGGCCAAGGCAGGTGGCTCATGAGGTCAAGAGATCGAGACCATCCTGGCCAACATGGTGAAACCCCATCTCTACTAAAAATACAAAAATTAGCTGGGCATGGCAGCACATGCCTGTAGTCCTAGCTACTCAGGAGGCTGAGGCAGGAGAATTGCTTGAACCCAGGAGGCAGAGGTTGCGGTGAGCCAAGATCGCACCATTGCACTCCAGTCTGGGTAACAAGAGGGAAACTCCGCCTCAAAAAATAAATAAATAAATAAGATCAGGTCTGTCTGCCTTTGAGGAACTTATCAAGACGTTGATGATGCTGATTTGGTCAAGGGCAGCAAGGAAGTCTTGGTCGTAACTTATCTACTTTGTATTGGCAACTGACAAGGGAAAGAGTATTGGGGGTTGCTGAGTCAATGCAAAATCAAGCACATAAGTAGGAAACTCATCTGTTTTTAAAAATCATCATTTTATTAAATGGCAGTAAGCTGTCAGAGATCATTACCATCTGTAAAATTCATTTTTTAGATGGAAAATACATTGAATTAAATACCAGATGCTCTTTTGCCTAATTTTTCTCTTAGTATTTTCAATGCATCACCAATCTTCCTGTGAGAATTATGTTATGATTAGTTAAGTCTGGGAAGAAATTAAAGGAAGGGTGGGGAGAGGCAGACACTGCAATTAAAAAAAGTGAACATGACAAGAGCACACAGCCCTTCGGATCATTCACAGGGAAGACACGAAATATTAAGGATTCACAATAGAGCTGTCTTTTTCAAGAACTCAGGTAAGCTAACCTTTAGACCTCAGCAAGTGGCTAGGAAGACGATGAACTTCTCTTTATTAAACATAACCAGAAATAAGCTCAAAGAAAAATGTTAATTCTGAATCATTGAACTCTTTAATATTTGCTGCATGTTTTACTCTTCTGGAAGAATGTACTGTTTTTTTTTTTTTGTTTTAATCAATTTTGAAATAATTTTTATTTTCCTTTCTCAACTATTATAGCCCCTAATGAATAACTATCCCATGTGGGGAGAGAAATTCTATTAGCTCTGGAAAGAAGGCTAGAAAGGCATTCTCAAAGTAGATTTTATGTTTTTTCAGCCACTGTCACTCTGGTGGCTTTTAATAGGTCACTTCAGGAAACTTTACCATATAGGCACTAGTTTTTTGTGGTATGCTGACAGTTTGCATTTGCACAGGTTCACCTTAGCAGACTTAATAATATTTTGCAGACTCTATTCTCTGGTTCAATATATTTCAAAATGATTCTCTCATCACCCCTGATAGGATTCTACAGCTAGGAATGAAATGGAACAAATGCATACATTCACTCTGGGGACATATTCTGGAAAATAGCACAATATTTCTTGTGTAGGTAATTACACCAAACACTAGTCATGCTTTACTTCCTCATTTCAGGCTCTTAAAATTTTTTTCACAGAGTATGCTAATCCTAAATTATAGAAAAAACAATTATATTGCTGGAAGTGAAATTATAAGTGTGAATCAAATAACTGAATTAAAACTACAAATCGCAAATCTACTGATTAACAAAAAAACCCAATCAGACTGTCAGAGTTGGCCGTCACTCTAGAGGTTTTCTACTTTTACCTACCCAATTCAGGAATTCATTTTACTACAATATTCTTCAGAGTTAGTTAATCAACTTTTGCACAAAGACAATGAGCATATCACTCTATTAGAGAACAATTCTGCTTGAATTTTTAAAGTATTGAGCAAAAATCAATCACCCTTAGTTCTATTCCCTGAAAACACATGAATTTACTCTTTCTCATATGACAGATTCGATACCTGAAGACAGCCTTTATGTTTCCATAAGTCTCTTCTCATCTCCCTTAACAGCACATTACATGTAAAGGCTTCCATACTCCCAAAGTTGGGGCCCTCTTACCTAGATGCACTAAATGTTCTGAAGTGAGGTAGGTTTTATTGAAAGAGGCTGGGCTCATGACCAAGCATCTAGTTTGCTTAAAGCCACAACAGTGAGCTATGTAACTTAGACTTGAACCTCTAGGAGGAAACAAGCTGAGAAATACGGTAACAGTACATCCTACATTGGGCTGTTGTGAGGCAAAAATGAAGAATTATGTATGCAAACGCAACCTGTAAATGATACAAAGCATTATAAAGGTTGGGGAAAATGAAAATTTCCTATCTATCTATCTATCTATCTATCTGAGACAGGGTCTTTCTCTCTTATGTAGACTGGAGTGCAGTGGCATGATCATAGCTCACTGCAGCCTCAACCTCCAGGGTACAAGTGATCCTCACATCTCAGCCTCCCAAGTAGCTAGGACTACAGGTTGATGCCACCACGCCCAGCTTTTTTTTTTCCCCACCCTATAGAGAACAGGGTTCTTGCTATGTTGCCTAGGATGCTCTCCAACTCCTGGCCTCAAGTGATCCTCCTACCTCTATCCCCTAAAGTGCTGAAAGTATAGGCATGAGCCACTGCATCTGGCTAAATATTTTAATTTAACAATATTTTTTAAAAAACTATGTTCCTAGGTTATACTAGATGAGAAGGGGTAAGTATTCGTCAGTTGATAAGAATGCTCTTTTAATGGGACTCAGATTAATTTTTTAAAAATAGGTCCCATTTCTGGCTTGTATGACATTATGGTCACGTAAAATTCTGGATGTTTTTATACCCACATAATATGCTGGTAAACTTGGTCTCTCCCATTCCGTATTTTTATATTTTATGTTTTGTATTTAGATGCAAGGCTTTCCATATTTTCTTATTAAGTCGATGTCTTCATAATAAACTTAATAAGAAAGCTGCTTTTCACGTCTTTGTCCAAATCTTTGGTAATAATGTTGAGCAGGACATGGCCAAGGACAGGGCCTTCTGCCAAACTTCTAGAGCCCTTTCATGAAGATCATTTGAACATTAATAAACTTCAGCAATCTAAGAATTTTTTTTATAATCCAGTCAAAATTCCTCCCATTTTGTTCACAAAACATCATAACATTACCTGTCAAAAGTCTTGCTAAAATCTGGATAAAGCATGCCAATAGCATTCTCTTACTCAATCTTATGACCAACCGTAACTATACCAATTAGAAAATGAGGTTGGCTTTTGCACCAGTCAGGGTCTAATTAGGCAAACGGAGGCAACCTAAAGCGTAACTAACAGTGGGAATTTAAGGCAGGGAATAGGTTAGTTACACAGGCCATGGAGAGCTGAGGCACCCAAACAGGAGGTAGTGAGAAAACCCAGGGGTTGGCAACAACAGGAAGCCACAGAAGAAACAAATAGGGGAAAGAGTGACACTGAAGCTCAGGGGACAGGTCCCCAGTGGAACTGGGAAGCCTGGGGCACCTATCTGGAGAGGGCCAGAACATAGAAGAGAAGCTGCCTTTGCCTTACCCTGATGCTGACCCTGGCCTCTCCTTTCCTGCCATCTCCCAGTTTCCTGACAGTGTCTCCTATTAGCAGAACCTGCATGGAAGCAGGGGCACAGGAACTGAGAAAAGGCAGTCAGCAGCCATGTGGGGCAGAAGGCAGTGGGCAGGACAGAGACTGTGGGATGACACATTTGACAATGACCCTTTTCAGAGAGACTTTGATAATTCTCTGTTTTCTTCTTCTTTTCTGTGGATTCAAACATGATTAGAATGATCCTGACACCTTACACTAAAATTAAGTCCAGATGGATTAAAGACTTAAACATAAGACCTAACACCACAAAAACCCTAGAAGAAAACCTAGGCAAAACCATTCAGGACATAGGCATAGGCAAGGACTTCATGACTACAACACCAAAAGCAATGGCAACAAAAGCCAAAATAAACAAATGGGATCTAATTAAACTCCAGAGCTTCTGCACAGCAAAGGAAACAATCATTAGAGTGAACCAGCAACCAACAGAATGGCAAAAAATTTTTGCAATCTACCCATCTGACAAAGGGCTGATATCCAGAATCTACAAAGAACTAAAACAGATTTATGAGAAAAAAAACAAAGAAACCCATCCAAAAGTGGGAGAAAGATATGAACAGACACTTTTCCAAAGGAGACATATATGAGGCCAACAAACATATAAAAAATGCTCATCATCACATTATTAGAGAAATGCAAATCAAAGCCACATTGAGATATCACCTCATGCCAGTTAGAATGGCAATCATTAAAAAATCTGGAGACAGATGCTGGAGAGGATGTGGAAAAAGAGGAACACTTTTATATTGTTGGTGGGAGTACAAACTAGTTCAACCATTGTGGAAGACAGTGTGGTGATTCCTCAAGGATCTAGAAAGAGATATTCCATTTGACCCAGCAATCTCATTACTGGGTATATACCCACAGGATTAGAAATCATTCTATTATAAGGACACATGCACACATATGTTCATAGTGGAACTGTTTACAATAGCAAAGACCTGGAACCAACCCAAACGCCCATCGATGATAGACTGGACAAGGAAAATGTGGCACATATACACCATGGAATATTATGCAGCCATCAAAAACGATGGGTTCGTGTCCTTTGTAGGGACATGGATGAATCTGGAAACCATCATTCTCAGCAAACTGACATGAGAACGGAAAATCAAACACTGTGTGTTCTCACTCATAGGCGGCTGTTGAACAATGAGAACACATGGACACAGGGAGGGGAGCGTCACACACTGGGGTCTGTTGTGGGGGACAAGGGACGAAGAGCAGGGGTGGGTGGGGAGATCAAGGAGGGATAACATGGGGAGAAATGCCAGATGTAGGTGACAGGGGGATGGAGGCAGCAAACCACATTGCCATGTGTGTACCTATGCAACAATCCTGCATGATCTGCACATGTTCCCCAGAACCTAAAGTACAATTAAAAAATAATAATTCTCAAAGGTTTCTAGGAATGAATAGTCTGTATTTTAGAAATCAGGCTTATTCTTTTTAAAAATTAAAGTGAAATTTTCCCCTTTTTGTTCCTATTGAGCTCTCATATTTCACAAAACTTATCAAAGATTATCAAAAGTGAGGCTGAAACCCCGTTTGCAAGTTCTTGTGTTATCCTACAATCTGTTTTTTCTGCTACCAGAAACCTGAATTAATATACTAAGACCATGTGTATTGTATTCTAGCTTATTCTAACTTTAATTTAATATACACTTATCTTTTTTTTAATCTATACTTTTTGGTTTGATAATAATTTTCCTTGCCCCCCCCAAATGGTGACAAAAACAGTAACTATATAGTTTGCCTTCTCTTGTTTCTTGTTGGTTTTACTTTCTCTAATCCAGACAAAGCAAATTTCTTTATGTAGCTCCAAACACTTATAAATGGTCTTAAGATTTATTCATTTTTGCCAAGCCTTACCTCACACTGGATTTTACAGTTTTTTGTTTTTTACTAGTCAATACCATACTTTTGTATTTTTGTATTTCTCCTTGGTTGTCATACAAGATTTATATTCTTTTACAAATAAATTCATTAGTTTATGCATAATCACAATTTGAAAAAATCTTCCTCATTCTTTTATTGAGATCGTACGTGTATATGTGTGTGAAGAGAGAGACAGACAGATATTCTCACTGACCACAGTCCTTATTCCATTTTAGTGCTTATTTGCATGTTCAGTCTCTGAATTCTTTTAAACTCACTTTTCCTTACGTCAAAAGTATACGTTTGATTCTTTAAAGCAATTTCCTTCTAAAGCACTCTCCTTTTAAGCATCTTCTAAGCACTTTAGTTTCTTGTCTATTACTATGAAAATTACTACAAATAAATTTCATAATTTTAATTTTTTAATTATTTTAATTATTTTTTGTGTGTGTGTGAGATGGAGTTTCGCTCTTTTTACCCAGGCTGGAGTGCAATGGCGCGATCTCGGCTCACTGCAACCTCAGCCTCCTGGGTTCAGGCAATTCTCCTGCCTCAGCCTCCTGAGTCGCTGGGATTACAGGCACGCACCACCATGCCCAGCTGATTTTTTGTATTTTTAGTAGAGGCGGGGTTTCACCATGTTGACCAGGATGGTCTCGATCTCTTGACCTCGTGATCCACCTGCCTTGGCCTCCCAAAGTGCTGGGATTACAGGCGTGAGCCACCGTGCCCGGCAATTTTTTTTTTTTTTTTAATTTGGTCTCCTGCATATTAGGCATTTCCACAAGACATAAACAAAACCTGGGAACAGCTTTGAATGTAGTAACATTTATAAGACACAGCACTCTTGTATGTGAGCAAATCCCTGGCCTCTCCCATCCTCCCATCCCCAGGTCTCCAGCCAGTGCCTCCCACTGGAGGAACCCGGTGGAAGCAGGCCATACAGGAGCTGAGGAAAGGCAGTCGGAAGCCATCAGCAGTCAGAAAGGTCTGACAGTGATGTACCGAAAGGCAGTTTCAAAAGGCAGGGATGGGAAAGGTGAGGTTAGGTTACACCTGTAATACCAATGCTTTGGGAGGCTGAAGCAAGAGGATCGCTTGAGGCCAGGAATTTGAAACCAGTGTGGGCAACACAGTAAGACTCTGTCTTAAGAAAAAAGAAAAAACACCAACCCCCACCCCCAGCACACACAAAATACCCACAAAAAGCAGGGATGCTAGGGCCAGTGTCAGACTGTCTAAGATTGTAGACAGGCTCTGCTACTGAGGAGCTATTTTCTCCAAAGCTTTCTGTGCCTCAGTTTCTCAATGTATGAAATGTGTATTGTAAAATTATCGCCTTGGGAAAACTGAGGTTTGATGAGTTGCACATGTAACAGTACTTAAAATAGTGCCTAGTACAGAGCAAAAATGATGTATTGTAATAACCATCCCTCTGGGGCATTATGCCATATGGAATAAATACTAGCTTATTAGTAATATTCAGATTAGTATCATTAATAGCATCACATGTCTTTGGTATACTGCTTTGCTCTACGTGTTCACTCTAGAGTTGAATGATTCTATCGTTAGGGGAAAAATAAACAACAAAATTAGGTTCAGGAAGACCTCAAATCAGTTGTCTTTCAAGAAGCAACTCTAAGAAACATGTAAGAAAGCTCAGTTCTACTTTAGGGTACAAGTAGATACACTTACATCTACTTTTGGATGCACTCATCAACACTTCAGTGGGACTTACAAATGTGCATACAAACTACATTATGCACATATGCACGGATGTGCACACAGACAAGCACACAGAAGGCATCAAAGAACACAAATCGATGTGAACTCAAGTGAATAAGGCTGCATTGTAGGGGACAGAATTAATGGCTGGTATTAATTTAGTCAAGCTGCCCTTAATAGAGGGTGAGTTATTAATCAGGCTTTGAAACAGTACATGCCTCAGTAAATGACAATTTATTCTTCTAATATTATTTTAAATTGGACAATAACCTTTTTAAAAAGTAAGAATGAAAAATCATCTGGACATTTTCCAGGGATGGAATTCCCGTGACTGCATTCAAAGAAGTTAAAATGTTAATGTTTTAAATCAAATGATGGGCATAAATATTTGATACCTATCATCTATTCCCTCAGGTACAACTTTATTTTTTTATAACTATAAATCAGTGGGCACAAAATGTATTCTGCTCACTTTTGTATTCTCCTCCAAGAATATCCCAGTACCTTTCAAACAGAAGGCATTCAACAGATAATTGTGTTTAATTGGATGGTTCGTTAGTTCTGAGGTAATCAATGAGTCTAAAATGCATTTGAATTCACACAAGAAAAGAGTTACAAGTCTATAAAAAACAATGCTGGCTGGATGCAGTGGCTCACGCCTGTAATCCCAGCACTTTGGGAGGCTGAGGTGGGTGAATCACCTGTGGTCAGGAGTTTGAGACTCCAGCCTGACCAAAATGGTGAAACGCTGTCTATACTGAAAATACAAAATTAGCTGGTTGTGGTGGTGCGTGCTTGTAATTCCAGCTACTTGGGAGGCTGAGGCAGGAGAATTGCATGAACCCGGGAGGCAGAGGTTGCAGTGGGCCGAGATCACGCCACTGTACTCCAGCCCGGGCGACAGAGCAAGACTCCATCTCAAAACATCACCACCACCAACAACAAAACAATGCTAATTATGACCATGCTACTGCTTGGTCCAGTCTAGCAATCATACTGTCCTTATACTTCCCAAGAACACCAGTGAAATTAATCTCCAATATTTTAATTTTACCTCTGTCAATAAAAACCACACAGAGGTTTTTCACTGTTTTGTGTAGTCAGAAAGGTCTGACGATGTGCTGAAAGAAATGGAACTCACTTCCAAAAGAAAAACAAAAACATCAAGATGTTAATACCTAGGATTCCTAAGGATGCGCCTATTAGACCATGTATAAAAATTATCTTCAAAATGATTACAAAGAAAAAAATGCACCAGAAATACTGAAGGGGTGAGATAAAATGTGTAGTAAAGGGATTTTATTTTATGTTCCTGGGTTCAGGGGGGCTGTTACACTTTTAGATGAGGTGAAACCAAACCTTAGGCTCGGGGTTTGTTACTGTGAACTCACTTTAGAGACAAAATAAGCCTTGTCTGCATCAAGCTTTTATCTTTCTGAATCAGATATTTTAAAATGTATTCTTTTCTCCTAATAGTGATTCATTTGTTAATGTGTTCTGCTTTAAAAGATTTAATAAAATGATCAGTGAAAAAATAACAAATTATGTGTACTAGATAAAAAGTACTACCACAGAAGTAGAAATCATTTAACTGGTGGAGGTTATGTATCCCCTATGTGAACACCTTGGTATCAGAAGTGTCTCAGATTTTGGACTTTTTAGAATTTTGAAATACTTGGGCACATACATAATGAGATATCTTAGGGATAGGACCCAAGTCTGAACAGAATATTCATTTATGTTTCATATATACTGTATATTAATAGGCTGAAGGTAATTTTATACACTATTTGAAATAATGATGTATAAGAAACAAAGTTTGTATACACTTAACTGTCAAAAAGCAATGGTGTCAGGTGTGAAATTTTCTGCTTGTGAGGTCATGTCAGAACTCAAAGTTTTTGATTCTATACCATGTTGGATTTTTAATTTTCAAATTAGAGATGCTCAATTCTGTCCTAAGACATGGTAAGCAGTTTCAAAATGTACCATATTATTTCATTCTTAATTATACTTTGTCTTTCATTGTCTATAATAAAGGAGCTGGCTAGATTAAAAACAAGGCAGTGTGAAAACAGACCTACTGACACCAATCAAGAAGTTTCTATTTCCAAATCTCTGCTTTTTAGTACAAAATAAATGTTTTGCAGCCAAAGTATATTTACAATCATTTTGTACTGGCTTATTATCTGCCAAAACGGTGTAGACATAACCTTAGGATAGCATTTTAGCAGTGTTTTTCAAGATGTGCATTTCTCCCATAATTAAACAAAACCCGAACATTTGTGCCACAGAAATAAACACTGGTTGATGGTTTCTGAGAATACCATTGCTGCTAAGAAATTCAATTCTGCTTACCATAAAAGAGAACTGTCACAGGACAGTGGTCCCTAAAATCTGGGCATAACAGTTTTTTAGTCTGCTGAAGCAACTGGACTAGGTAAAATGGTGATTTACGTATTTGTCTTTACTCACAGTTTCCTCAGAAATGGTACAGTTTCTGAAGACTTTGGATGGGGTGGAAGCTGTCTTTGCTCCATAAGCCCATCTACTAAAGTCTCCCCCAAAGAGGTTAAGGGTAGTCATTAAGTACCTTTTTATACTTTGTTTCTCCAAAAATAACCTAGTGCAATTGGGGATGAGGTGAAAAGTTTTAGAATAGGAGTTTTCTAAAAACGACTCACAACTTTGTATAAAATGATAAGGAAAGAAACCCACCACAAAAGGTCCCCTTAAATGTGTTTTAAGTATTATAATTCATTTATATGATGACAGTGTTGGAGGAGCTAAGGAGGGATGTTCTGGGCTTTAAGGGGGTTACTATAGGATGGAAGGGATAATGCACATCAACAGTATGAAGACACAACAGAAATCTTAAATGGAGTCATACATTGATCAAATACCACCACCAAGTGGGAACACTGGAGGGATCTACGGTGCCTGTCTTTGTCATCTGTGCTCTGAGGAATGCAGGTCTCTGCTTCCTAAACTCAACTATTTTCTTGGCTAGCAATCTCCTCCCTTTTCCACTCTTCTATTATTGAATTTCTTTTCCCCACTTAGCATCTTTCAGTTCTTCTCTTTTCTAGCAGGGCTTACTCCTTGTAAACGCCCAGCCTTCCTGAAGCAGGGCTCCAAGGTCAAGGTCAAACACTTAGGTTTAGTGTGGCGTTATTGTTGACTCTTCTTTTTCTTTGTCTCTCTCATTGACTCACTTGTACACTCCACTTGAATACCACTGGCATTTCTTTCTGCCTCCCGTTCCCAATGTCAGCTCTCTCAATTCCGGTTCTTATCTTCTCTCACCTGATGTCCACAGAGGCTTTCCACTCCATTCCACACACGGCTGCCAAGATCTCTCTAACTGCCGCTTTTATCACTGTGTAACCCTGTCCTAAATCTTCAATGGCTCCTCATTATTTCCCCAGTACATATTCTTTGCTCTGCACTAAACATCCTCCCAATTCTGACTCACAGCTACACTTCACCTTCATCTTCCATAAACACAGCCCTGTCTTCCTGCCAATCTGATATACTTGTTACCATCTACCTCTCTCCTGTGCTTGCCTTAATCCCTTTGCTTTATCTCCCCTAACTGTCCACTTAATTAGGTGTAAGTCACAATCCCCGCTATATATGGTGGCCAGGTATAAAGGAGGGAAGTGAGCAAATTTACGTGGATGACGGCGATGACTGTTGGCTTCAGAGTCAGGGCTCAGCAGGGAAAGAAGAGGACAGTCATTTGGAGAACAAGCATCTAAGAGGGCAGCCATTAATCAACTCTGACCAACTGTTGTCATGGAGGAAGGCTGGCCCGATATGTCTAGGTCCTCTAAATTTTCGTAAGTCAGAAATGTATATTTACTTGAAATTTTACCCTTCAAATATTAGCCAATAATTGAACTGCAAAATATGATATAGGTAAATAAAATATAGGACAAACAAAGGATCTCTCCAGGTTGGTTGTCACCCAAAGACTGCTAGTTTCAACTTCTAGTGGTTTCTTAACTCCTTCATTGAGAACCATCTTCATTGTTCTTTCCCTTGTGCTTGGTCTCCAGAACATTCCTAATATGTTCTCCTTTCCTTAGTTTTACACATCCATTTTTGTGTGTTACTCATCACTCAAGTGGGGTTTCATCATTTCATTTTATGATTCCTTATAAAATCACTTTAAGCACTATTTCTTATTCCTTAACTTGATAAGCAGAGATAAGATATATCTCTCTGCAACTACAGAATAAGCTCCTTGAGGACAGGAGTTGTGTACCATAATTTCCTATAATCACCATAGTATCTTCCAAAGTACATTCACAAACAAGCACTTATTTAAGGGTAGAAGAGGTATCTTGGCAGTTTCAAAAGCACAGACATGTTTTAAAAAAGAAAAGATGAGCTCCATTTCTTTGACAGCTGTCTTGGACAATCTGTCATCTTATTCAGCCATACATATATGTGTAGGAGTAAGCTGTCTTCCATAGAGACTTTTATAATATGCACACTCCTATAACAAGCAACTTGCACAGTCTTTTATATTCATCTAAACCAAGGCGAGAGAACAGCCTAGTGTTTAAGAAGACAGGCTGTGGAAACACACTGCCTGGGTTCCTATCTAAGCTCTAACACTTACTGTCCATATGACCTTAAACAAGTTATGTAACTTCTGTATCTTTTGGTTTCCTAATGTGTAAAAGAGGAATGACAGTACCTACCTCAGAGGACAGTTGTGAGAATTAAATTAGTGCACATAAACTACTTAGTGCCTAACACACAGAAGATACTCCATAAATGTCAGTCATTATCATTTTAGGTTAGATAATACTTTATCTGTGGAAAGATCTATTAAAATTTATAATATATTTTAAAGAACACTCAAAATTGATTCAGAAAAGTGAAAAGCAGAACAGCAATATTTTTAGGCTTATGCTTCAGCCTCTAGTTATACTCCAAAACACTAAAACAGTACTTAGAGGTAATGTGTTCCCGAAGGTTTATAGGTTTTAGTTCTCATTGCACCAAAAATACACGTATATACACCTACAGGTAACTTCAGCAGCTTCATTGTTATTGGCAGAGAATACATCCTCAATAATTATTGTGAGAATAAATGAACAAGCTGCTTTACTTGTTATATTAGACAGTTTTGGTACGAGAGATCTTCAAGGGTAGAATTTTCTTTGCTGAAATGTACACAGGTTCAGATATCTCTGACCCTCTTCAGTGTCCTCCAAGTACAGCCACTATAACGCACAATGATCTCCAGTGGGGATGCTTTGCTGTTCTTTATATGACCTGACCTAATTAATTTCAAAATGAAAGAAAACACAATACTGTAAAGTACCTGCATAACTTAAATGACTGATAAACTGAATAATCTGAACTTCGTGGAGGTCCAAACATAAAGCATTATATTTTTCTCAATTCCTTGACCTTAGACAAAACCCTTAAAAATACCTGGAACAAATCCCAGAATTTTCAGGTCACTTTCAGCTATTAAAAGTTACCCAGTTTAAAATGCCAATCATATACATGAATTAGGACCTTCCCCAGGAAATCTCCTGGCTCCAGGGTCCTGGAAAATGCAGAGGGGGTCTTTACGATGCCAAAGGTGGGAGAAGAGGCCAATCCAAGTATCTCTGCCTGCTGCCAATTTCCTTCAATTTTTTTTTGTTTGCCTGTTTAGGCAGGTGGGTACAGGGAATAGTAGTAAATATAGGCCCAAAATACTTCTTGCCTCTCACCATGGAGAAGACATTTCTTGCAAGCAATGACCCTCATGTTTGGAAAAACTGCTCATTCACTCCTCTTACTCCAGTCCACAGGAAAGGAGTTTGGGTTAAGGTGAGTAGTTAGTTTTGAGCTGGTTCCTGGCCCTTCTTTCACAGGCCTGAAGCCTCTCATTTAGAGAACAGAAGACAGAATCAGGGAGGTACGACCAACTGCCCCTGCTTATGTTTTTCTTTATTTTCTTTGTTTCTGCTAACTCTACATAAGACTTAATGGCATTCTCAGGTAATGTGTCATGGGCAGGGGTAAAATTCAAAATATTTAACAGGCAGGAGTACCACCTAATCAGACAGGACGTGTCCTCCAAGTGCTGAAGGGGCACTCAGGCAGTTGGGATACAGGTGTCTTCTTGACAGCATAAAGTATCTTGGTGTTTTAGTATAAAGACAGTAAACCAGTTGAGAGTCCCTCCTGCTTGCAGGAGCACCTCAGAGGGTCCTGTGCAAAGGCATCTCTACCATGTTCTCCCCTGATGTGAGAGAATGTCCCAGGCCTACCTTATGCAATCCCTCTCTGTTACTGTCCAATAGCCTCCTGCTTGATCACATGGATCTATTTTCTATTTATCTACTTGACTGTTGGGAAACTCACACATCTTTATAATGCCCAACTAAGGCATGTAGCAGGCCATTCTGAGGCTCTCCATGCTGCAAACTTCCTTCAGTTTTCTTTTTGCCTGGTCAGACAGGTGAAGGATCCAGCAATAAATTGATGTCTAGAATATTTCTGCTCCTCGCCAAAGAAGATACCTCTCGCGTGTACCTTCCTCAATCTTTAACAATGGTTCTCTTGGAGCTGCCTTCACGTCCCTTGACATGGGACATAGATAAAGAATGAGAAGTACTTCTTTCCTTTCCTCTCTGTGACACAGAGAAAAGGAAAAATATTCCAGATGTGTGGATAGCCTATAATAACCCTCTACCAAAGGATGACTTGAAGGTTGGAGTGGGGTAAGAGGAGGAACCGCTGGAGTGGTAGATAGGATAATAGTTGGATTAGGCTCTCTCTTTAGAAATCCTGAGATGGGCGTGACCCAAACTGGAAGTAGTTTCTTGGTGGCTTTCCTTTTACAATGTGTGAATTTAAGGTTGTATCTTCAAATTGCAGACACCATCACCAATTCTAGGCAATAGGAAAAATAATCAATATCCTCTTATATTTATCTTAAAATACAGCAGAAATAATTGTTATATTTTGTAAATGAAAAATGAATATCAAATACACATGGAAAAAAATTAAGGAAGCATAAATCTACTGGTAATTATTTGAAGATGCTAGTTAATCCACTGTGCATATATTTATGTTTAATTAGAAACTGGAAGGCTTTAGAATGTTATTCTAAAATATACCATACTAGTATTAAGACATTACACTGATTCAGTGCAAATAACAATACAAGAAAATTTTCTTGTTAAATTATTTTTTTAGGGACTCTGTTTTATCAAAAGTATATATTTTTACTCAAATGTCATAAGAAACTCAGTCTTAGTATAAGCTGATTTGCTGTAATTGGAATAGGCTTATTTCAGTCATTTTACCCCGTTAAATTATGATACCAACATTCAAACATCTGTTAAACCATAGCATCTGTTTCATATTTGGGATGTATCCCTACAAATTAGAAGAGTGTTCTTTTTAATGAGCTCTGATTTAATAAGAAATCCTTTTTTTTATGACTGCTATGCCAAGGAAAGAAAGAAGATGAATTCACTTCTTTACCACACCCCATGCAGCAAAGTACCCCAAAGGTTCATGAATTTCTAACAACAACAAAGAAAATGGTTTAAAGATAAATATCATATATTGAAAGTTGGTTTTAAATTTTAGTATTAATATTTAAGAAATCATATGTATTTTCATATATATGTATGCCCACATACATACACATGCAATTATACAACCAGCACAAGCAGAGGGCCATCCACCCATATTATTCAAGAAAAATAACCACTTCATTCAAATAAACTCTTTTGACAATCTACGCAGTCTTAGAGTTACTAGACAAATGCATGACCTCCCAGTCTCGCTGAGTTTGTTTACAACTCTAACTCCAAAGACACTCTCTCTCGTCAGATCTTCACGGTTTCAGTTATATCTGAAGCAGTACTTTGCACTGACTCATGCAGTTCTTTTTAGAACTATTCCTTGCTGTCTTCATTAGTTTTCCTTAGAGTTTTCCAATCCCTTGTAGCCCTCTATTTTGGACTGAATTTGTCTAATACAAGAAGCATGTTATTGTATTGTCAGACAAAAATGGGTAAGTTTGTTCTATTGCTTATTAATTTTACTTTTTAAGGCCTTTGTATTTTTAAATTTCTAATTTGGACCTGGAAATCTTTGAAAGTCTAATTTACAGACATCAAATATTTTAAATTCACAAGTGTTTATAATACAAATTACCATAAAATTAAGAAATTTTGCTGGGCACAGTGGCTCACACTTGTAATCCCAGCACTTTGGGAGGCTGAGGCAGGCGAATCACTAGGTCAGGAGTTCCAGACCAGCCTGGCCAACATGGTGAAACCCCATCTTTACTAAAAACACAAAAATTAGCTCGGCACGGTGGTGGGCGCCTGTAATCCCAGCTACTCGGGAGGTTGAGGCAGGAGAATTGCTTGAACCCGGGAGGCAAAGGCTGCAGTGAGCCGAGACTGCAACACTGCACTTCAGGCTGGGTGACAGAGCTAGACTCCATCTCAAAAAAAAAAAAAAATTAGAAATTTTAGAACATGATTGGTCATCCCACTAAGTTAAATAAAACTACAAAAAATTTATAAAAGAATCTTATCGCCTACAAGAACTCAAAAAACCTCACTGAAAGGAAACCAGAAAAATGAGAGGGAAAAAAAAGGTAAGACATTTTTGGTCATCCACTTTCTACCTCCTAATTTATCTTACCAACAGAGAAAACTCTAACTAGAATGTCCTGCTGCTGAAAACATTTCTTCTGCATGTTCCCTTGAGGTAGGGTAGTCACAGCTTGGCAGAGAAAGCCATTGCCTTGCCCACCCTAGCAACATGTGCTTCCAGCGTCTTTTTCCCCAATCCATCCACCACCAATAAGGGCTCTGTTCCTCACCAGCTTTATGAAAGCACGTTTTCTACTTTGCCAACGGAACAGTAGCATTTTACACACGTCACATCAAATGTACAACTGGTTCATCTTATAAAATCAGATTTTAGAACATGTCATATGAACTCTTCACCAGGAAAACAAAAATTAAAACATCAACCACCTGATTTAGAAGTAGTGCATTCTGGAGATTTATAGATGGTCTATGGGAATGAGAAAACGGAAAATAACCACAGCAATTCTTCTGTCTTCAGGTTGGACTTACTTAGCCAATCTAAGTGACCTTATTTTAAAATACTACCTGTGAAAAATTTTTTGCAACATCTCCGGATAACCTTTTCCAATGCTTAATAACTCTTAGTAGCAAAATTCAGTTTTCCCAAATCAAAGGTCAACCCTCTCCTTGTTGAAAATTAGATGTAACACATTTTATGGTCACAGGAGAGATGGTGCAGTTTAGGAAACACTGTTAATATTTTGTGATTTCCACCTCTGCAGATCTTATCTCAATAGATTCTTAGGAACTTGCCTCTGCCAGTTGAAAGAGTGCAGACTTTCCACAGCGTTTTACAGGCTCAGCACCACCCAACTGTGAAGTGTTTGAAGAAATCTGTATTAAAGACAATTCACACAGAGAATATTAGTTGTGATATCAGAATCTTTGCTTCTCATTCATACACATTCAGGAATTTTTCTTAGTTTACAAGAGTATCACTGCTCCCATGTACCAAATAACAAAACATGTCACACTTGGGATGATCATTTTGAGAACCATTTTTAGTAAAAGACCTCAAAAATATTAACAAAAGCAGGTATGGCTGTTCAACAATAAGAATATTAAATTGCATATTCTAGGCTTTAGATTTAACTCTATAACCTTAAAGTGAGATATGCATTTCAATTTCCATAACTACTGGTCAAATATAAAAGAGATTTAAGAGTTATTTTGCATTTACCAAACAATTATTTAATTTTTTTGAGGAATATATTTGGGATCTCTGTGGCAAGACAGCATCAAGTCAGTCAACACATTTTTTTTAGAATCCAATATATATGTGCAAGGCCATATGACAGCAGCTTAGGAGGCTAAGAGGTTTATATAAAACACTGACCCTGGCTTTGAGAGTATGCTCTAATGTACATGCAAAGACTGATCATCAAGACCGCAAGTCTGAGCTATACAGTTAACGGCCTATGCTGTGTTGCAGTACATAATATAGGTACAACGTTAACATTGACTGAGTTCTCTTCTGCAAATCTGGCTAAATAGTGGCTGGCATTGAAAAAAATAAACAGCACTGCCTTTTCTCTTTTTTTTTTTTTTAAATAAAAACTTCATTTTCAATTCTTAAAGACATTTGCAAAGCATCTTCACCTGGAGAAGTTCTGTCATTGTTAGATAGTTTGGTCTAAGCTTTTCACATTCTTTATGATTCTGAATTATTTCTCAGCTTAAAACAGAGCTATTTCCCAATTCAATTTAGGAGGTAGTCCTGCTTGTGACTATATCCTTAAAGGCAACCACAGATCCCACAGGTTGTTAGTTCCAGGAGAGACTGGGTGCTTAGTGCTAGAGGAACTTTTCCCTGGAATACCTGCCGAAGAAGAGGCCTTGGCAGAGGCATGTATTTAATAATGGCCTACCTCGACCATTAAAAAGGACCTAGCTTAAGGAAGTTACAAGGACTCTTTCCTCCTAGGTGCTATCAGTCTTAACAGAGTGCTTTTCTATTTATCTCTATCATTTACTTTTTTTTAGAAGATAAATTTATGGGGCTCAATCTTACTGAAGTTTGGAATATTTTCCTCTTGCCGAATTTTTACTGATAAATGCTACTTCTACCTTTTCTAGACAGGTTGAATTCACTTACTCACCTTATCAGGGGACTAAGAGAAAACAAACACATTAATATCACTGACTCTCAGTGCTTCAGGGAATGAGGCACTGAACATAAATGCCAGTGCCTTGAATCAACGTTGTGTAATAGAAAGAAGACGGCCTTTGTGCCAGACAGGCATGCTTTCATTACTTGCTGCTGTGTGGGCTTAAGCAAATAAGGTTTTGAGTCTCATTTACCTCACCTTTAAAATACAAATAGTAATATCTGCCTGGAATTGTGCTGTGAAGATTAGGTTTGATGCTAGTGTAGGGCAGTGCTAAGGAGATATTATGCTCTCAATAAATGGCCCAATTATTACTAATGATTTATCTTTACACCTTTTTAGTACAATTTCATACAATTCCAAAAAATAGGTACACACTGAAATTGAACAGAATTAAAAATGGCAATGTTTGCGGATATTTATTAAATTTAGTAATTTGGAGAGCATTAAATTTGTCGCATAATCCCATGACATGCTCAAGAATTACTGAAGGCCCAGAAGCAGGGTAGCACTGCACTTCATACCCCATGCCGTTTTTCTGGCTTTTCCCACTGGCTCCCTCTGCTGCTGCATTTATCACTGCAGGTTTTCTTTTTCTCTGTGTGTCACTCCCACATATCCTGTGCCTGATGCAGTGCATCGCACACTAAGAGGCTCATGAATGACTGAATGCATGGATGCATTACCTGCCCTTAGAGTTCAAGTACAACTGTCAGAGAGGAGGCTTGAGAATAGTCCCCTTATGTTTAGTAAGAACAGTTTTCCTCATTGACTCTGGGAGGATTTTTACCTGTTTACAGGTACAGGGCAGCAGTTTAAATGCTCAAGGTTGCTGGAAGCCTGATTCCCAAAAAGGCATGCGTTGGGGGAGGTTCAACATACTTTCATAGTCCAACATTTCCAGAATCTCCTAACAATAACATTTTTATGACATTACTTAGTGTGAGATATGATTTCTAAAAGTTAAATCAAAAACTTCTTAATTTGAGGGAAGGAAGGGTAGAAAACTAGAAATACGCTAATTTCTATGGCGGGGGTCCTTATCTCAATTTCTTTGCAGCATTTGACAGTGCTAGTCTTTCTTTAGAAAAGCTCTTTCCTGCCTTCCATTACTGCAGGGTCCTTGCTTTCCTCCTATGTCTCAGGCCACTCCTCGTGGTTTTTTGCTGGCTTTTCTTTCTATAATGATCCCTTCAACATTTTTCCTCAGTGTTTTGTCTTAGAGCCCTCTCTCAGTAATCTCATCTATGCTGATGCCTTCAATTTCAAGCGTAGCTGGTACAATAATGACTTGTTATATCACTGTTCATTCCTGCCGATGCTCTTCTACCTAGGAGACAAATACATCCTTTCAGATAGGAACAATATAGTTAACATCTGTTTTCCAATGACTGGTCAGCTATGGAGGGAAGCGTGTGTTTGCTATGTTAGTAGGTAGAGGGCACTAGTGCGCCATAGTGCATAGCAATTTCATGGGTATGCTTTTTATTTTTCTCAAATTGGATGGGGCTTGCCAGTAAGTTAATTCCACTGTAGTCTCTCTTCTGACTATTATGTAATGTTCGGATAAACAGTATTCATCAATAAAGGCTAGCAAGAGGGTGGGTGTAACAGTATAAGAGGTACAGCTACAGTGCTAAGAAAAATGATCACCCTGGATGTTAAATTGCTAATTTTATGGCTGCCTGAGGTGGGACAGCAAACAGGTGGTAAAGACCAGAATCAAATTAGGTAACGATGGAAGTGTTTTGCAATTATAAAGGTATTACAAATATTGTAGCTTGGGAGAAAATGACTGATAATTGTTGAATGAATAAATGAGTCAATGAAGAAGTAATTTCTTCCTTACCTTACCCTCCTTATCTAAAAAGAAAAATTAGTGTTTCCAATAAAATACATAATATACTACCTAATTAGTTATAGTGTAAGTATATGGTGTTTTTAATAGAAAGTAATATTACGTAACACACTGAGCATAACCTCATGAAAAGAAATGCATTAAATTTGCATCTATTGCTTATATCCAATTGTGACAAAATTTTAATTTTGGTGAAATTATATAAGCAAAGTAAATAACTTCTAAGGAAAGTTTTAATGTCCAAATCTACCTAAATCATCCAGATTAGCTGTGTCTTCAAGGTAAATGTAATTTTTCAATGCAAAGATATACTCTATCAGAGAATATGGGAATTGGTCATGGCTCTTAGGCCTGTTAAATAATTAAAGACAACAGTTCCCTTCCGACATTATATTTGGTCTTTAGTCTTTGGTAAACCAGGTCTAGAAAGTGACTATGTGTCACTCTACCTGTAAACAACAGAGGATGGAGACAGGAAAGTCATTCTGACCAACTTAATGGATCAGAACCTGGAAACACAGAGTAGATGGCACTTTGGATGGGCCACGCTGAATCTGGATGAAACATGAGTGTCACCTTGGAATGGGAGACAGGCTGCAATTGGAGGTGGGGTGTGAGGAACAGTCCCTGCACTCTAGGTTTCTTTCTAAATCCTCATTTTTCTCTTCTTAAATGTAAACATTTATGAGGCATCTGCAAACAAAATGTGCTTTATTCAGTTTTATGGTTCCATTTAGATTCACTTCCATGGGCTTTTCAATGACTGGATTTGGTTAAGAAGGAAACATATCTTTCTCAGCTTGCAAGGAAGAGATCCAGGACTCAATGAAAAAAGAAAAGCCAAACATTTTTGACTTAAAGAAATTACTAGGGTATTAAAAGTATGTTTCTCAGATAAATATTTTACATTTCCAAGAGAAAATCTAGTTAACTTCTTCCCAGTGTTATAAAAGGTTGTAAATAAAACAAATAGTTTCTGAGAATTTTGTATGCCTGATCTTAAAATGATATTACAAAGCTAAATACTTTTAAAGGGTAAATTGTTTCCCAGATTATATAAACACCCACTTTTCTTAAAGTGTACATAATGGAACCAGGAATCCCTCTGAAAAGAGACAGGGGTATAAAAGTGCTCCACTGGGTAATTTTCTATTTTACACCAATCCCTTCCTCTCTTGACCCTTCCACCGTGAGGTCCCAGAGATATTAACATGTACCTTAACAATAATGATTTAATAATTTGGGTTTTAAAAAAAAACACATAGCTATAGAGCAGTGGTCTCAAACTGTGGTTGCAAACTGTGGAATGCAAATTCTCAGGTCCAGCACCAGACCTAATCAGTCGGAAACTTTGGTGGTGGGGCCCAGCAATCTGTGTGTAAACAGCATTCCAACTGACTCTGATGTACTGTAAAAGTTGAGAACCTTTTCTATCGACTAATTAAAACAAGAATTTCAAGAGTCTTTGGGTTTTCTCAAAGGTGATGTTGTTTTATGAAATAATTCTAACAGCTTTAGGAATACGACAGTGAGTAATTATAGCCTATTCTATTTATATTGCAATACGTAAGGTCATAACAGATTTTAGTAGATCTTTTTATTAGTTCATCTAGTTGGCTCTTATTTAGCCTTAAATAAAACCAGCCCAATATTAGTCTAACAATGCGGTCAGATTACAAGATGTTAAAGATGGAAAGTTAGGGTTCTGTTGGGTCAGAGGAGGAAACTGAGGAGAGAGGTTACGTATCCTTTGAGAACCATGAACTCCTCTTGGATAAACACATATAACATTTACAGTTAAACAGCCAAGGATACAAAAATTTAATTTGCTGAGGAACTAGGGCTATCATCAATGGTTGCAAAATATAAGGAGGAAAAGTTATATACTTGTGGGGACTACATCTCATTCTAGGGCAAAACAGAAATCATATATTTTTACACTATCCATTATATTTTGGTCTACACTTCATGACTAAAAACCCCAAGAGTCCTCAGGAGATTAGTGTGTTGAGCAGAGGCGCAACCTCTAGAAATGCTACCCTGCATGACTCTCTCCTCTCAGGTAAGAAGTTTTTTTCTTCTCTAGAAAAAAACTCAGCATAATTAAGAGGCAAGTACCAAATCTCATGCATTCAAGAATGAATGTACTGAGCAGCAAGGACAAATTAGTTTATGAAAGGCATGGGATCTCATCCTGCAGAAGCACAGGATGGTGGCTATTACACCACCAAACTGGTTCCTTAGAGCTGTCTGCAGGGCTTCAGGAGCTCTGAATGAATCTGATGATGGTGTTGATAAAATAATCACCACGGCCAGGTGCGGTGACTCATATCTGCAATCCCTGCACTTTGGGAGGCCCAGGCAGGTGGATCACCTGAGGTCATGAGTTCATGACCAGCCTGGCCAACATGGTGAAACCCGTCTCTACTAAAAATACAAAAATTATCCAGGCGTGGTGGTGAAAACCTGTAATCCCAGCTGCTTGGGAGGCTGAGGCAGGAGACTCACTTGAACCTGGGAGCTGGAGTTTGCAGTGAGCCCAGATCGTGCCACTGCACTCCAGTCTGGGTGACAAGAGAAAAACTCTGTCTCAAAACAAAAACAAAACAAAACAAACCAAAACAAAAACATACGCTCAGCAGTGATGACTGTTAGAACCAGCACCAGCTGAGATACTCCATACTGGTATTTTAAATTAAGCTGAATACTCTTGGTAGTCAGTGGATATGTAAACATCAGATGTGTCAAAGATGAGCCAATACCATTCTAATATTCATGCTATGGAGTATCGAATTTAATCAACAGAATACGTGGCAAATCAATTCTGTTTTGAAAAAAATGCTTCTGAAAAGCTGGTTAGAACTGGCTCAGATATCAACATTAAAAATAAATTTAGTCAATATGCCAACATTTCTTTTTAACGCTGAAGGATTATTAGCATCAAACAAATGGGCATCAGCAACTGGAGGAAAGCAAGAAAGTATTATTAACAAAACTGTTTCCCCTAGACAGTGAAAGTCACAGCTTGGTTATTGTAATGGGAAACCATAATAAAATCTTAATTTATTCAGATTAATTAAGCAAATTATTCTTTATGAAATAATGTTATATATTTTCGTTACCAGTCTTATACACCAGCCCTCAGCAGCTAAGCAAATACTATGGCAGGGAAGCCTAATGCAGAAGCAGGCCAACCAATGGCATAAAGTCACAGTAGTTGACACAAGTTGTCCCAAGAGGAAATGACATTTTTTTTTTTTAATTTAAGAGTCCAAAGTAATATTTTCTCATTTTCAAAGTAAGATGCTAGGTTTTCTTCTGCCAAAAGGATATCATTTTACATTTCATTTATGCAATACTCTTTATTCAAATGAATCAAAGTGATTCAATTGTCGTTTTCTCTCAACCCTATAAAAAATTGCTTGGTTTATGATATGCATTTTTCTGTTGGGATAAAAAGAGAAAAAAGAAAAGACCTAAAGCAGATAGCATCTTATTGTCATAAACTATATACATTTTATTATTTTTCATATAGTGCCCATTAGAAATGAGCATATGGTTGAGGGCAGGGCTTTTGTGGCAAAATTAAGAATACCAGATTTGTCTCTGCAGCATACCAACCAAAAAAAAAATTACTCTCTGGTATGTGCTCTCTTTGGCTGACAAGCCAAAGAAATCTGAGATCTTACAAAAGCTGACCTGATCTAAGCCTGGGATTAAATACTAATAAAAATACTGGCTGAAGCTATATCACACTTAAAGCTAATTTAACCTGATTTAACAGGTCGTATTCACCACTGCATTCACTGTGAAAGAGTTATTCATGAATTATAGCATCTAATTTCACTATTGGAAAAATTTAATAAATCGAAACCCTCTGGCCTTCGTGTTGACAGCAGTTTTTCCAAGCTTTTAAAATAAATTAAAAACAAGGTAGAATGAAATAAACACATTACTGGTAAGTGCCTATTCTGAATGAGCTCTTTAATGAATGCTTATAAAATGGGTGTAAAATCTGAAGCTGATTTGACTATGATTACACCAGAGGTAGCAAAAAAAGCAATATATATTCTGTTATGTGTATTATGTTAATAATGACAACAGGCATGCCTGAAGTTCACTATACATTACTAAAACTCCATTCCAGTATTCCTGAGCTCAACAAGTTTTCTTAGCCCAATAAGCATTTTAAAAAGGCCATACCTCTGCAAACTGAAACAAGGCGGATGTTTGACATTGCTTTGTAGGAGCATCAGGGTGGGACGTACTTGAAGATATCTGAAAGGAAACAAGTAGTTTTTAATGCACAATGACATTTTTCCATATCAGATCGTAAGATTCTGCCATATATTTTCAACTATAGACACTGATAAAGATTTAAAAATGAGTCATTACTCTCAACCCCTTTAGAAGAGCAGTATAAATAAGGGAGGACAAAGGCCATGTTTCTAAAAACAGGTGATTATAAAGAACAAAGACTGAGTATGGCTCATTTGCCCTGTCTTTTGTAAGGGTACCAGGTATATATCAAACAGCAGTTAAGGAGACCTGTTGAAATAAATTTCCTTACTTAAAAAAATGAAAAAAATGTATATTATTAAAAGCTGAAAGCTGCAAGTAAAGCCACTCACTCACTCTCTTCCAACACCACTCCTTCCAAGCAAGCTGTTCTCTAGTTAGAGGCAGCTGTGAAGCAGTGTCGGCAAAGCATATGGATGTGGGTCAGGGTATCTGGGATTGAATCTGCTCTGCTGCTTATCCACAACATGACCTTGGGCAGCTCAGCTAAACTTTCTGACTTATTTTTCCCAACTGTAAATTGATGATGATGACAATAATTCGCATTTTAGAGGATTGTGGTGAAAAAAAAAAAAAACAACCCATAAAATATGGCATGGCATCAGAACTCAATATATTGTTTAGTAAATATGAAAAGCATTTTCTTCTTTTACAGCACCTGTATCCTCCCACCCAACACAAACACACACACATTAGTGTCTGACAATTAACAGAAGTCTGCCACCCTACAACTAATTCAACTAAGGGACCTTCTGTTTCCAGTTGGTAATTATGGTAGCTTCCTTCAACTTCGCTCAGAGGAACATGAGGAAATACTTTTCAAGGACATTTTAAGAGCAAGGTCAGTTAGTAATTTTGGTTCCAAAGTGAAAAAAGCTTTTATCCAGCTACAAAACAGGGTAAAAGTGGGTCACAGAGAAGAAAGCCTAGGCCTTATAACTTCAGTCATTCCCAATCCCACAAGTCTTTTCCTTCAAGTAACTGTGTTCACCAACAACTCCATCAAAAGGTACTCACTAAGCAATAAATCCACTTTAATCATAAGCCTTTAACCACAAAAACTGCTTTTTTCATTTTAGTTAAACTGGTTAGAAAAACAATGGGGCCATGTAGCCATACAGTATGAAAGTGACGTTTAGGAATGAGAAAGAATCAGGAAGCTGGGCACAGTGTGGCTCACATCTGTACTCCCAGTGCCTTGGGAGGCTGAGGTAGGAAGATCACTTGAGCCCAGGAGTCCAAGACCAGCCTGAGCAACACAGCAAGACCCCGTGTCAAAACTACAAAAAAAAAAAAAAATTAGCAGAGAGACTGACTGAGTAATGAACTGTATTCACTGCTGAAGCTATCAGGAAAAGTTCATTCTACTGGGTCTTTCTAATCAGGTAAGTATTCTTAGAATAAATATCAGTAAGACGAAAAAATATCAACCAAATCCAATTTAACAAACTAGGTAGAAATAAACCACCTTATCCATTATAAGATCTAGCCAAGTGTTCTGAAGACATTCAAGGACAAAATTTTAGAACTTTTCTTGGTCAAACCATGAATCTTGTCATTTCAAGTGACTACCAAGTAGAAGTATGACGGACTGCAAAAATGAACCCAGAGAAATCTTTCTTAAGTCTTAGGAATTATAAACTCAGTAAATCTTATTGCAGACATGACTTTTCATCCCTATCAAACCTCTATAAAATTAAAAAAAAATAAACTTTATATAAAGGGAAATACATAAATATTGCAGGTTATACCTAAATATAATATATTCCTTTAAGAATTAAATCAGGTAATGGCAAAATAGAAGTAGTGTTACAATCCATCCAATTTTGTGAAAAGTATCTCAGAAGTTCTTAAAAAAAAAGTGGGGGGGAGATGTTATTATAAATTAATATAAGATAAAGATTTCAACTAATAACATAAATAGGGGCTCCTGGAGACAGATTAGAGACCTTTTATATAAAAGCAATAGGATGAGGGATCCCTCTGCATCTTAGATATGCTGTACAAGCCACAAAAATGTACATATGCTAATATATCCAAAATTTCCTGTGAAATTTTAGAGGTTTCATTAGATTGTTAAAGGTTCAAGGATCGTCTCTTAAGCCTTTCTGCTTTCAAAGTAGGGACCAATCTTATTTAACATGTCTATAACTGCTCTTGAAAAAAAGAGTGCAGGCCGAGTGTCGTGGCTCATGCCCTGTAATCCAGTACTCTGAAAGGCTGAGGTGGGAAGATGGCCTGAGATCAGTAATTCAAGAACAGCCTGGGCAACACCGTGAGACCCCATTTCTAAAAAAAAGAAAAAAAAATTAGTTGGGCATGGTGGCATGCATCTGCAGTCTCAGCTACTCAGGAAGCCGAGATGAAAGGATCCCTTGCACCCAGAAGTTCCAGGTAACAATGAGCTATGATCATGCCACTGCACTATACACCTGGATGACAGAGTGAGACTCTATTTCTAAAAAAAATAAAAAATGTTCCCCCAATACAAAACAGTAAAACAGTTGGGCAAACACCAGGAAGGATGACAGTGGTGAAAAATGTCTAGTCAATGAGAATTCAAATGATCAAGGGAAGACCAGGTGGCTTAAAGTTTAAGAAAAAAATTTATCAGTGGGGGCTCATATTGAGTTCTGGAGTAAATTAAGATATTCTGAGCAGTCTTAAACTTTAGACTTGATATCAAGGATAATGTGCTTTTCTACACCATCTCTTTGAACCATGTCAAGAGACCTATTGAGCTAAACAAGTCTGACAAACGATGACTTTGAAAACTGCCAACCTCAGGCTCAAGTTTCAATTAAGATGAAAGTATACTTAAAAAAGAAAAAGAAATGCATGGATTAGTTGCATAGCCAATAATCCTGAGCCAATTCTGTCTTCTATTTCATCAAATGAACACGCCAATAAATGACTGTTATAACAGTAATTCAATATAGTCTTAACCTTACTAACCATGAGTAAAAATTAGTAATAAGATTAATAATATTTACTACGACTTTAATGATAAGCTTCTATAAATGCATAAATGTAGTTATTTCTTAATTAAGAGTCCCAAAATATCTTTTCCAAAATTTGACTCTATTTTCCCACTTATGGTTGAACTGAATAGAGTTCTTCATTGCTTTCAGTTACTGTTGTTGGCCCCAATTTAAGCCCACTTTACAGTTTTCTCATTAGTTAAGTATCAATTGTAGTATGTATGTTACCTCGGCAAACTGAAACAATGGTGACTTCTGACGCAATTCAGGAGATTCTGAAACATCAGGCCTGCATGTGCCGGAGGATACCTGAAACAAAGAAAGATGTCACATTTTCTTTTGTACTATTTACTCTGTTAGGTAAACATTTAAGGCTCTATCTTCATTATCAACAACAGTTACAGAAACATCACCTTTCAATCAAGTCTTTTTCTCAAGGTATACGTTTCTTCTTTTATCTCAATGCTAATATTGACCCACTTTTGCAGTTAGGTGACAATTACTTTGGTAGTCAACTGTTAGTCAAAAGTCACAGGAGGCTTTGGAATGTTAGAGAGGGAAGAATTTCATTATTCCTCTGATCTAACCCCCTCTCTTTTCAAAGATGAAGTAATTTTAACACTTCTCCCAATGCTAAAAAATCCCCTGATTACCACAAGACATATATATTGATCTATTGTACATCTTCTTCCAGGGGCTTTATTTAATGTGTTATCCCCAACACTGCCTGGGCACAATGTAGATACTCGACAAGTATTCGTGGAGTGAACTAATAAAAGCTGAATATAGTTCTTCAATCCCAATTCAGTGTGATTGTTCCCCACTTTCCTGAATAATGAAATTAGACAGTCTAGGGAAAATAAATTATCTTTCACTTTAAAGAAAAAATGAAAGGTGCAAATACTTTTTAATAACTTGCTTTCTGACTACAAAATAATCTAAGTTCACTGTTAAAAATCTGAAGAAAAAAAAAAAACACACCAAAACAAAGAAGAAAAATCACCTACAATGTTACCACCCAAAGATAAGTACTGTTAATACTCTTATATATTATTCCAGTTGTGTATGTAGGTAATGTTTAACAAAAATAGAATATTCTAACACATTTACAGAATGTTCTGTTTTAAAAAAACTTTAATATTCATTTTTCTGCATCACTAAGTCTTTTCCAGTATAATTTTAATAGCTGCATGTGATTATACTTGATGGGTAAATCCTATGGAAAGAGCTGCCAGTCACCCAGATTACGTTCCTAAAAACAGTTTCGCACTGAACCTCTTAAGACATTGAGGATGTGCTTCTCTAACAATGTCACAGGCCACTGGGCAGGAGCAAACATTTGAAATTTTAATTGTCACCTTTGGATTTTAA
Organism: Sapajus apella; assembly: GCF_009761245.1. NCBI lineage: Eukaryota > Metazoa > Chordata > Mammalia > Primates > Cebidae > Sapajus > Sapajus apella. Next base: position 13,035,502 of record NW_022436980.1, read on the forward strand.
AGAGTAATGGTCACCTTCTCCCAGAGACAAGCACATTGGTGAAAGTACAGAAGGTTTAACTAATTTGCCACCTGTGGTTTGGCTGCAAAGCCTGACTCTCCTATTGTCACTGGCTATTTGACGCAAAATGCACTAAAAAGGTGGCTAACAAATCCTGAAATTTGCAGCCACAAGATTGGGAATTCTTTTATCAGAAGGAATACCTGAACAAAGTGTATCTTTATAATTTAGAAATATTTTTAAAAAATCAACTTCTCTGCTTTATTAAAAAAATCTGTTTGGCTCCTGATTATTTGGTAAATAATCAAAATTTTACTTACATTCAAGCATACGACTTTCTGAAAATTATAAAATATCTTTATAAAACTTTAATAAAATAGTTGTGCATAAGACAGAAATCTATAAAAGATATTCAGGATTAAATGTGTTATTTAGAGTAGCTAAACTTCGAAAAGTCTATATAACATATATGCTTATTTCAGATCCCACAATGCGCAAGAAATAGTACCATTTATGAGGAGGTAAATTCCCCATGGCTTAGAGTTCATATTAACATCATGAAGAAATTCAAGTTTCTTTTAAGTGTTATGTATAGATTATTTGGCCACAACAACACATCAAGTCATAAAATATAAAGGTTAAATAACACCCTTTGCAAAGTTTTAGGAATGGATGGTCTTAAATAAAACTTCCTATTTGAACACATAATTATGAAGGCATCTATAATCCTGCGCATGGTTTGCCAATTTTAGCATGCAATCACATAAGTCTACACGTTTGTGCTTATCATGCACCTGACGAAGGTGGGTGCACAACGAGCATCTGTTGACTAACTGAATTCTCTCCATATTTATGTGAATAGGAAGAATCTCAGTGATCTGGCCAGGAGTACAGTAATAGAAGAACTAATGCTGTGCATTTTACTCTAGCGGACCATGTCCTCTCTCAAAACCTAGTTACTCTTACTCTTCAGTGTAGTACAGTGGAAATGGTACAAACTTAGGAATCAGGAGAATTGGGTTAGTACTAAGCTTTACAGTTAGCTAACCCTCTAGTACACAAAAGACTAGAGGCAATATATCAAAAGAGGTCAAGAGGATAGACATAAAAAAGAAAAAGAAAAAAGGAGGATTGGGAAAGAAAGGAACAATGGCAGCAGCAGCAGAAGACAGAAAAGCTGCAAAGAACAGATTCAAATGTTTCCTAAAGCACTGGAGTCTGTCTAAAACAAACTGAATAGGGAAAATAGCCCCCAAACTTCTCTAGAAGGCTTCCGTTGAAAGCAGTAATTATTTACAACTATAATTCTAAGTTGTCAAGGTAAAAAATATTGTAAAATATATCATTTATTAAGAAGGCAGAAATCTGTGTGATACTGGTTAGACATATTTCTTCTGGGAATCTAAAATTTCAAAATACAAAAATTGTTCAATGACATGGCAAATATAAATATGAAGAATTCATTATTGAGTACTTGCTAAATAAGGCATCCTATAAAATGTATATATCTGCACATACACTGATCTACACATGCATTTGATTAAAAAATAAGACATTCTATCCATATAAAAGAGAAAGAATAGTTCCTACAAAAGGCTCCCATTTGAGTAATGTTATTATTCAAAAGGTTCCAGACATTGTAAAATGTTTAAAATATTGTGCTGTATCATCTTGCTGTCTGCATTTAAAGTATTTTAAATTACTTATTTTTATTGGGTGGGGCACACTTTTTATGGATAATCAGTTATGTAATATCTCTTCCTATGCTAGAGCCAGTTTTCTCATTAATTAAGAGGAAAGAAAAAATATTATATAAGTAGTAGTTAAATAGGGGAGAAAAAAGCCCAAAAAGCTGTTTCAAGAAATAGTCTCTGAAATAATCGATAAAGCCACTAGGTGCTGCTATACGCCCAAAAATGAAAACAGCCAAAGGGATTTTTGTTAAGTACATATTCATTTGATTTCCCTCAAATTCACTCCTCTCTGTGATTTAGCTATAATCCTCAAAAACCATGGAAGGGGAGTGATTAGTATAACTAAGAATTACAATGATGTGGTATTTTTTTCACAGGAGCAATTCAGATAGTGAAATTGAATACATAAAAAAAGTGCACTAGCTTCCTGAAATAAAATAAGACCAAGCCAGTTACATGCACCATGAGTGATGTGGAAAGCTGGGTTGTTATCATAAGCCTGTCCTTACTTGGCAAAGCACAAGACCACAACCATGCACTGCTGGCATTGTATTGAACACGATCAACAAAAAGGGTACTGCACTGGTAGTATGTGAGCCACACGCTCCTACTCTTGCTCATTCAAACATTTATTGATTACTCTCTTATTCAACAAATACTTAATAGGCACCTATGACATGCCAGCCACAAAGACTGCTACTTTCAAGAAGCTCATATCCTACTTGTATTGAGTATGTGTTAGGGAATAAAATGATGACCAAAGGAAATGTGCCCAACCCTTAGTTGCTTGCAAATCATGTGCAGGGGACAGCAACACATACAAAAATGTAAGTGCATAATGGTGAAATATTACAAGGTCTACAGGAGGAGGGAGATGCAGCCTTCATTCTGTGTAGGGACAGGTGGAAGGAAGATAGGTAACTTCTAAGATATACCTTAGGAAAACCAGGAGTTCTCTCACAAGTGTAGAAGTGATGCAGAAACAGGAGGTAGGAAATTATGAAGGCAAGAACCCGGTGTGCTTGAGAAAGTGACTTTCTCAGTGTGGCTGAAGAATAAGATGCACGGGAGTGTAGTGGGAGAATCTCAATTCTACTTGAAGAAGTTGGAAAACTGGGCTGGAGGCAGTGGGGAGCCTGCCAAGGTTTTCAGTCCCAGAGGTGTGTAGCCAGGTAATTCTGTGAGTGGAGTGCAGGGTGACGCTGGCTGGGGATGACTGGAGGCAGGAGCCAGCTGAGATGTGGGACCCCAACTGAATCAAAGATGGTAACTGCCAGGCTTCAGTAATTGCCTGGAAAAATGTCAGGGTGAGGGAAAGCAGTCAGAAACACAATGCCTGTGTTTGCAGGGTAAGCTAACGCCTTTCACTGGAAGAGGAAATCTGAGAGACAGAAGGAGGTTTGGACGGAGGCAGGGGTGTCTTTTATGAGAAGAGATGGTTTGGGGGTAGATTATTCCACCTGAGAGTTAAAGGAGAAGCTGGTTACTAAAGCCCTGGGCTCAGCTACCTAACATGAGCAGTGCACTACATCTGTGAAGAGTCCTGGGCTGCCATGGGGGGCATAACTGAACAGCACCACAGAGTCAAGTGCTCCACAAGCAGAATACATGTTGAGTCCTCTGGTTAAATAGAAGAAGATGTCCTTGGTTTTACTCAGGGTTTCGGGGCTGCTGGAGTATTGATTTTACTCCATGAGTCAAATTCTCCTAACACTATAATCTGTGTGGCTGAGCGCTAGTATGGAGGTCCAGAACAGACTCCAGGCCAGTTGTAAAAATAACTGCAGTAGCAATTGAGATAACTCAGATCACCTTTCTGCCTCAGTTTCCTTATTGATAAAGTAGGTAACAATGCCACTCTGCCTACTTGCCTTCTTCACAGGAAACTATGAGAATAAAACGCAACAGTGTACATCAATGTGCTCTCCAACAACAACCTAATAGACAATAACAACACCTCTCTTGGGAAGGATGCCTCCTTTATCTTCCTGTTCTCCACCCTCCTCTTTCGAGCCCAGCTCTTTCTGCCCACCTTCCACGCTGCCTTTGCCTTCATCTCTGAGAGACCAAGGAGCATACCCAAGTTCATCAATGTGCAGCCTACGGACTCATGAAGGATGTGTGATTGTCAATCAAGCTGGGTAAAAGGACCCAATTCTCTGGGCTTGAGCCCCACTGTGGACAGACGAAAGGAGCTGAGCTCTTTGGCTGGGTGAGCAGGTCCAGCCAAAATGGGCAGTAAGAGTGACATAAAGGGGGAGCCACCCAAGAAAAGAGAAAGCTCACAGAGCCCATTTCCTTTTCAGTGTAGAATTTAAGTCAGCTATAAAACTATGAGAGGAATAAAATTTTGATGAGGTACAGGTAGGAATTGCAGCAAGGAGTGTGAAATTCAATGGATTGAAGTGTTCCGGAATAGCCAAATATGGTAGCCTAAAGGAGGCACATATCTAATTAATTCAAATACACCAAGAGGCAGGAAAATGAACTGCCTCATTTCACTGATGTTAAAAATTAGAATAAAGAGAGATGAAAATTTTCCATTTTATCTAAATCTATTATTTGTTTAAAATTGTTAAAAACTCAGTATTTAAGATGTGGAAATAATCATTCCCTTATTCAACAAATACTGGTAAAAATAAACTTTTCTCTGTCTCAGATTTTGCCTATCTCCATCATTTAATGAAAAATAAGGTGGGTTTAAATCCTGAGTTCCTCATTCCATGACCTTTGAGAAGTTATTTCACCTCTCTGACCTAGTTTCCTCATTTATAAAATGGGAAAAACAATAAAGTAGCCTCATAGGGTTCTTGAGAGGATGAAATGAGCATGAGAGACCCCATGTCAACTGTTAACACTGTTAACAGTGCCTAGCCCCAGCAAGCACCCACGAAATGCCCCTGCTGTGGCAGCGATGAGCTTCGGTAAGGGTGCAGCCCAGGACGCCACAGAAGTGGCCAGAGCTAAGGTTGGGTGGGCAGAGGCTGACCCACCAAGGCCCCTGTGCGCTGCCAGAAGACTGAAGCTAGTCCTCTTGGGTTGAATTCTAGTTCTGCCACTTTGTAGCCGCACCATCACGGGCTGTTATATTTTACCCTTCTCTGCCTCTGTTTCCTCACCTAAGGGTAAATATTTACTTATAAGGTACATAAGACTTAACTCAGAATTGTTACAAGGATTCAGAGTTACTTTTATATAATACACTTAAGAATTGAGCCTTGGAGGCAATGTTCAATACATGTTAGTTGTAATCTCCAGGCAAGTGAGTGGACCTGCTGTAGTTTAAATCTAGCAGTTGTTCTTGATCCCAAGTTTCTTAGTCTTCTAGAGACAATACTTACATATAATACAATATGAAATTTTTTATTATGACTTTTATTATAGAGTTCATAATAAAGTATAAAACTAAATACAATCAAGTGTTATAAAACTAACAAAATAGGATATAAGAGATTAGGGTAAGGAGGGAATTAAATTTGGCTCAAGAAATCATGAAGGACGTCCTGGAGGAGGTGACAGACTACTATTACAAACTTACAAGGCAAAATATATTTATTACAGGTTCAGTATCCCTAATCCAAAAATCTAAAATGCTCAAAAAAATCTGAAACCTTCTGAGTGCCAACTCATAATGCTAAAGGAAATGCTCACTGGGGCATTTCAGATTTCAATTTTTGGGATTTGGGATGCTCAACAAGTAAGGACAATACAAATATTCCAAAATCAAAAAACAAAAAACACACCAAAAAACTGGAACTCTGAAGCAATTCTAGTCTCAAACATTTTGAATAAGCAATATTTAACCTATATTTTTGGGATTTTCAGAAATTTTGATACATAAGTTTTAGCCATTTTTAAACAAGCAGATCATGGTGAACAAATGAAAATCAATATGATTTCCTTTTAAGCTAGAAGTATCATGTAAAGAATTTGCTATATCTTAAAACTTGAACCTTAAGACAATATCAGCTTCATGCAATCTATCTGGTTCGTTCCCTGACATGCCTTACACATAGAAGGCATTCAATAAACACTTGCCATGTAATTAAATGTAAGAAAAGACATTTCTTACATTTAATTACACAGTTTATTTTCTTACATTTAAAAACACAGTTCGACACTGTTCAATTCTCAGAAAACATGACCTTTACAGTTCTTTTATGGAGGTGTGCCATCATCTGTTAGCATCTTCTTCACTAACCTGACACTAACTCAGCTGCTCTGCTGACTTTGGACTTCCTATACTGATTTCTCCCAGCTATTAAAAAATTGTCTCCTTCTTGAGCACCTGGTGATAAAGAGAGTAAACTGCAACTATAACTTCTGCTAAGTTTTCAATGGACAAAGACTGTGTGTATGTGTGTGTGTGTGTGTGTGTGTGTGTGTGTGCGTGCGGGCGGGCATGTTGCTGGTAAAGCATATTACAGCTTGTGGGAGAAATGTCTGATACAATTTAAACTTGCAAGTTGAATACGAAATGCCTAGAATAACTAATGGTAATAGTATTATATACCTATATAAGAATTATTTGCAGGAGAGTTAGAAGTACCTTACGGGTTTTATTTACTTAATCTTCATTGCAGTCTTGAGATTGGAAGGCAAGCAGGTATTATTATTATTAGCTCTATTTCATAGGATGGAAGGCAAAGAAAAAAATGTCTTGATCAATACTGTCATATCTGTTGGCTCCAAAGAAGCATTCTAAAATCACAGGCCCAAAGTCTAAGTTACTACCCATATATCTGAATGCTTGGCTTCAGTCATTCAACTACATAGATATTGACACCTTCAAAGCTTTTCATCAGCTATAATTACTCTGCCTAACTTATAGCCTACATGTCTCCAACCACCCCTCCCTTTCAGCTCTAGCTAAGATGAATTTATGTTGCTCACTTAGGTCTGATACTACATGTCATCCTTCCCGAGATTAATCCAAGCTATTGTATACATTATACATGAATAACTGCCCCTTCCACAATCTGAATTATATCACTCCCTGCCTTTATTTTTAAAATTAATTTAACTTTCCATTATTATTAAAGTAACTAACATATAACAGATTTTTAGTCCTTGAGATTACTTCTAGAAAATCTAGATCAAATACTTATACTTTATTTATTGTATTTTCATCCTTAGAGAACTCTCTAGTATGAAACATAAGGGCTTTATTCTCTGCCTTCTCATTAGTTCTTCCCTGAGTTTGATGTGAATATGATTACTTTTATTTGTTCTACATTTTTATTTCTGGTTCTTTAAAGTTGAAAAAAAAAAAAAGCAGCTATTCGCTTAAACTTCTGGGCATTCTACTGAACAGACAGGCTCTCACTTCTGCTGCAGCTCCCTGCCAACCTACTTTTGTCTGGCACTTACATTTTATTGATTGGACAACTACATTTGATTTCTAATTTAAATAATTTGCTGTAATCTCATATTCACTGGACACACTCCTTTCCATTTCCTTTATTATTATGGGGTTATTTACTAATGATACTTCTATGCTTCTATTTTATAAGGTCTCAGTAGTGACATGCTTAGTCTGCTACTTGGAGCCAGGAGTCGCTCCTTTATGTCTTTCTTGTTCAATATATTGATTTTGCTTCCTCAATCAATAAATTCTGTAACAACCAACATTGTTTTAAATAATTTATGCATTTCAATGTACTCTGTGTATAAAAAAACAAGGCCAATTATGTGAAAATAAAAGAAACAAGACAAACTATCAAAATGCATCAATTTTCTTTATCACACAGTTACCACAATGAGACTACAGAATCATGCTAGGCTTAGTAACAGTGGCACATAAAAAAATGTTGAAATAATAATAATGCAAAAAATCCATTATGGTAGATTAAGAATTGAACAGAAGACAGAAAAAAGAGACTATACAAACATTTCGTTTGTTATTATTTGCCCGTTGATATCTCAAGATATTATAATTTCTGTCTAAAACCTCTAAGAGCATTTGGGGTAGATCTAAGAAATGGCATAAGCTTTCAATCTGGGACTTTATTGTTTCAGTTACAGTAAGCCTCTCTACTTCCTAGAGTTGCATTTTAAAAAATATCTATTCCCTATGTTAAAATTTTCATATTTAAAAACATAGCCTTTGAGGACTTTTTCTATATGGTTAGGTCTCAGGTCAATGCGCAAAAGAAAATCTCCGTTTAAGAACAATATTTCAGAATAAGGGTTCTGTCATGGCATTTTAAAAAGCCATTATGATTAGACCATTTTTTGGTGGCAGAATTTTTGTAAAATGTCACTTTGGTCTTACCTCACAGTATCAACAGACTTCACAGGAATTGTTCTAAATGTCAGAAATATGAAATTTCTGTATTTCTCTCATCTCATTATCCTGCTAGTTTTCTTAGGAAAACGTAACTACATATTTATTACATTTGTCTCATGTTCATCTGCCTATGCACATAAGCCCTTCAAGTTCTATTATTATATCTACATATCTGGAATAAGACTTTTCATAGAAATTCAGGTGCTAATGCAGGCTACTGATAGCTGTGAAGTAAATACTCTAACTGTATTTAGAGACAGCATTATTTCATACAACTTTCGCTGTTTAAATATCTCAACATTATTTTCAATAGTGGCCTAAATCTCTCTGAGATGGGAAATACTGAATATGAAGAAAGAATTGTGTCCTCTGAAGTGGTTCTTAAAGACCTGACTGCCACCACCTTCTTCCTTAGCATAGATTCTCTTCTCCCTTATGTTTCCCTTCTTTCAATCATTTAGCTTTCTTTGATTCTTTTTTTTTTTTTTTTTTTTTTTGAGACGGAGTTTCGCTCTTTTTACCCAGGCTGGAGTGCAATGGCGCGATCTCGGCTCACCGCAACCTCCGTCTCCTGGGTTCAGGCAATTCTCCTGCCTCAGCCTCCTGAGTAGCTGGGATTACAGGCACGCACCACCATGCCCAGCTAATTTTTTGTATTTTTGGTAGAGACGGGGTTTCACCATGTTGACCAGGATGGTCTCGATCTCTTGACCTCGTGATCCACCCGCCTCGGCCTCCCAAAGTGCTGGGAGAATTTCCAAAACATTTCCACTTCAGAGATAAAAGGTCCACCACTGCATTGAGTTGCATGTGTCAAAACTCTGCCTTCTTAAGAGGGAGAAGGAGAACTTTCCACTGAAAAGAGCTCAGAAGGCAAACTTTAAGCCAAAAGGGGAAAAGAAGGCATGCTTTTCTTTGACTAGCATCCATGCATTCTACAGATGTTGACTTGTTTACATTTGTACCTGAAGGTTAAAAAGAATATTAAATAGCTGTTGGGGATGAAACACTACGATAATCTAAACAGTTAAGAAAGATGATGCAGGCTTTCACAATACAATGCATTCTTGGAAATCATATGAGTCAGACGTGTTGAAAGGTCAAATGCCTATTATTACTCCAATATTCACCTTTGTGCTTGAGACAACCTACACCTGAGTGAGAGTTTGATAGTTAAGAGGTAGCAGCAATGTGTTAGAAAGTGAAACGACGCCTGACAATGCTATTATGTTAGAAACTACTAACACGATGAATGATATGCAAAGGCACCAAGTGGCATGTATGTTTTTTCAGCTGAAGAGTAGCACAATGTAAATAACTACTAGTGCATTTTTTAAACACATTTACACATTTCTTGCTACACTGAAGTGAACAGAATCAAAATAATTGTTAAACTGAATAGTCAACAACTATGGATCCCAAAAGTAAACTATAAAAAATAAAAACCTTTTCTAATGTAAATAGGTTATTACCTAAATGTATATCTACAAAAACCATTCTTTCAAAAGCTTTCAGGTATAATATATATGACATAATCACAACTAAAATTAAAAAGTAAAAAATATAACCCAAAATAAAACTGAGTCATTGATATTTGGCCCTAAACAACAAGTGTGGTTGGGGATTGAAAAATTTCCACCTCAAAAACCTGAGTGTGGCAAAATAATATCAGCTGTCGGTTAATCCAACTAGCCTCTGTTAAATGTCTCTGGGAAATAGAGGAATTCTACAAATGCAGACTGTGCATGGTTAACGGCCACTACCCGCCCATCAAAATCATACCCTAAAAATGTTTAGCAAAAGCAGCCCAATAACTAGATCACAAAACCAAGGTCATGAAGGCCTAGGTCCTTTTTCCATTATAAAGAATAAAACAGGCTGAGCATAGCGGCTCACGTCTATGATCCCAGCACTCTGGGAGGCTGAGACAGGTGGACTACTTGAGCCCTGAAGTTCTAGACCTGCCTGAGCAATGTGGAAAAACCCTGTCTCAAAAAAAAAAAAAAAAAAAAAAAATTAGCTGGACATGGTGGCACATGCCTGTAGTCCAAATGACCCAGGAGTCTGAGGTGGGAGAATCACCTGAGCCTGGGAGGTCCTGATCATGCCATTGTACTCCAGCCTGGGCAGCAAGTTGGAGCGGGAAAGAAGAATGAATCCTGAAATGCCATGTTTCCTAATTTTCAAAACAGCTTTTTGGAATTATTCAGGTACCAGAGAGACTGACAGTTGCATATTTCTAGCTATCATCTTTCTACTAGCAAGTGAACATCACCAAAGCAGGGAATGTTTTGAATAAATGAATTACAGCACCCAATTGACATAACCAGGGCACAGTCATGGCAAATACCAATGATCTATACATTGCATTACTACAACCTAACTTGGAGGTTTAGAGAACCTCAGAATCTGACTTGTGTTTATAGCCTTGTGGCCTTATTTACACCACTTTTTTTTTACCCTCAACACACAAGATACACAGAAAGATCATAAAGAAGAAGATTATACAGTTTGTTCATGAGCTGTAAACAGTGAAAATGTAGAATGAACAATGTAAACAGACTACAGCTGTGTTCCCAACCCGCCACAAGAGCAGAGTGGAGATGGAAAAGGACTGGCTTACCTCTGGTGTGCCAAGAGCATGTTCTCCAGCTAACAGCAGCATACTCAGGCCTCCCATTTGAGTAGGATCTATGTAAGTGAAGACATCAACTTATAAGCATGAAGTGCATACAATCCACAGAGTCAAAAAGAATACTCACTGAGACTAGCAATCAGAAATCCAACAGAACCACATATAACTTTTTACAAAGGCCTTTAAAAAACTCTTTATGCAACAGTAACATGGCATATATGTTCTTAGTGCTCATACTTTGTGAGCCTCTTGAATACCCCTCTATTCTCACTATCCCAAGAGTACTTTCTTCAATATCATTGCTGTTTGTAACATTTATCTCCTAATGTAATGCTTCTTTTCTTGCTGCTTGGGGAGTTTAGATAAGATTTTTTAAACAAAAGAGTGTTTCTGCTTGTCTTCTAAGAAGTTTTAGATTGTTATTCTCAAATTATGACTTCTGCCATGTGAAATCAGAACTAATGTAAAAAAAAAAAAATAGGCTATCAGAAAGAAATTTTCCAATCAGGTTTCCAAAATCTAGTAGGTTTTATTCAAATAACCTTTCTTTAAAGCGTTCGAAATAAACTTAGATTAACTGATATGTTTTTGACATTTTACATTTTAGGGGTAGTCAAACACTTGCCCAAAATACCTTCAAGGTATAAAATTAATGCTTTTTATGTCACCAAAGATCTTTGTTTTCACTATCTCAACAATCGATATAAACAGAAGGGGAAAATAAAAACAGCAAAGTGGTGGATCTATGACCCAGGTTGTACCTAAACAAAGAAAGTAGAAAGCAGAATTGGGAACAGTGGCTCATGCCTATAATCCCAGCACTTTGGGAGGCCAAGGCAGGAGGATCTCTTAAGGTCAGGAGTTCGACGCTACAGTGAGCTAAGACTGCACCACTGTACTCCAGGCGTGGGTGACAGAGTGGGATCCTGTCTCTACAAAGTTAAATGAACAAATAGAAAATAAATAAAAACAAAGAAGGTATCAAAGAAAAGGGACCTGTGTCCTGTAAGTCTGTCTTGAATTAAAATTCAGAAGTGTAATGAAAGAACATACGTCAAAATGCCTAACTTAGCATCTCTCCTAGTGCATATAAGGTCCTCAATCAATGTTTATTTAATTTTAGGAATCTACAATTGAAAATGAGGATTCATCCTAATGTTGCACAAAGAAATTCAGTTGTTTCTTTTCGTTTTTGGGTTAAAGATATGTCCTTAAGTACATCTTTGTATACAACCTGTCTTAGGAACTCATAAAGCAACTTTGATTATATGTTATATACAGTTTAAAAAACATTCTAAGGTAGTTAAAAAAAGAGACAGAGATGGGGAAAAGAGGGTATTAGAGGAAAGACTATGTTACCAAAAGATCAGGGGAAAAAATAGCTCAACATTGGAAGGCAGACACATAGGAAGACGTACACAGAGAATACACAGACAAACAGTAGCTTAATTGATGAAACAAGGCTCTTCAGTGTTGTTTTAAGACCCCAACTTTAATTAAATGTTACATTTAAGAACTATTGTGGCTGTTGAAATAGATCTTAAATCTACCTAAAAATCAAGAGAGGGAAATGAATTTAGTAGAAAGTAAAAGTTTAGTTTGGTTCTTTAAAAGAGAAATACTTTTGCAGCTGTTATCCTAGAGATCAGGAGGATTAGATGATAGCTTTCTAAAGATAAAAATGTGTTAGTTCAAATTACAAAGTAAAATAGGAACACGATTACGTGATAATTTATATACCAATGTGACTTTGCAAGAAGTTTGCTATATGGATAATAAAACATAGGCCAAGAAATTACCAATATCTTTTATATTAATTCATACTTACATAATGTTATTTAGAACTATCAAAACATATTCACATACATAGGATGCTTTCTTTAGTGAAATTCAATGAAAGGCCTTGCACTAAATTATAATCTACAAAGCTTTCCCTCCTTGGAAATCATACATGTGGCAATTTGGGGTTATTCAAAAATTGCAAAATGTCATGTGACAAGGACTAATGGACAAACAGAACAAAAGAGATTCCATATTGAGGGAAACAATCTGGCATTTAGAAGTCCTCTATTATCTCCTAGATTCAGATGCCTAAGCACCAGGTTTTAATTACAGCCAAATTAGTTGGCTTTCATCTTGTTGAAAAGCAACATACCTGGAAATATCAGGTCAATGTTATCCACTATATGCAAGCCTATCAAGAGTTCTGAACATGGATTTCCAACATATAGCACAAGCCATTATAAAATGAGATAAATGCAAGGAAGAAAGGTGTTTTCCTTCTTTCCTGTACTTCCCTTTGAGAACACTGCTCTTAAACACTGATCTGTAAAGATCTTGTTTGAAGTCTGGGTTCGACTTTCAATTTGCAGGTAAAAGGCAGATGAATAAAGTGTCAGAAACGGTGCTACAAAAAAAATATCTTTCATAGCTTTCTGCAGTTCACCCACAGTAGTTATATGGTTTGTGGAGAGCAGATGTATGCAAAAAAAAAAAAAAAAAAAAAAGCCAACAACAACAAACTACATAGCCTGATCTAGATTGAGAATTGGGAGAAAAAACAATGAATGTTAAATGATGGCCAAACGAATTCAGCTGGAAGTCAGTCATCTATATACTCTTTCTGGGTTCTGACAATAAGATGTTTTAGAAAGTACTAAGTGGCAGCTAAAGCAAGGACAGATATCTCTGTCTGATTCTTCTGGGACATGTAGAAGCATCATTTGGGGAGCTTACTTAGAATGACACTACAGATAGTGTATGCTACCCACAAAGCAATCACCTGAATCCTTCTCCCATCCCACCACGGAATGCTGCCACTATGTTAGACTTCATTTTTCAGAGGCAGGGTCTTGCTCTGTTGCCCAAGATGGAGTACAGTTGTGAGGTCAGAGCTCACTGCAGCCTCGAACTCCTGGACTCAAGTGATCCTGCCATGTCAGTCTCCCAAGTAACCAGGACTATAGGCACATGCCACCACACATGACTGATTAAAAGAATGTTTTTGTAGGTTATATAGAATACTGCCACATACTTTTTATACTATGAATCACACACTGAACCATAAAGCCTTGTAGAAGTTATTGGTTATTAAAAAAAAAGTGCTATCACAGTATCACTCAACCTCTTCTCTCAACCTTTCCATATGCAAATGGTTCAATACTCTGATTTCAAATAAAATTTGCTTCTAATACCAAAATAGGAACCCTATAGCTCAATTGCAACTTCACTTCCTGTCACCTGCTCATCTCCTAATTTCATCTCACAAACTCCTCTTTTGACTGCATTACAATAGCTAAGGAAGACAGAGCCACTTGTAGGGTGAATATAAGTATTTTCATGGTAATAAATGCTTTAGCATACCTTACTGCCCAAAGAGTACTAAAGGTCCCATAACAAATGGCACCATCTGGAATTTTAAATTTTTCTGACCCTTATAGGAATGGACATGAGAGGAGGGGATAGGATGGGAGTTCTAAGACACAGCTGTCAGATCCAGGTCAGATTTGTGATGTACTTGTTGATAGTCTTGCCCTCAATGTTTCCAATACCCAGATGACCTACATGACTGTGGCTTTTTAAGTAGCATGATAACTAAGGTGCATACTGGGATGGATTACTAGCGTGTATGTGCATATAAGCTATTTTGTGAACATAAAGTTTCCTAGGCTCCTGACAATCTCCATGTTGCTGTCGACTTTTCCATACTGTCAATGTCAGGAATTCACACGTATTTATAATGACATATATTTATAATGACTGAGTCTATATATCCTTTTGTTAATTACCTGTATTCTATATATATCATGATCCAATGCTTGAAAATATGCTTTATCCTTGCCACTGCTTAATAGCGGTCATAAATTTTGTCCCCTTGCCCTCTGTATTATTTAAATGCTGCCTAAATGTATTGCGCTGTCCTTAAACAACAGGTGGAAATAGTGTCTCAACTCACCAGCCATTCCAAAGTTAAGCTGAGGCATTTCTTCAGTCTTTGCTTTCTTGGGGCTTGGAAAGTCTCTTGAAGAGTCAGATGGGAAGGCCCAAAGTTTCTTTCGTGGATTGACAGTGGGTGTTGGGGATTTCACAGGCTTGTTTGTGGTAGGACACCATTTGTAGCCAGGATTTGCTTTCATAAATGCATCTTTATACTATAAAGAAAAGACAGCAGATTTTAATTAACAAGCAGATTGAAAAAGTTCTAATAGCCGTTACCTCATTCCCCTTTTAGTTAACAACTGAGAAAAACACTTTCAGTGACTTCTGTGGCTCTCATTGCAGAAGAATGACACTCTCAGCATAGGGCTCTAGAGATAGGACATGGAGTTACCTAATCCATTTGCGGGATGAGGGTTCAGAGACTGAATACTTTGTATTGTTTGATCCTCAACTTTAAAAAACAATATCCAAAAAGCTCTCTGACCTTGATGAGGAGAGGGAGTTGTTTATAATGAAATGAGTCTAGGGCTCTGGAGACGGAAGCAGGTTCAAACCCTCACACTTCCACTTAGGGCTACAGCAACCAAGGAAGAGAAGGTAGCTCCTCTGGGCCTCAACCTTAGATTCCACAAACTGAGAATAATACCACCAGTGCCTAGGGTTACTGGAGCAGTGGTGCATAGCACATCACTCATTTCTTTAGCTAGCTGTAGACATCAAGCAAGTTGTTTAACCTTTCTTAGTCTTAATTCCTCCACTTATAAAGTGTAACCACACTTGCCACAGGGCCAGGGGTCTATAATGAGCATACACAACTGAATATATAAACAAGCTCTAAGAGCACTGATATGTGATGTTGCAATAATCCATCACAAATCTTATGTCCTACTTGGAGGTTTCAACCTTCAGTGACAACATCCCTCCCCTTCATTTTTCTGTGGCTTTCTCCTGTTACCCTGTCTCTCAATTTTGCTACCTCTTATCTCTTGCATGACAGTAACACGAAAGAAAATACATTTATTGCTATTAGTTACGTATTGCCAAAAGTTACCTCTTAAGAATGTATTTTCCATATATTCAATTTTTTTATTATTGCCAGATATTTTACTCAATTAAT
This sequence comes from Sapajus apella, assembly GCF_009761245.1. Classification (NCBI taxonomy): domain Eukaryota; kingdom Metazoa; phylum Chordata; class Mammalia; order Primates; family Cebidae; genus Sapajus; species Sapajus apella. The sequence goes on from NW_022436980.1 coordinate 13,051,176, forward strand.
ACAATTCATTCAACCCCATAAGCTTGTCTTTTAAAACGGTAACTTAATGTGTGATATTAACTCAGTATAACCTCCAGCTTTTAATTTTACCCAATCATTTGAAAAAGGTCCTTTATCCTTGGTATATCCTTTCCTTTCACCAAGGATATACTTTTTTCCCTATCATTTCCCTTTAAATTATATAAATGAACATTGTAAAGTAGATAATTACGCAATGTCAATAGACAATGGTATAGAATTATTTCACATTATCTTTCTGAATAATCCTTTTTTTCTTTTACCTATTAGATGTATATGCCTGTTGATACATGGATATATGTAGAAGAAAGGTAAGCATAAAAAAACTGTAGAATACAATCCCACTTTTCTTACAAAAAATAATTAAACTTGGACACAAGGCCAAACTAGAATTCACCATCAAAAACCAGAATGTGTTAGGGGGTATCAAATGTGATACAAGAGATCCATTACTACAGTGCATTCATGTGCATGAGGGATTTACATATTAAGCTGAGGCAGACAAATAGCTTTGCCTGCTGTCTGAAAGTGGAAAGTGACAAATGGTAGGATGAGGTGAAAATGGAAGTAGCAGACACATGCATCATTATTGTGTCCCAGTAAAAGCACACAGGCCGGGTTTGTCAGATGAACAGTCACTTTAACAAAGGTCACCGCTTTATAAAGTGTCAAAAGACTTTCAAACAAATTGATTAACATATCTGTCATGAGAAATAAAGTTATCTATTTTTGGGGGGTAGTTTCAAGTTTTTCAGAAGGAAGTCATAATTATGAAAGATTCTAGACAGGTGTCACTAGAATGACTGCCAGTATCAAGTATTTTTAAAGTACCAACCATACCAATAGAGTCCAGCTTAAACTCATTTATAAGGGGGAGCTGGTGCCAAAAATCACACAGAGAAGTTATAATCACTACATCATAATTTCTTTTGCATGTATTCCATCCACCGACCCCCATCTCAAACATTCTGTGAGCACTGACTATATGACAGACATTTGCCAGGCACTGGAGAGAGAAAAGAACATGAATTAGAGTCCCTATCTTCATATTGCTTACACTTCAGTTTCCTACACAAATATATTATTTCTTTTTACACATAGTCCATAAGGCTGGACCATGGCTTCCCTGGCTCAGGCAGGAAAAATGGTTTCACAATGGGTCTGCAAAAGGGCCAACTACTTATATGAGTGGAGTAAGAGAGAGCAGGAGAAAGGCTGGGAGCTCGTGGAGTTTTATGGAAAAAAGTAACAATTTACTATGAGTCAACACTCTGTCACTGCATCACAATGTTAATCTCGCAGATTCTTAAACTCAATGTAGACGTTCAAAACCACGTTCATTAGTTCTATCATGTATAAATAGAGTGGAAGAGTTAAGAATGTGGGAGGTAGAGCAGAATAACACACAGTCTTTGTCCTTAAGGAGTTTAAAGTTTAGATGGAGATGCCATCAATTCATGTAAAAACACAAGTTAACACAAGCAGTGTATGAGCATCAAGGGAGGGTGGAGGCAGGAAGAGCCTCAGGGTAGGAGGATGTCTTTCTGTTCCTGGAACTTGGCACTTCATCAATCATTTGCTCTGATTCAGCTATTAGAGACAATAGTAGAAAGGCGTAATCATTCGTTGTGATAGGATTATGAGGAAAGGAATTACAGAGAAGGCTGGGTAAGGGAGAAATGGGGGAAGACTTTGTATACTCCTCTGAAGCAAATAGCTGAGTGAAATTATTAGCATGCAGGTCAATCATGTGGGCAAAATCCCTATTACAGGACTGAAAAGGCCTAAGAGACAGGCCCCAGATATCCAAGGCCAGGCTGTTCATACTGATGGTGGGAGGGGAAGCTCACTTATCCTCGGAAAAATATCAAATGAGTTATTGGCCCTAAGATTTCAATGCAAGACTCTCTCATATAACAAAATTTTTGTTAAAAATACTGATTTTCAAAATTCTCCCATTAAATAAAAATTCACCTCATGGCTTCCAATTTCTTTCGGCAAATTTCCAACCAGTTAGATAAGTTAGGGGAACCCTACTTTGCAGTAGACACATAGTTCCCGACTTAAATGCAGTGCTTGGTAGATGCTGGATCCCTTCTCTCAAGCCCCGACCACTACCACGTATCATCAGCAAGAATAATAAATTGGAAATCCTGCTACCGATTTAATTGTTATCCAGTATTGGCATCAAATACCCTTTGTCACAGTACTTTGTCTACTTAATATTTGACAATGGCATTTTTATGTGACAAAAGACAATATTCCGCCAATCCTTCAAAAACGGAGTCTAAACATTACTTTTCTAGATCATTGACAAAAAATCCAAATTTGATGAACAAAAGTGCTTTAATTTTAATAAAAGACTTACCAACTGTTGTCCATTTGTCTGTTTTTAATTGGGAGGAGGTGCGATCTAAAAGTCCACTAGTATTTCTAGTTACCACAGTCTAGTTATTCAACAAGGTGAAAGAGAAGTGGCAGCCCTAGTGAGATTCAGTCTTAAGGGACCCTGAGAATGTCTGTATAAATAAAGATAGATGACCCTGGTGCCAATATATAAAGTATCATCTACTAAAGTTGTGAAAAAGAGATTAAACTAGAAATTATTGGATTTTTGAGAAAGAGATATAACATGTTTTACTGTATAATCATATATGTGAAAGGGGGCTAAGTGAATTTCTAGCATAATAAATTCTGAGACAGCTGTTTCTCTTCCCATGCATGAGAATAAATCACATTACACAAGGGTGGAAGATGAGAAGGAATTATCTGATAAGTGGTACTAATCTGTACTTCCTTAGTTTGCTTTCCTTCACAAAAATTCAAAAGTTAACATTAAGATAATACAATGCAATGCATTATCTAATCTGAATTATTCTTGTTAGCTGTTTTTAATAGAAAATTAATTAGACTGTTTCACATGACAGCACATTGAATTAAATTTATGGTTTTGACTGAACAACAATATTTTAAACCTGCAAAGCTTTCATAATAAAGACACTCCAATAGAAATCATACACTTGAAAAAGTGACTTGAATATGTGACCAGGAAATTATTTGGTGGTTGTGTTGTGGAAATATTGTAAGTGAAAATCTGAAAGCAAGGGAACTGCCTACTTCACTTGGCTGGAGGGTGAGAATTATTATGGCAACAGTAGTTTGTTTTCATATGTAAATTATTTTTACAAGTATAATTTTACTCCCTAATTTGAGTAATTATGAGAAGTCAGTTTAATCAGTGCACACCAGTTTTGAAAATTAAAATTTCAGAATTTATTTAAAAATGTAATTTGTTACTTTTTAAAAAGTAGACAGCGAGCTGTCTACTAAGATCTGACTATCTGTCAATCTAAAAATTAACAGCTGAAACCAAATACCGAAATGAGTTTTGAGAGATACAGTTTAAATTCTCAATTTATTACTCACTCGCTAGAGTTTTTATAAAGTCTTTATAATTTTATTTAAATATCTAAATACAAGTGTTTACTTAACAAGTGGCAAATGGACTAATATTTCCAAATCAAATATTTCACTTATGTAAACATCCATGTTGCTAAAGGCTATTAATAACACTAGACAGTACTGGCCAAATAGGGCAATCATATTTTTAAGTTTGTTCATTTTTGTGTTTCAAAGACTAATTTTGCATTTTAGTAGCCCTTCAATGTACTAACAGTTCATAACAAAAATAATAAATAATTATTTAGATAGAGAAGCATGAAACACAAACCAACATAAAGTTGCTTATTAGAAATAAGCCCAAAACTAACATCTGTATTGTGGTAACCTAACTTGGGCTAGCCTGACTGACTTTATTTTAGCTGAAAACTTTAGCCTTGCTTTTCTCTTTTTGCTGCTGCCCCTTAGGTTTATAACTGGGTTATGCTGTAGTTAAGAGTCGTAAAGCATTAAGGTTTAAAGCATACTGTTTTTAGCACCTGTAACCATTGTAACTGCATTTTGCTTGTCAAGTTTGCTATTGTGAATACCTTCCCTTGGTAATTAACTGTATGGAAAGTTTCCCCTGCTACACACCCCCTTAGTAATTGTATGGAAATACCCTTAGAAACCAACAATCCTGGGAACCTCCTGACCCCTGGTTACCAGCTTCCTTATCTAACTTGCTGGTTCTGCTTCTGTAAAATTCTGCTTCAGCTAGGCTCCCCCTCCATTACCTAAATCAAGGTATAAAGGGAAATCAAGCTCCTTCCTCCGGGCCAAGAAATTTTAAGGATAAGCTAACTCTCGTCGCCGGCAATAAACAAAACTCCTAAATTCAAACTCAAAGCATGGTGCTTTCCTTCTAACTTGCTTAAATACAACAGTATAGCATTTTAAGCTTTATGTAATGTTTGTCCATATATTTCCTTATTGGTATTTTACATCAACTCTGTGAGGGCAGGCATCTTGATTGCCGTTTTATAGATGTGGCAATTTAAAAAGGTCTGATAAGAGAGGTTAAATGAGTTAGAATTTAATACTTTAATAAAATGAGTTTATAAACATTTAAATGTTTATAAAAGAACATGGACATGATAGAGCAATATTCACAAAGTTAATATCATTCCAGAAGCAAATATTTGACTATTTCTTTACATACAGTAAGAAAGTCTTAGAATCTGGAACACAGGAATGGAAAAGGTCTCAGAAACAAGGAATGTTGTGAAACACAAAGCTTAAATCTTGAGTTTACTATCTATACCCCACAAACATGATGAGTCCCCTAATTAAACCATACTCAAAAAGGTAAGCCATTTGATTAGAAGCAGCCAAAAGTGGCTGACAGAGGAGAGAAATGGCAAGTGCTAGCTGCAGGTGGACCCCTCAACCCCTGCAAAAAAACAAAACCAAAATGGAAAAGCAGAAAGGAAATTCAAAAGAACAAAATAATTGAGAATTACTATATAGAAAAAACATTATTCACAAAAAAGTCTCAACAAATCATAGATCATAAAGTAACTCCTGTGAAAATAATGTTAAAGTTTTCAAAAAAAAGGACAAAGATGTTCTGAATACTTTGAGAAAGTATGTAAACAAAATTTTAATGAAATTCCTAGGATAAATATATAAAATAAAAGTTTTTAAAGGAACAGTAAAGTTTCATCTATGTGGAAATCAGTATAGCACCTGTTTCTCGAGAATGCCGGATAAATGAGGTGCTACTCCAATGTTACGCAAAGTGCTATAGCATGCTTGCAAGAATACACATGCCATTTGTTAAGCCTGATGCACAACAGTTAAGAAAAGTTCTCCAGATTATAATACTGAGTATTTTCTTTGGAAAAGAGTCCATTTCTGATGAAGCCAAAACAAGGCAATGAATGGGCTTCACAAAAATTATCCCAGCTGAAAATAATAAAAAATAGATTCATTGTCTTGAAGAAATATGACCGGGTAATCAATAAAAACCCCATGGAGTTTTGTGGTGGTGAAAACCTTTCCCAGAGTATTGACAAAAATAGATACCAACAGTTTCAAAGGGCTGGTATAGCTCACCTTCAAGTTGCATTTTATTACATTTAATTCCATAGCTGTTTTATTGGCATACAGCTGAACCTCCAAACTTTTAAGTCTGGGTCTCTCATGGTTTTTGCCTTATTTACCTTTATATCACCATTTTCTGTTACTCTTCTGTGTACAACCTAGGCTCCAGGTGAAACAAACTATCTGATTCCTGAAATTGATTTCACTTTCCCACATCTACTCTTACCCTTTTCCTTCTCTCTGAATCCCATACAAAAACCCAGGCCAAATTCTGCCTTTCCTGATCCATTTCCACCCACGTCCCTCCCCAGCACAAGCAGATTCTTCCCTTAAGACTCATGACATTTTATTGTTACCATTCTTGCCATAATTACCCAAATATACCGATCTCTCAGGCATCTAAAGTGGGTAGGGTGACAATATGTATCAGAATGACAAACACTCGTCAAATGGGAAAGAATATCACAGCTCCACCATATACTAAATGTATGGTTGATCAAGACACTAACTCAGAGCCATAGATTCCTGCCTGAAGAATGGGGATAATCATAACTCACTTTACAGGTTGGTGCTTACTTTATACACTAAGCACAGAAAGGACCAGTCAATCAATTCACAAATCCTGCCCCATGCCTCTGATGCTAAAATGGTAGGTATGATAAAGATCATTCAAATTGTTTAAACTTTCCAAATCCTCCCCTCCTCTTTGTACTCTGTTCTAGCTGAAGTTCAGGATGTGTGATCCTTTCAATTTATCATCAAGTCATTAATTATAATAATTAGTTTAAATGACAAATGGAAGGTTCCAGCAGTATTGTAGGCAAAAATGCAGAGATTTGTATTCCTATAAGAGTACATACATAAAGATGTTAAAAGGAAAGATACAACTGTTTCTGTGCCTAACAGGCAGTCAATTTTCTGTGCCTAACACATTCAAAGATTAGAACCTGTGAACATCCACAACATTGCATCATCATGCATACTACTGAAGTGAAGAAAGCAACCCAGGTTGTATCCTTAGAATAGTCTTTTCAAAATTACTTAATGAATTATTGCTCTAATAAAGTTCATCAGAGAACACATAACCCACAATCAACCAATTTTTCCAGCAATGCAAATTAGTATTGAGCAATAATTTAAGAAACTACAAAACAAATCCCAGAACAGGTGCTTTGTATTACTAGATCCAATTGGAAAAATGTAAGATAATCAGAAGCAAGGGAAGGGGTCAGAGGAAATTTTCATGAATAGGTAAAAAACAATCTTTTCAAAGTTGTTTTATTATTTACTCTTGTTTTAAAAATATGCTTCTTTTAAAAGCAACAAGAAAAAGGAAACATTTCTCACTCAACTGATAACGGCAGGACAGATGCTGGCATATACCACGTAAGCATTTCACATCCACATCTACACACTATGCTGAAAGAATCTGTCTTGTCCCATAATGGAGAGCATCTAAAATTTGGGGTTTAAAATTTAAAGGTTACACATCTAGAAAAAGTTTTAAAAATGACTCCGTGTTAGGGAGCCTTGAAAAACAGACCACATTTATCAGCGGCCTTGTATCACTAGCAACTATCACAAAACTTGGTTGAGTTGAAGGCACTTACCAAGTAGTTGGTGACTGAACTGACATTCCAATTAAGGGTGCAATACGAACACAAAAAGCACCAGTACAATTATATGCACTTTAATGTAACTGCAAAACCATTTAGTAAGTTGAAACAAGTAGGAATCACTTATGACTAGAGACCAACTGTGTAATAATTTTGAAAGTAGCTGAATCTTCTACACTTTACAGTAGAAATGAGGCAACATTTCATAACAGCAACTATAAACAAGGCAAATTATAACATGGAACATCCAGTTATGGTCTCCACATTTATTAAATTGCACTAGGCCACCTTAAGAGATTTCATTTTAGTGCCACAATGGCAAATATTGTGAACACAATTAAGTAATTAGTAAGGGATTTCCTGTATGAAAATAATACTTCCTCTTCTTAAAAGTGGCCACCTATTGGGTTTGTAAATTAGGAGTTTTTAAGAAAAAACAAACAATATACTGGGGGCAGGTTGTATGTTATCCAAAAACAGCAATCTAAAACAAACTCAAGTGTTTAATTATAGGAAGCTTACGCAGTTTCCTATGAGGTTTCAAATAATCATTTTACTATATAAGCATGACTATGAAAAATGTAAGGCTATTTAATGGGAAAATCTTACTGTTAATTACTGTTATGGAAATCTAATGAAATATTTAAAATCATGTAGGTAACTGTAATTCATTTTAAATTTTCTAGAGACCCTATATAGTTAAAATCCTGTCTTTAAGTCAATTCTTGAAGACTTGTCTGATTAATTACATAATTATTAATAATTATGTTGTAATTACTAATTACAATAAAATTATTAATAATTATGATTAGTAGTAGCAACTACGGAAATAACTTACTCTAGATTCAAATTTCCATGAACATTTCTTAAGAAATTTTTATGTGTACTTTTTAAGTTTTATGTTTATGTTTTTAGCGTATTAAACAACTCAATAAAGCCATAGCAACTGCAATAATTATTTTTTCACATACTGAGATGTCTAGTAAAATGTCTTGAAACTTTATATTTTGTCCTCTGCTGGTTCATTTTTTGATGAAACTTAATCAAGTGTTTGGGTGACAGAGGTTTTCAGGAATCAAGATCTTTGTGCAAGTTGCAACACTGAGGAAATAATGTTAGAATTATTCCTTGCAAGTTTAGTCACAATAATATTGCTTTTTTTATCCCTTACTTGGGGGTTAAATCCATCACAATACATTTAAATGTATAATGGTCTCACATTAATTCCAAATTAATATAGTAAAAGAACCACGATACAAGTTTTGAAGAAATTTACTAACTGCTATCATTCTGGAAGTGATTAATGTGCCACCTTTCTGAATAGCCTTCCTGCATGGAAATGCTTCCCACTAACTACTGCCTACACAGTATTTACAGGCATGCACACCTTGTAGTACATCCTGTTCCACTGGCATTCAATCATTTATTGGTTCATGCTGCACTACCTACAGAACAGAAACAAGTCAGAGCATATTTTTGATAGTTTTGTTTATTACAAAATCAAAAAATGTTAGCACTAGAAAGCATACAAAAGTTTTTGTCCAACTTTCTCAAATAACTTTACAAAAGCAAAACAAAGCAAAACAAAAGGAAGATGCTGAGATGCAGAGGTTGACTTATAGATATGGTCACAAAGCTATTTAGCATCAGAACTAGATCAAGACTCTTTCCCATGATATAACTAAAGTAAGCTAAGATTGTCAACTTTACCATGGGCATTCTCTGACAATCAAAGTAGAGTTTCTAGAAAAACTTAAAAAAGAAAAAAAAATCACCATTTATAATAAATTATCATAATAAACAAGTCACCATTTATAATAAACCTTCACAATAAATCATTCCCTGATATCAGTCAGTGGGGTGAAGACAATGAGAAAAAACTTCTTGTTAATGGCACCTCCACCAGCATTTCCACATAGACTTTGTACACAGGAACAGGAACAAGTCATATAAAGAAAGCGCTTATGTTTTCACTTAACACCTGATTCACGAGTCACCTTCTAGAGGTCTAACAATTGCTAGACCTTCAACAGGTGCTTTGTAGTTGTTGACTGGGAGTTTCAGGACTGGTTGCTCTTAGCTGTCAGAATACCTTGTCATTGTAACCTACCTCCTTGGCCATGTCTGTGTATTTCTGCTTTTCCTTTGGATCAAGAACAGCCCACCAATCAGCTAGTATCTTGGTAGCACCTCGGTTATCAAGCCTGGGGTGTTCCTGACGTACAAGAGAGCGATGGCGTTTGCAAAATAAAAGAAATGCATTCATTGGTCTCCGCGCTCGCTGCTCTGGTGATTCATCATCTTCAGTTTCACCAACATCTTGCTCTAGGCCATCAGCCCTAAGAAGTTGAACCTATTACCAACCAAAACAAAGCCAGATCTTTAACATATTTTGGATAATTTTGATTTAACAGTTAAGTCTTGGTTTGCAAATTGTATTTTTTCTTAGCTCCATTTAAACAACTTACACATTGAAAAAAAATATGATTTAAAAAAATCAGCAACCACTGTTGATGGTTGGTAACCAACTTATGATGTATCCTTCTGCTTAGTTTCTATGGCAACCTGTGCATGTCTCTATTACAGCATAGATTACATTGTGTTATAATTGCTTACATTTTTTTCTCTCTCACTAAACAGTGAGCTCTTTGAGGACAAAAGCTCTCTTGTTCACTTTTACAGCCATAGTGCCTAGCTCAATGTCTGATATAATATTAGTACTTAACTAATTGTTGAATGAATGAATAAACCCCTTCTATGGTTAATGGGCCACAAGATTAACAATCTTCACATAACATATAGGAATAGTAGCTGTGTCTTTCTCTGCTTTGAAAAGTGCCTTTTTCTACAGCTAACAATATGAGAATATTTAACATAAAAGTAAGTCATAAAAAGGTAATATAGACTACTCGATGTTTATGCAAGCACCACAAGTGGAGTCTTGTAGTGTACAAAAAGCTAAACTGATATTTAACATGATTATTTGAAAGAAGAACTACACAATAAATCTTTAAACTTGTAAATTTCAAGCCTTCCTGTTTAGTGAAATGCTCTGGTGATAGGAATAACTCCTCTAGGCTTAAACCTTCGAAATCAATATTGAATCCTCTTTTGCCTACAATTCATTCAATCATTGTTCAAGGACTTCAAGGATTTCTACCAAGCTCCGAATTTGTCCATTCCATCTGGGTAATTCTCATTCCTACTGCCCTAGTACCACTGTGGCCTATGGCCTAGTCTTCCTGTTTTTAATCTTCTTTACAATACTTCTTGCACATGCCTGTCAGGTTAACTTTCTTAAAGCACATCTCTGATTACAGAATCTAAGAACATATGACTGTAAAATATTTTATAAGGCTAAAATGATTCTATAATGCTTCTTGGAAACAATGTAACTATAAACAGAAGTCCAGAATATTTACTAAGCCCATTTTCTTAATTTTTGGTTTTGAAATTAAAATCAAGAAGAACAAGTTGCAGATTAGGTATCTCTTATCTAAAATGCTTGGGACCAGAAGTATTTCAAATTTTCGGATTAGGGATACCCAAGTTATAACCATTAGTCTGAATTATGCAGTTAATTCTTAAACTTGAGTTAAGAGTATGAATTGGAATTCCCTGGAGGTTCTGTTAAAACACAGGTTGTAAGTTCCATTCCCAGAGTTTCCGATTCCAAGGTATGGAATGGGTCCTAAGAATTTGTATCTCTAACAAGTTCCCAGGTGATGCTGATACTGTTGGTTTGAAGAACACACTTTGAGAACCACAAATGTAAGGCAACCATGTTCTTTTACACAATGTTTACTGGGCAACGGTTACAAGCAGATACTTTAGAACTAATCACTGCTTAAACCAACTGGTGCTTTTAACAAGTCTTGGCCGAACATAGTGGCTCATTTCTGTAATCCCAATACTTTGGGAGGCCGAGGCAGACCGATCACAAGGTCAGGAGATTGAGACCATCCTGCCCAACATGGTGAAACCCTGTCTCTACTAAAAATGCAAAAATTAGCTGGGTATGATGGTGCATGCCTATAGTCCCCGCTACTTGGGAGGCTGAAGCAGGAGAATCACTTGAACCCAGAAGGCGAAGGTTGCAATGAGCTGAGACTGTGCTGCCACTGCACTCCAGCCTGGCAACAGAGCAAGGCTCCGTCTCAAAAAAAAAAAGGAAAAGTCTTAGACTTTTGCCATTAAGTATTGCAAATGCAATCAATTCACCATTAATTATCTTGAAACACAAACAGTACAGAAAAAAATCTTGAAGTCATAGCCAACTATTTTGGAAATATAGTACAAATTATTACTGGGGGTAAAGACTACATATATATCTTCCTCATTATGTATATATTCATTAACAGTAATTTGCATTTTCAAAGGATATGTAGCATTCTGAAACTAAGAAGCTGGGGGAAAAAAGTATACTATTAATATATAAGATGAGGAAGCAATATTTCCCCTTCAGAAAAGAGTAACTTTTCATTCAGTTACTAAATTATAAAATTCTTTGTAAAAAGATGGACAAAGGACCTCATGTTTTGGGAGGGAGAAAAACATACAAACATAAATTTAAAAGCAGTGTTCTGACTGCAACAAGAAACCATCAAGATAAAGAAGCACTGGTGGATGGTTATAAGTGCAAGAAGGCCTCCCTGAAAAAAGTTGCCCCAGCTCTAATCCCAGCATTTTGGGAGGCCAAGGCAGGCAGGTCACCTGAGGTCAGGAGTTCAAGACCAGTCTGACCTACTTGGTGAAACCCAGTCTCTACTAAAAGTACAAAAGTTAGCTGGGTGTAGTGGCACACACCTGTAACCCCAGCTACTTGGGAAGCTGAGGCATGAGAGTCACCTGAACCTGGGAGGAGCAGGCTACATTGTGCCAAGATCATGCCACTGCATTCCAGCCTGGGCGACAGAGCAAGACTGTCTCAAAAAAAAAAAAAAATATATATATATATATATTTACACACACACACACATAAAAATTACAAATTAATAAAAAGGAGAAAGAAATCAGAATGTGTCAGGTTGTCAATGGAGAGATATGCTGAACCAACAGGGATTAAGGCTTGCTGGTTTATTTGAACATCAACTTGCAGTTTGACAGCACTGGTATGTAAAAGAGAACAGGGTTTTGCGAGTCAAGGATGCAAGTAGATGATCTGTGCCACTTCATGAAGAATGTGCTCTGCCATATTTAAACGCATGCGTTTGATCCTGTAAACCAGTAGTTTGGAACTGTGTGGACCAATACAAACATTTAATTGACATAGTTTGTCAAGTTTTCATTCTGCCAACTATGAACATCAAAAAATGTTTTAATTACTATTTAATGTGGTAATTATGTTATTAGTCAAAAAGTAAATACATGAATACATGAATAACAAAATAAAAATAAAAATTCCTAGAGTTTAGAACTTATTTTTCTTTCCCCAAGAGCTCATTAATATTTTCTAAGAAAAATCAACACTAGTTCCCACAGCTGGATCGATGTAACGAAAAGCCACGAGCAATTTTAAGCAGTGGAGGGACATCATTAGACTGTATTTTAAGGAGATAACTTCTATCAACAGCATGAATTTTAAGACTAAAAGTAGAAGCAACCCAAACTAGAGGACCCAGTTAAAAATTTATTCCGATGTCCAGGCAAAAAAGGGATAAGGCTGAAACCCAGGGAGCAGTAATGGGAACAGAAAAGTGACAGACAGGGACAATATTTATGAGGCAGAACCAAGAGAGGCTGGTAACTAATTAGCTCTGAAGGGAGAAAAAGGAAGAGTGATTCTAGCTTGGGTGGCAAAGTTTCTCCCTATATAACAAAAAAAATACTTGTTCACAAATGGGAGAAATCAGTTCTGGTGGAGAGTAGATAGATCAGCGCTGGGCAGGCTGAATTTGAAGTGGCTGTGGGGAATGCTGTGTGGATACTCATGTCTGCAGGATAACAATCTGAGAAACCAATATACAGAAGGTGCTAAGACTAAGAGTATGGACAAGATCATTGAATGTGAGTGAAAAAAGAGGACTCAATGGCTTTAATCCTTCCCCCAACAAATATTTACCAGGTTCCTGCTATATGCCAGCCATTCTTCTAGGTGCTGTGAGCACAAAGAGTTCTTGCCCCCACAGAAGGAGGAGTACCACTGACCTTACATGTTGAAGGGATTCCTCTGCTTTGTTGAGAACAGACTGTAGAAGGGCAAGAGCAGAGGCAAGGAGAGAGAGGGGTAGAGACAATTATCTCTGCTAGAAATGGTGGTGGCTTGGATTAAGGTGGTACAGAAAGAAACTGTTAAAAGGGCAACAAAACTGTGAACATATTTTGAAGGTAGAGTTGAGAGGATCTGCTAATGAAGGGATGTGAAGTTTGAGCAAAATAAACTAATTACCTACAGTATTAGGTAATTACCTACAAGCTCTCAGGTCTGACAAACTGGAATGTTGCCGCTGCCCTTTACTGAGAATGGGAAGATCCAGGAGAAGGTTGGGAGGACTAAAGCAAAGCTTAATTTTGAATTCATTCAAACTGAGATTCCTAGTTGATATCTAAATGGATATGCAAGTAAATAGAAATATGAGTCCAGAGTTCAGAAGAAAAGTCCAGGGTGGAGGTAGAAAGGAAGATTGGAGGCCTAGAGATCATCATTTGCGGGGAAAATAATGCAGGGACATTAACTGAAACTAAGAAGGAACAGTGGGGAAGGAGGAAATAGAAAGAGGGGCCAGGCATGGTGGCTCAGGCCTACAACCTCAGCACTCTGAAAGGTTGACAAGGGAGGACTGCTTGAAGCCATGACTTCCAGATAAGCCTGGGCAATGTAGTGAGACCTTGTCTTCACAAAATATAAACAAAATTAGCTGGGCTTACTGGTGTGTGCCTGTGGTCCCAGCTTCTCAGGGAGCTGAGGTGGGAAGGCTGCCTGAGACTGGGAGATGGAGGCTGCAGTGAGCTGTGATGGTGCCACTGCACTCTAGCCTGGGCAATAGAGTGAGATCCTATCTCAAAAAAAGAAAAAAAAAAAAAAAGGAGAAATACAAACAGGAGTGGGTGGCCAAAGGAAAGAAGAGAAACAGGAGTGGGTGCCCTCACAGAAACAGGAGACTGCTTCAATGACCAAGTGATGAACACATTCAAATATGTCAAAAAGTGAAATTAGTAGAAGCTTGGCAATACCCTCAAGTAAGAAAAATAAAACCTATTTCTTCGAAACAGGAAAAGCAGAAAGAAAGATTAGTAAGGAGTGAGACGATTACATAGGTGTGTACAAGAAGCTAAAAGGGTAACTTCTGGCGGCCTCCATTTTCTCTGTGATAAAGGAGAAAAGGTCACCAGTAAGAGAGACCTTTGAGGGTATCCAGATGATGTCTGAGAAAGAGGAAAAATATTTTTTTAAATCCTGCTGAAAGCCAAGAAAAAGAGACTGAAAAATATCAAAAATGTTTATAAAATTCGTAGTGACACAAAATATGTACTCATTTATTCTTTCATTCAGCATACATCCATATTTAATACCTATGTGCCAGGCACCATTCTCGGTTCTGAGGCAAGAGGAAAAGACAAGACAGGCAAGGCCCCTGTTCTTATACTGAGTTTCTATTCTGGTCTGAGAAGACAGACATAAATAAGTACACAGCTAAATACATGGCAAACAGCATTAAGTGCCATGAAGAAAATCCTTTGGCTTCGAATGAGTTGGGTGGGATGAACACTTGGAGATGATTTCTTAAGTCACCTGCATGGTTACATGACTGAAGGCCAGCTGCTGAGGCCTGATGCCAGAGAAGAGGACGAGGAGGAATGAGTCATCACAAAGACTGAGGGCAAGTGCAGCCAGATGCTATGAGGGCCGTGGATAGAGACAAAGAGAGCAGCTCTAAGACTGCCAGTGGTGGCAGGTGAGGCCAGAAGCCAAGACAGAGAGGCCAGTAGAGCCAGGTGAGCACATCAGGTTTTAGGAACACCCCTATCTCAGTGTATTTGAATATTACCTACAAATCATTAATTAGGCAAAATACTATTTAAAAAGATGCGTCTCTGTCTACACTATTAGGAAGTACAAATACTTTAAGAGCAATCAAGAATTGGAATAAAAATGTAAACTAAGTAACTAAAAAAGATTCAAGCTATACAGGCTTTTGGAAACACATCTTTTGTAATATCACTTACGTTCACGATTATTATGATTTGCTCTAATAAACTTGAAACTTCTATAGTAAACACAGGAATTACCTTATCAATATCTTCCTCTTCGTCTTCCTCTTCTTCCTCTTCTGAAAAGTCAAGAAGTTTCTTTGCTAGCAATGGATGCCACTGAAGACACTTTCGTTTTGGTCGTTTTCCAGCCCCTTCTCCTTCTGCTGAATGATCCTTATTTCTATTACTGCCTTTCATTACTGTGACCTGTAGTAGGAAGAAAGAGAGAAACAGGGAGACAGAGACACTGAGTAAATCAAAGCAGATTTGATTAAAATTAGCTTATTTAGCTCCCTTAGCATTAATTAGATTATAATATTAATGACTAAACTATTTACCAGCTCATTTACTAGACTCAGTGAGAATCCAAAATACATAATGAAACATTCATTTTAGTGGGCTAAATTGAGCTAATAAAATGTGCCTTTTGTGAAATCTACTTCCTTCCACTCCATAGCTTCAGTAAGCTTAAGGATGCTACCAGTTACCTTCCCTTGTGTTTATTTACTCAGGGAAGTGTTCCTCAGTTTCTCATCAGAATAGTATGAAGGATGCCTCCCAAAAGAGTTGAAGAATTCACAGGGGTTGCCCCCCAGGCATTCTCTGATGGCTGGCTGTTTTACTGTAACAATTTACATGAATTTTGCATTCTACGCCTTGTTAAATCTGTGCTTATATTACTAAATAAAATGAGTACTTTGTAAGAATCCAATGTTGTAGGTTTAGGCAGTTGGCTGAGCTAAGAAATGGCCAAGCTATGAACATGAAAAAATTTTTTAGAACCCTAGAATTCTGAATGACTTTTCAATGATGTAAAAAAAAAAAAAAGTTCTTCTCCATGATAAAAGCAACACATATTTCTATTAAACAGGTGAAAATAGCATAAAAATGAGGTTTGCCCTCTCCATCACGCCCCGCACCATGGTCCAGAGGTAACTTGCATGTTAGTTTCTTGTATGTTTTCTCACAACTTTTTTTCTGATGTTACTTCTCTTTCATTCATTCATTCAAAGTAATGTTAAAATACAGATTATTGTCATCGAAAAATTCAAACAACAAAATCAAATGCCGTCGATTTAAATGGTTCATGAATGGTGACAATACAAACACAAGTGCAAATCACCAGGTAGCAGCCTATTTGCTCAGCGTATGTTTGCATTGGTCCAAATGCCTGAGAAGTGGTACCATTAAACTTTTCATGCCATGTTAAAATAGAAACTGGGATTGATGAATACGTAATATAAAGATTCATCTAGTTCTCAAGCCGTTCAGAGAATATGGTATAGGCAAATTTGCCTGTCCTGCTTGTTTCTGGATTCTGAGCCATGCCTAGGTCTTCCTTACTTCAAAAAAAATACCAATGTTTTCTCCTAGAACTTGTACAGCTTCAGCTTAAACATTTAAATATTTGATCAATCTGGAATTCATTTTGATAAAAGAAGTGAAGTAAGGATCGAGCTTATTCTTTTTTAAAAAATAGCTAGCCAACTATACCAATATCATTTATTAAATAATCTACCTTTTCACTATTCCTTTTATCCTACATTAAATTATCACATGTATATGAGTCTATTTCTGGATCCTCTTCTGTTAATAACCTCCCTCTAACTGCTTGCCTATCCTTGACCAATTTCAATGTCCTATATCAATCTACATCTTTTTAAATTTACAAATATATCAATAAACACAGCCATTTAAAAAATTCAAGTTGCATATATCATACTCTTCTATCTAGGTCAATACATGTTGATTGTTCGCATTTTAAAATAACTGTGTAATAGTCTAAAATACGAAAGTATCACCATTTACTGAGTCTAATATTGATAAAGAGATTACTTCTTGTGCTACAACAAAATGACGCTTCTTGTGCCTCATTTTAATAATGTTCTAGAAAATCTTGATTTTTAATAAAAGTTCTCATTAATTTATTAAAAGTTATATCCAGTCAAGAAAAAGAAACGAGGAAAAGAAAAATATGTTCCTATGGCTTTCTTAGCAAGAAACTCATGCCGGAATATCTGAAGCAATTATATGACTTGTGTGGCTAACTAAAGAATATAAGAAGTTATTGAAAACTAAATGGAATTAGGTATCTGATGTGCTCTTCATAAGAGAAGAAAGATATCTTGTGAACTGATAGACCATTTAACAATTCCCATTCTACCTACAAATAAAAGTTGGCACAGGCAACCCAGTTTCCAAAAATGCCAATGCTATACAGAGAGAAGAGGAAATGGTTGTTTCTGTGGCATATTAACCACTTCAGGATGAGTTGCCTGAGTGGTAGTTAAACCCATTTGAGGGTCTAATATTTTCAACAGTAAAATAAATCAGTGGGAAACTGCAAATAAGGCAGCTTCTATCAACTGTAGAGAGTAAAGTGATTGCCAATGCCTAGAGAAAAACATATCTTCAGTCCCAAGAATTTTGAATTACATTGTTATTTAATTATGTGTGAATGTATATACGTGTGTATATGCGTGCACCTTTGTGTATATATATGTAATTTCAACATTCAAAGAGAAAACAGGATCTCAAGACTCAAATTAATGAGGGGTATATGTGGCTTCCTTCTGGGTTCAAAATAATTGCATTTAGTCCTCTCTCACTTCTAATTCTTTCCATGTAGCTCACATACAACTTTGGAGAAAATGTCTTTTCTGATACTCCAGAAATTAATCTTTCCCACCCAGAAATACATTAGAAAGACTTTACATTGCTAATGCACTTACCACATTTTCCCTTGAATTATAATTATTTGGATACATCATACCTCCACTGCCAGGCCTTTTAATGGTCCAAGACTATACTTATATGCTCAGAAACATCCTGGCACATCAGATCATCAAGATCAGTTAATTGTGAGGATTGTCACAAACAATGACACAAACTCCTTTGCCAAATTGTAATGATGATTCACTATATTCTCTAGGATAGCTTCAAGATTAACTATAATTTCTTATACTTTCCTGAATTCAGATATTCTTTTCTAAGTGGGAAAGCAAGGGAATTGAAAACTGTGCACAACCCAGACAGACAGACCAAGGTGGCATGTGATGTCTGAGAACCACCAGATGCATAGGCTTGGGGAGCAATCAGGCTGGCAACCCCCAGGCACGGGGCCTGGAACAAGGTAGGTACATTTTTAGCATATACAAAAGATGGATAAAAGAGAAAGTGAATTGGAAATGGTATACTGCAAATGAAATAATCAAGAAAAGTGTACTGTAATTGATCTAACAACCATGAAATACCTCAAGGTATAAACTGGGTACTTTAATAATTTATAGTTACCTAATTCTTTCCTACTTCACTATGGATGTATTTTCAAACTATTGAAAGAAGGCAAAACAGTGAATAGAAATGATGATCCTGACTGTGATTCAGAAGTAATGAGAAAGCAGGAGAGAAAAATTTTAAAAAGATGAAAAAAGTGGGAAAGACAAGGGCAAAGAAAGCATAATTTTGAGACAATGTTATCACTCATCTGACTTCAACGATGAGGAGGAGGTAAAATTGTTAATTTTTGAAGTGACAGAGGACTAATCTTATAATTATTTTGCCACTAAAAAGCCCACACATTTTAAAGTTTGGTTTCTTGTTCTTAGAACAGGAGTGAATTAACAATCTATATGCAGTAAATGAAACAATTGTTGGACTTTATTCAAAAAGGGTGATTCTTCCATTCTGTACTGCAACTCTAGAATAATTGAAATCAGGTTATTTAACTATCAATGGACTCTGTACCTTAAAAACTAAATATCATCAAATTATGATGCTGAGACTGTCAAATGATGATATAAAGCCCCCTACCAACATTTATCTTGTGAAAACAAACCAACCCACGTTTGTCCCCTGTGCCCCCTTTCTATGGCAGGATAAGTGACCCTAAATAGACATTCACTGTACTGAATTCATTGTAAATTGACAAATTAGGAAAAACTTCATTTAACTATATTCTTCAAATGTAACACGCCCAGGCTGGGAGCAGTGGCTCATGCCTGTAATCCCAGCACTTAGAGAGGCTAAGATGGGTGGATCATGACGTCAAGAAATCAACATTATCCTGACCATCCTGGTGAAAACCCCATCTCTGCCGAAAATACAAAAATTAGCTAGGCATGGTGGCATGTGCCTGTAGTCCCAGCTACTTGGGAGGCTGAGGCAGGAGAATTGCTTGAACCCAAAAAGTGGAGTTTGCAGTGAGCCAAGATTGTGCTACTGCACTCCGGCCTGGTGACAGAGTGAGACTCCATCTCAAAAAAAAAAAAAAAAATTAAAAAATGTAGCAAGCCCATTCATGAAGACCTTTATTGAGGTCAGAAAAAAGAAGAAAGACGGTAGAAGGAATCAGTACAAAGCAAATACCATATTTATTAAAAGAAAGAAAAAAGGACACTGGAGGCTGATAGGCCTCCTTTAGAATCCTGCCTCTACCACAAACTACTTGTTGGAAAGTTAATAGCTGTGCTGATCTTTCCTCATGTTAAAACTAAATAATAATAGCTCTACTGTGAGAATATCCAGCACAGTGTCTAGAAGATTCTCGTTCACTGTTGGTATATTCCCCCTTTATTCACAGGCTTTCTAGACTGGGGAGCATGGGTTTACCAGGCAGTATCTGCTCCCTTAAACTAATCCTAAGATGCTATCAAAAGGGAGCACAGATGTCTCCCACTTGATAGTGGTCCATATAATAGAATCTGCAGCCTCAGAAACTGAAAAACAAAGATGGAGGGTTTCCTTTCCTTTGTCTGAATGACACGCAGTCAGAAACTGTGCCTTGGCACAGTCGTAAATTTTGTGAATTAGATCCTCTTGTCTATTGTCTTGTCTTACAATTTAGGCAATCAGTTACACTTCAATCTTAAAACATTAGCATACATTAAACTGTGTTACATTGGTATTTTAAACTGTTTCCTAAAAGTCCAATGAAATCTCACTCAAATCCTGGTCACTGAAACTCACACCCAGTGAAATGGGAAAGTATGGAAGGCCCATTAAATACTACTGCTAGGCAACTACATATTCTAACAACAAACAGGGCCTTTTCTGGGTCCAGCGAAGACTACAAAACTTCACAGCCTTCTCCAGTCTATGGAGAAGAGGAAAAAACAGCCCAAAGATGCTGTAACATAGTGGAAACTCTAGTACTTCCACACAAATTGGACCCACCTGCTTTCATTCTTTCTAAAGATTCCTCAGATTTTCAAGTCACACCTTGCTTTCAATCTTTCAAGGGGTCCTGCTGCCACAGAAGAAAGCAAATACTCCAAATCTGAAGCCTTCCTCTTTCTCACCTTAAAAGTCTCTTGTGTTCTCTTAAAGTCCTTCTAATTCTCCAAGACCCAGGTCAAATATCTCTTATCAGAAAGCCCTAAGTCAAAGTCCATCACTCTGCTATGAGCTTTCATTGTACTTGACTTCGTTAGGTCAAGCACTTACCACAGTGTTTTGAGAACTCCCCTCCACCCTACTTTGATTGAAATGTGTCCTCCCAAGTTAATCCCCAGTGCAACAGTGTTGGGAGGTAGGGCCCAATAAGAGGTGATGAGGTGACGGGGGCTCTGCCTGCATGAATGGAGTAATGTGATGTGGGAGTGAATTAGTCATCACTAGCATGGGTTTGTTATTAAAGCAAGTTTGGCCCCCTCTTACTCTCACCCTCTCTTTCTCTTCTGCCATGGAATGACTCAGAACAAAAGCCTTCCCAAATATTGGCTGCATGCTCTTGTACTTCCCAGCCTCCAGAACTGTGAGCCAAATAAACGTTTTGTTCATTATAAATTACCCAGTTTGTGGTATTGTTATAACATCATAAAATGGACTAAGGCATCCCTACGTCTCACAAAAGGTTGTGGCCTTCAGAGTGCAGGTACCATTGCTACCTTTTCTGTCTTAGTGCCTAGCACAGAGCCCACTACACAGTAGTTTCTGAAATGGTACTTATTGGCTTATAATTTCCTCATCTAATACTTGACCACACACAACTTCTCAGAATGACACGCTCCTAAATTTAAAAAAAAATACTGACATGCAACATTTATTAAATATTTAATTGCTACTTATTTACTTTCTCATTTAATCCTTACAAAACACTCTGATGCAGTTACTATGATGACTTCCATTTGAAGAAACAGGATTAAGTAACTTGCCCAAGGTAACACAGCAAGTAGAGGAGCTGGGTCTGGACCCAGGAAACCTAGCTCCAAGAGCCCAAACGCTTACTTAGGAAAAAGAGCTCTAATATAAAGCTCCTCAATCTGCTAACTCGCTAAGTATTTCCTGTAGAACAAACAGCTCATAGGCCATGAAAATACCAAAAGGAAGCATGAAGGGGCTAGTAAGGGAATACTGCTTTTCATGGCAGAAAAGCAAGTATACATCTCTGACTATGTCAAGTGACAATTAAATTAGATTAACTCTAAAACTCTTTGAAGATAAAAGCCCTACAAGTGCTAATCATTATTATTTATTGTAATTCTAATGACAATTCTAAACTGTAGACAGATTACATGAAAAATATCTCATTCAATAAAGTAATACTCTCATTTTAGAAGCAATTGCACTATTCATGCAAAAAGTGTCTTTAAATATGCTCCTTATTGAAAAGCAGTAGCTCTTCAAGTTGAAACTAACTCTGTCAAGATGTTATCAATATGCTCTTCATGAATACTAATAAGGCACCCACTATTCAAAGGGCTTAGCCGAACTGGCAGTTCTGGTCCCTCTGCCTTTAACTCATAAAGAAATATGTATTTTTAAGATCACTAACACCTACAATCCATGACACTTAGCCTTGGGACGGCTTAACATGGTTCTCAAATGGAATGATGCTCTAGGCTACAAACAGAGACAAAATCTACCTTGAAAGAGATAAGGCACCAAAAGAGGTGACTTGAGGAAAAGCTATATACAGAGAGGAGTCAGCAGCAAGCTAGGACATGTTCCCCACCACACCTTCCAACAAATGCAACGTTCTGTTTTCCTAGAATTTTTTGGAGGTGTTTACATTCTTAATCAAAAAGCCACCAAATTTCCATTTTTTCCACAGACCTATCAAAAAAGTATTTTCTCTTTTAGTTTATAAATTCACAAAGGTTTTTATTATGTGTACTTATTACATGGCTAGGACATAATGATCATATTGACAAGAAGCTGAAACACAAGAAGATAAGCTCATGTGTGTCTCTTCCTCCTTTACTCTCAATGCAGCTGAACACATATTTATTGATCACCCGCTGAGTCATGCTCTGTAAGGGTTAAGTGTCCAGCCTTACCTCCCATTCAACTCACCTCCTGCTGGGCTGGTGTCTGCCCTGCTTTCCACACCTGCCACATGCTTCTGCGTAGTCCTTTCTCTGCTCTCCCAGGCCTGCACACCGTCCCCCACACCCCCATTCTCCCTCTCTATGCAAGGCCTCTCTGAACACCCATTTCTAAAAAGCTGTGTTTGCCTCAGCTCATGTCTCTCTCCTTTCTGAGCACCTTTTTTGATCACTGCAACACTTAATGGCTGTGCCATAATTTTTGACACTTGATTGTACGACAATTATCATTTTCCTGTACAATGTATGTATAATGATTTCATGTGAATTCCTCCCACAGAGACCCTTGAGGGTAATGAACATGCCAGATGCTTTTTTTGGATCTGTCAGAGCAAAGATCTTTGTGCTAGACAGGGAATAGATGTTCAGTGAATATGTGGAGAATTGAACATAGAAACAATACTTTTTTGCTTTCTTATTATGCCTTTCTTTATGTTGTTTTGCTACAAGGCAGAAGGGACACAAGGCTTGAAAAGAAATACGCAGCAAAGAAGAAATCAGCAGCCAGGAAAGGTTGTTTGGAAGGGAAAGGAGAGAAAAAAGAAACAAGTAAATTGACAAGGCAATGTAATAAATAGAATAAAATCAAAGTCACTTCCAAACAGCTGTCTGAAACATGTTCCTTTATTCCCTTCTCTGGTTATTTGTCAATGACTTTCCTTATTCTCTCAAAATAGAGTACTACTGTACCTTCAGCTCACTGGCTCTCTTATTCTTTCACAAATGGTCCAGTAATAAACCCTAACTCTAAACTTACCCAACCATTCTTCTTCTCGGGTCTATCCCCAGGTTTCTGGCTGCTCCTGTTTCTGACCTTACTACAAAAGTTTGCAATCTCAGGTTGGTCTTAAGTGCTTTTTTACTTGTCCTTTGTTTTATCCTTTTTACTTGTCTTATTCAGTTACATAGTCAATGCCACAGTGCCCATTATAAATTCTGTTTCTCAACTCCTACTGATGACAGTGAGCGAGGATAAATGATGACAATGCTAGCTAGACCTATATAATGCTTCCTACGCACCAGAGCTAAGAGACTATATTTATTAACTCTCTTAACTTATGATAAGCCTAAGAGGTAGGTACCATTATCCCCTCTTTTACAGATGAGAAAACTGAGGCAAATATAACATATTTTACCTCTTTCAGCTTATAAATTAACAAAGGTTTTTCCTATATCCATTTGTCACATGGGTAGAAGTAAGTATCACATTGGCAAGAACTGGATGCACAGGAAGACAAGCTCATGGAGTCTCCATATTTACTGTCAATGCAGTTGGATACATATTTACTGATCACTTGGTGAGCTATGAATTATGTTTATAAATCACACTACTAGCATGTAATTGGTGAAGCGAGTATTTGAACTCAGGAGGTCTGAGTTCAGAGTCTGGTTTTTGACCATTATATAATATTGCTTCATCATCATAAATTTTATTGAACATTTGCTACATGCTGAACACTTTACAATAATTAATTTCTTTAATCCTTAATACGACTCTAGGTGGAAGATAAGACAATGAATACATTTTAAGTATAAAGCAAGAAGGACAAACCTTAAGCAGCATGCCCAAGGCCACTATGCCAGCACATGATGGGGCGAGGGCTGAAAACAAGGTCTCCCGCTCCCTAGAGCCTCAGCTTTCAATCATGTACCCATACTGCCCTTGCCCATGACCCGCAATCCTTGTCACTCTAAGAAAATATCTTTGCTTCCTGTTTAAACTTGCAGGAAGGTGTTAACTTTCCTGGGCCCTCCCAAATTCTCGTCTTGCCTACCAATTTCAAAATTTCTTTTCTTCTTCTGTTTTCTTTCAAAGGTAGAGATATAAGGTTAACTCCTTCCCTCACCTTACCCCCAATCTATATGTTTCCCTCCTGTTATGCTGAGCCATTAGTCTTTGTGTTACTTTGATGAACTGTCAATAGTTAATTCTGTTCCTTCAGTCTATGCACAATCTCAAGTTTAAAGACCTCCCTGAATTCTCACCCTCCTTTAGTCCTTTTTCTTTGAACAAACTGGCCTCTAGCCCTCAGGCTGCAGGACTGCCTAACATAACTAGGACCCAAGAACCAGCCTGCTCGGTACTGTCATTGGTTCACAGCCCCCAAGCCCCACGATGTGCTTTACTAAGTGACCTGGTTCCTAATATTCTTGCTTCTAAACCTCAGGATTCGTTTCCTGAAAAGAACTTACAACTTGTTCTAACTTCGCTATCACCTCTGGCTTCTCTACCTCACTATGATTCACATGTCATTGATTTCTATCCTCTCAGAGAAAACATCTTGTCTGGGCCAGGCCTCTGCCTCCACCATACCCTTGTGGAGTTATGTCAGAGCCCGGGGAATAGAAACTAGACATCCCTTCTCTTCACATAAGCATCTGGAAAGCATATCTTTCTTTACAACTTTGTTTCCATAAGCTGAAATCACTGCAATTAACTGTTTACCCTGACATCTAACCTCCCAAAGTTCTATCCCTTCTACCTCTTAAAAGAGTCCACTCCTCTCCAGCCCCACTAGGCTGGTTCAGTTGTCTGACCCTCTTACCTACAGCTCTGCTAACTTTAATTCTCCACACAACAAATATCTGCTCATGTCCTTCTCCTAAAGGGAGTCTCTTTAATAGTCCCTCAATGTACTAAGGAAAAACTCCAGACTCCTTCCTTCACACAAACATGTAAGATTCTTCTTGACCTAGTCCAGCTTGCCTTTACAGCTGATGTTTCTTTGCTCCATTCTCACTCAAAGTTCTACCCATACTGAGCCACACTATCACCTGCAGCTTGCCATGCACTCCTGCCTCCTGGAACCTGACTGCTGTTTCCTTCCGGTGGAACTCTCATCCCTGCTTCAGGGCTTAGCTTGAATCTCACCTCATGCCCCTTTTGGTCCTTTCAAGTCTGAGAGAGGTGTCTCCACAGCACCCTACACGATAGGCTACACTGAAATGGCCTGTTTCCTTCTTTATATCACACTCAACTGTGACAGAGAACAGGGGCTGAACCATGTTCACCATGATGGATCTCCAAGGCCTGACACAGAGCTGGGCACACTGCAGGCAAATAAATACTTGTTGAATGAATGAGTTCTAGGACTGTTCCCTGAAGTCCATTCCTCTTGCACCTAGTCCTTCCCTTGTTCACTATCCTTCTTTTCTACTCCATCCTTGCCACACCCTGCTCTGTGACCCTCCATTTCAGAAATTCCTAACAATTACTCAAATAGCATACTCAAATTGCCAAACTAAAATACTTAGTGATTGTATTTACTTAGAACCAGTTTTTATGCAACAGATCTGAAGAGAGAAAAAATGACTATTTGTAATTTTGACATGTCATGTGGTCCCAGCTATTTAGGAGGCTGAGGTGGGAGAATCTGGAGCCCAGGAGCCAGGAGGTAGAGGCTACAGTGAGCTATGATCGTGCCACTGCACTTCAGTCTGGGTAACAGAGTGAGGCTCTTCCTCAAAAAAAAAAAAAAAAGTCACCAAAGCAAGAATATAAAGAACCGGTTTTAATATGACCCGAACTTCCTTCCTCTAATTTTCTTCTCAATGCACAGTACAAGAATACTGTAAACCAATACCCACAAGATATACTTTTACTCAGACTATTTTCCTTACAGTCCAATTTACGTAAGTCTGCTCCCTCTGCTGGCCAAATTTTATCATCTAGCATCCTATTTAAATATAAAGGTAATGCTTTATAATACCAAAAAAAGCTCCTCTGTAAAATAATCATTACCATATAAGCCTGGGAAATCACTTAAGAAGCTCTTTTACATCATTAAGTCACTGTGTTTGTTGATTTCCGGGAGATGTAACCAGCCACATGTTGAGTTAAACCCAGGACTTTTCAAATTTAATATCATTTTTCCCCTAAGCAAGATTCTGAACTCTGCTAAAAACCATTTCTCATTAATTTAATCCATTGCTAATTGGAATCTCCAACGGACTTTGTGATAAATGTCCAACCAAGCATTTCCATATTCACACAATGGCATTATGTTGGCGGGGTGAGGGGAGGGGAGACCAAGATGGAGAGAATGCTTTCATTTAGTAATTTATCAGGCCACAAGAGTTAGGGGCAGAATACAGGACCAACGACAGGGATTATATGCTACCAGTGAGCCCATGATGCTTTTAATTTTTTTCAAAGACAGATTATAATATGATAATAAAGTCATTGTTCTGACATATTTCTGTTTTATTTTTTATGATAAAGCACTTTATAAGATACAACTTGAGTACATTTCATTAGTAAGTTCCGAATATATTTTCTTATACAAAAAGCTAGCACTGCCATTAAAAACCCCTAGGCGGTATACCTTATTGGCTGCTTTCCAATTATGTACCACTTTATAACTTACAAAGCCTTTACTGAACATATTTACTCAATATTGTAAAATCCCATAAAATGGGTATAATTATGCTCATTTTACAGCTGAGTGACAGAAGCCTCAGAGAGATTTACGTAATCTTCATAATGTCATTAAGGAGCAAACTAGAAACACAGCCTATAAAGGCTCTGGACTTTACACAGAGGAACTTTCTTCCATCTGATTGTATCACTGATTTTAGTTTTTAATCAATATATTTACTTTGGGAGGAGAAGTAATTCCATTTTATAAGCCTTGTTGGTATTTCATTCATGTCTCTCAGTATTTGCTTTAGGGGAATCCCAAACTTCCATTTGTATCTCAAAACACTCTTCCACATAGATTTAATCATACTAAATACACTGAGGGAAGGAGGGAATCGGAACAGCACATGTCTGTCATGCAATGTACTTGTATTTTGTAAATATTGATGTTGCAGCTCTTAAAGTACTCTCAGAAGTCGTTATGACTGACAGCCCGTGAGTGCTGCATCTTTCAAAACAAATATGCTTTCCTGATGGAGAGCACATGCATCTCCATCTAATTTTTCTGAGAGGCAGAGGTGGAACAAACATTTCCTAACATTTTAACTAAATTCAGCATTCTTCACTGAACACAATAGACAGGTTACATCTTAATAGATATTATGAAAGCTTGTCATTTCCATAAGCAACACAGCATGTAAGGGAAGGGCACTCTACAAACCTCCCCTATAATCCCAGAGTAGCATACAACTTCCTGTGCTTATTGTAAATATTTTTAAGTACAAGCAAAAATTCAAAAGACATTTTATACCAAAAAAAGGTCTTCATAAATGTCCAAGTATTGCTAGATTTTAAAAAATGTACCATTAGATGGCTTAAGAATAAAAGTAAGTTTAGGCAAAAGTTTGAAAAAGAACCAAGTGGAGTAAATAAAATATACTTGATCACCCTGATTCAAGGGTGGAAAAATAAAGAAAACCTGTCATTGTCTGCTGTGTACCAAAAATCAAAATCTAACACCAAACATCAGACACGTTTTATATCTTACTACAGCTTCTCTTGAACTGAAAGGTAAGGCTCATTGAGGAGTCAAAGGAGAATTCTGCTTGCTGAGCTCTCCCAGCCATTTGCTTTGATGATTGCTAAAAATCTGTACTAAAAGGTGGGCAAATTCTTTCTATAGCTCTTATATAACTCCTCTAGGGAGACCTTCTGATGCCAAATCAACCTTTTGAGGACCTATTCATGAACTAGCGTTAAGAGAGATGACAGTGATTATAAAATATGAGTCAAAACAATAAAGAACTTGTTGGTGAGATAAAACCTATATAATAATGAAACCATCTGGGAACTAGGCAGCAGGTAATAGAGTGCATAAAATGTGGCCCAAACCATTAGGGAATAGATAATATATAATACTTTAACATTCTTGGCATTGGACACTTGGCAATTATAAAAGCCATTGTAGAATTCAGACGATTCTCTTTACTTCCTCTGATGATTCCCATTTGTCCCATCATTAACCCTTTAACTAATGGCTAAATTTATCCACACTGCCAAAGACACCGTCAAGAATGAATCCCAGGTTCCCCCAAGAGCTTCCTGCCACTGCAAACTTTGCTAACTGTGACCTGGATTCTCTTACTTTGGGCATCAACAATACACTGAGAAAAGTCTGAAAATAACTGCTCAGTTATTTGTTGCGCTATTATTTAGGACTGGGGTAGGTCCAGGAACTTTCCAAGGGATGTGATTGCTGAAAATGACTCAGGTGACTGGCCATTTCTGGAATCTCAGGCTTGACCTAGGAAGAACTGGCTGGGCCTTTATAGAAAAATATTGCTGAAGGGAAAACAGAATTGGAATTTTGTTGGCATTCATACAGAAATGGTCAAAGACAATCTGGGAACAGATGTAAAGTATAAATAACATTTTGTACTTTTTTTTTTTTTTGACTTTTGCTCTTGTCTCCCAGGCTGGAGAATAGTGGTACGATCTCGCCTCACTGCAACCTCAGCCTCCTGGGTTCAAGTGATTTTCCTGCCTCAGCCTCCCGAGTAACTGAGATTACAGGTGTGTGCCTCCACGCCCAGCTAATTTTTGTATTTTTAGTAGAGACAAGGTTTCACTATGTTGGCCAAGCTGGTCTTGAACTTCTTACCCCAGGTGATTCGCCCACCTAGGGCTCCCAAAGTGCTGGGATTACAGGCATAAGCCACCATGCCCAGCCCACTTGGTACTTTTCATATTCATTTCTGTTGCTTGTAGAGTACTTTTTTGCATGTCGAACTATAGGACCGATAACGGTATTAGACAGAGTGAAAATGACCAGTGTCTAGTCCTGGCTTTCACATCACAAAAGGAAAAACAGATTCAATGTCAGGCCAGTTCAAGGACAAAATTAGCAACCGATGCAGTTGAAAAACTGTGGAAGGTCTTCATGCATCAGAAAGTTGGGCTAGATGACCATGAAGGCCTGTTATTACCACTGTATGCCATGATTTTACCTCCTTATCTCCAGCAGGGGCCAGGCTGTCCTGCAGTCCCCACTTCCCTGTCCATAAGTTCTCCATTCCCCTCTCTGAATTCTCTACCAGAAAAATAAAGACACAATAAATCAGCTTTGCAGGCCTTCACCTAGCCTGTACACTTGTTAGAACAGCAGCAACAACAACAAACACAACAAAACTTAACCGTATAGATGAGTCTTAAGAAAAATTATAACAGCTGCTTTGTCTATTTGTCCCACTCCCTGGTTTTCCTACAGTTTATGCAAACTGTCCCCCATTATTAAATAACAATGGATTCTATGATTTGAAAATTGGCTTAAAAGTGAATTTAGTATGCCATCACTAAGTTGTTTTTTAACTTCTGACATTTTAAACATTTCTGATGTGCTTTCTTAGAATTCTGTATTAAGGAAAAAATAACTTTTCTGACAGTTTAATAAGACTTCCCAAGATTTATTTTAAAAGTATATTGAAAATTTTTTTTTTCCTTAAATAAAGTCAATTTCTGGCCGGCACAGTGGCTCATGCCTGTAATTCCAGCTCTTTGGGAGGCCGAGAGGGGCGGATCACAAGGTCAGGAGCTGGAAACCAGCCTGGCCAAATGAAACCATCTCTACTAAAAACACAAACATTAGCCGGGTGTGGTGGCACGCACCTCTAGTCCCAGCTATCTGGGAGGCTGAGGCAGAAGAATCACTTGAACCTGGGAGGTGGTCGCAGTGAGCTGAGATTGTGCCACTGCACTCTAGCCTGAGTGACAGAGAGAAAGAGTCACAAAAAAAAAAAAAAAAAGTCAATTTCTAACGTCCTCAAAGCAAAGTCATAGAGGCCCTTAATAAGTAGAAATCTTTTACTTTAGACATAATTCAGTGCATTATTTATTATGGAGATGTCAAACTTTCAGAAATCATGAGATTCAGGCCTTTAACAGGTTGGTTAGGATTAAACCACTTGAACCGTACTTTTGCATTTATTCAGAATCTGAAGCAAAACTGCCTGTGACACTAGAAAATGTGAATACCACAACTGTCTGCAGCTTGGACAAGTAATAAATGTAGCCAAATTTCGGCCTTTCAATTCTGCGCCTCATCACAACAATCCAAACTCAAGAGAAGAACTGGCTGAAACACTGAGGAGCTCCTGTGCGACGGAAAAATCAATGGGGAGTTCAAGTGCCCCCAGACATGAATAGTAGAAAGAGGGGTCTGTCCTCGACTACCAAAAGTGCAAAATTACTGATACTGCCAAGTCCAGACAACTACTGTCACTACTTCTTCAACTATCTTCCAAGACAGTTTTAAAAATTTTCCTACTTAAAAATCACCACAGGTTTATAGTCTTAGAAATTCGTCATAATATATCAATTTGAATGTTACACCTAATATTTAAGATTTACAAAGTCAAATAACTACTATGTAATAAAAACAATAACACCCCCTTTTCAGAAATATTAACACTTTCAACTTATTAAACTACATTTTTATTGGAAATGAGTAAAGATCTGTAGTTCCAAACTGAAATTAGAATTCTCATGTATCACAAAACATGAAGAATAGTGGTGATGAATCTGCCTTTTTCTCTTGTCTTTTCTCCACTTAACTATACACTAGGCACTATCTAAGTCTTTACAATCATAAAATTCATGTAATTCTCAAAACTACGCTATGAAGGAGAACCCATAATTAGCAACATTTTACAGATAAAGCAACTGAGGCACAAAGAGGAACTAGCCCCGGGCAACACAGCTAGCACACTGGATATCCAGGATTCAGACCAGGTGGCCCAGCCATAACCTTACACTGCTGCTTACTACTTCTTAACACTTCTTGCCCACAATGTAGGTGGCTTCACAAGCATTTGGAAGAACTGTAAACTTTGTGACTGTTTAATACCTTAAAAAAAATGGGATTAAACAAAAAAGGTTTCTACTAAGTCCTCTAAAGATCAAGGGCCTCAGAGGTAACGCACAGTGATTAGGTGATTACCCTTGTCAATTTTAATCTGTGATGTTCTTTTTCAAGTGACAATCACCATGTACTACTACAATGACTTAGTATAAATTTAACTTCATTTTAGTCAGCATTATGAGCTTAAAGTACAATTAAATCATTGTCTTAATGTGATCATTTATATGGGATGTATCATTAAATAATCCTT
This sequence comes from Sapajus apella, assembly GCF_009761245.1. NCBI lineage: Eukaryota > Metazoa > Chordata > Mammalia > Primates > Cebidae > Sapajus > Sapajus apella. The sequence goes on from NW_022436980.1 coordinate 13,082,842, forward strand.
AAGTTCATTTAGTGATTTTTATATAACAGGAAAATATTAAAAGAAAGAATCTAAAGAAATATTTTGGGGTACTTTTTTTCACTGTTTGGCTTATTAGCATAAATAAAGTATATCATACGTACCACATAAAATTATGTAAGTATATAAATTCATATACATATTTTGCTAGTAAGACTCATTTAATATTTCCCAAATATTCTGGAGTCCATGTTATACTAATTTCCAAATATTCTGAGATTCACCTTGGAGGTATCACTACTACCAGCTATATAGAACCTTAAATTCCAATTTCTCTTTTACTACCTGCAAATTTCAGACAATGAGTGTGATAAAGAAGAAAAATATGTTGGGTGGAAGTGGGGAGGAGCAGGAGAGAGGGAGGAGATGTAGATGCTGAGCTCTATTTCACTCATAGACACAGCAGGACCTGGACCACTACGACCACCAAGCTATTTGGAATTTTATAACCCATATTTCTCAAGACGTATTCAGAATGCTCCCTAAAGATACTGTAGTCAGAAATTACTGGTCAGGTACGTAACACCAAAAAAGACTGAATTCTTCCGAAAACATAAAGAAAAGCAACACAAAAAACAAGAACAACAAAAAACACAGACAGCTCTTCTTATATTTAATCTACTACTCAAACAGACAGAGGTAAACCAGAAGGTTTCTCTTGTGGTTATTTCTAGAGCTAAGATTTTATGAAGCATACATCGGGAAATTACAAATAAAACCCTACAATGTTAGAACTGATCTAAATTCACCAATTTAATGATCTGTAAAACTGAATCTACAGGAGGTTAAGTTAAAACTAAACGTTTTGCACAGAAACACGTACTCATATTTATGTATTTTCCTACTAAATTATAAATCTGAGATTACTTGAATTTGTAATATTAGTAAGAGTAAAATGAGTACAGTACTGTTTTTAAAACTAAAAATTGTCAGGTTTATTTACAATAAGATAATAAAAAGAACTCTTAGTTTCTTCGCTTTCCACCTCTGAAATAAACTGGAACAACTAATGAGAGAAGTCACAGCCAAATGAAGCAGACAAGAAACGATCTATTTTGAGAACAATCTAACAATTCTCAGGGTTCCTTGCTATTCTCAAAAGAAAGAATATCAAAAAGAAAAGGTACACACCAACAACAACAAAAAAAAAACTTGTGTTTACAAAATGAACGTGCAAAAATCTGCACTGAGTTGTACTGGAAATCAATAAAGACAAAAATTAGAAAAGTTGAATGAAAAATTCTCTGGTTATTAGGACTTCTGCCTAAATAGAATATTAGTTAAAATGCTCTAGGGCACAGGGAGAATGGCTGTAAGGCATTCCTTACGGCAGATAGCAAGCAATCACAAAAGTGGAAATCAAGGTCCATTACTCATGGCAGGACAGCCTGCATTATCCTCTCACAGATGCATCACTGGTGAGAGCTGATGAAGAAAAATGAAGGCTAAGAAGCAAAGGGAATAGTGTATCTTCTACATGTAATTTTCAGCAAACTTTGATGAGTTTCCTACCTTTTGCTTCCTTAAATTTCATTTAGAAAAATCATCTTGGTTAAGGCTGTTCAAGTGTGACTCTGCAACTAGCCTAATGTGGCCCCAAATTACCATCCCCAACATTTGTTATACCAAACGCCTGATTAAATACCCTCAGGTTAAAGTGGATCAAGGTAACTTTGTGCTGATTCCATGAACAAGAACCTGTCAAATTGACAAATCAGTGTCTGCTCTGGAGGATCCTGTCTCCTATCAGATGGGCTTCCTATTTTCTTAAACTTGCTTCTTGATCCTGGCAGCCTCCTGTCGGTCTATGTAACACCCTGGCTCCTAAAGCTAATATATTCTTATTTTCTATTCCTCTAGTTTCTCTATAGATTATACTGTTGACCTCTGCTATTATTTGGCAGAAGTCATCGGAAAGCCATTCATAGCGACCCTACCACAAAATTACAACTGCATTTCTTCAGAACCAACTTTACTTTCTAAAATATCTAATTCAGTTGCTCATGTTTTAAAACAGCTCATAAAAAAGAAGTGACACTTGTATGGTGCTGCTTCCCCCCACCCACTTTGCCTATAATCAGAAAAAAAGATGAAAGGCAGGAAGTGGCCTAACTATCAACACACAGCTCCCCTTTGAAGATAGATAGCAAAATACTGCAGTTAAAAGTATATTTGCAATTACAAAGTTACTCTTCCTGAACAAATTCCAAATACAGTATCTATCTTTGATTTTACAAAAGCATTTTTCTCACTGTTCATAGCTGACATTGATGGTTTAGTTAGGCACCCCACTCTCAACTGTGGGAAAAATGTTCCCTGAAATTCAGTCATGTAAGTTTTCAGCTTTTAGTTGTCAGGCTAGAAGTAGCTGCTTTTGCTCTGCCACTGCTGCTTCCTTGGGTACTTCTGCTTGTCATGGTGATGTCAGAACTTGCCATAGCAACAGCATCCATTTGACTACCTGGGAGACCCTCTCAATCCCTCCTCTGGCATGTCAGACAGTATTGGAGAGTTACTCAGCATCTCCTTGGACAGGGCCTATTATCTCAGAAACAAATATTGCAAGTAAGGGAAAAAATCTGAAGACCTTAAACTGAAACATAGTTTAAGTTTTATATTTAAAAATGGGATCTATTTCCTAACCTTTCATATTTACTGCTATGGCGAAAGTCTAATGATAATATGTAGAATGAAGTAAGCTTATTTTAAAACAATAAAAATATCCCTGTCATCTACATGGTTCATGTTAAACAATTAGAGAAGATAAATAGCACCACATTATAGCATTAAAAAAAATTTTCTTACCTGCAATAGGTATTGCTGAAGGGAATTTAGAAAGACAATTTTCCATCTGGCGTCTTTCAACGCAGGAAGGAAACAACAGATATTGACATAGTAAAATAACGGGAAGGCTCTTTTTGATAACTTAAAGTTCATTTAGTAGAGAACAACAGTAGGATCTAACCGAAGCCTAAGGAAGATTTAGAATTCTGGGTGAAAAGTTCCCATTACCACAATAGAATCTTTCTGGGTAAGAAAAAATAAAGGTTTCGTGGAAAAGAACTGCTCTTTTAAAGTTAACACATGTGCAGGCACATGCATGCATACTTTCTATAAAATGTAGAGCTGATAGATCCATAGACAGAAACTGGAAAACTGCTAACAGCACTTGGACCGTAAAGCATTCCCTGCTCTCATAAAACAGAGTTTTGTATGAACGTGACCTCTAATGCCAAATCTAACTTTTGGGACTCACCCATAAAGTCAATAGTTAGTGCATTCTTGACTGACAGCCTGATAGCTTAGCTTCTAAAAGGAGCATTAACCACTCCAGTATGTGAACACGCAGTGACTAAGGAGCATCTGCAGCAAAGTTAAGAAAGTAGAATTAAAGAATGACAATTCAAACAAGCAATGTGTATACCACTGCATCTATCAGTATCAGGCAAATGTGATCACAAATAAATCCTTATAACATTCTGAAGTTTTTCTTCTCTAGCAAAATAGCTATTTTCTTTTCCCTGAAAAAGAAAACTATGCTTCCCATCCTATCAAATGGCAGTGTTTTATGATACATAGTGAACATACTAGGAAGTATCTATTTCTAAAATGTACAAGTTTATAGGGTATCACACCTTGAATCTCACCATCTTTGCAAAATCAAATAAAACATTAAAATCAGAAGCAGGGGGGACTTCTAACAAGGGCAGGCATTGGAATCTGATGGCAAAATCAATCAATAAAACAATTTTCATTAAATGCATTTATAGTAACATTCATGTACCATAATTCTAATGAAAAAGAAAACCATCCAAGTATTTTTATGCCTAGCAAAAATGCTGAAAGGACAAACAACAAAATGTTCACAGTGGATATGGAGTGGTATATGCATTGACTGGTACCTATTTTTGTCTCCATGCTTTTTGGTGTTATTCTCATTCAATATGTATTATTTTACAGACAAAAAAGAAAGTCAATAAGTTATTTTAAAATCAAATATCTTAAATGTGATTTAATGAAGGACAAAGTATCAGGCTTCTGAGGTATCAGATCAATATGCTGCAGTGGAAAGTGATTTTTTCTTCCTGATCCTTTCTGTGACAATGTGACATCTTTTCACACTTGCTCAAAATTAACTGCTTCACCAGATAATTACTGCAACTGCAGCAAATGGGCCTTTTTGTCTGTAATTCAATTACTGCGGGAGGTCTTATAGTTTCAGTATTCAGAAGTGAAGCATTTACTTGACTGCATACATGGAAATAAAACAGACTCTCAATACATCATATGTTAATTAATAATGAATTTAAAAATTCCATTGTTTGTTTATACTAGAGTCAACCCAGCTTATTAGCTAATGTTATGGGATCTAGTGGGACAGCAGAAATATTGTTTCATGTCATTTCTAGGTAACTTAAGTGATTGCCCTGTTATGATCAGAAGCCGGAGTTGGTTTGCTGGAGTAGGCCCCCTGGTCCCACAGTATTTTATTTACACAGGTACTGTCACATTATCACCTTCCATAGAGGGTTTATTGTTTGCAGTTTGTCTTCTACACTTGATAGAAGCATATCTACTACAAAGAACAAATTCTTAGTGATGAATGAACAAGTGAGCTGTCTTAGAAATAACCCAACTTGGGGAAAATGTCAGAGACAGCTTAAGAAATCATAGTGCATCATCCATAACCTCAATCACACTGAGGGGGGGGGGACTATTAAATGTCCTTTCCATAAGAAAGGTTCCCAGCAACTTAATCGTTTTTCCTTCCTCCAACCTCACTCACCCTACCCATGTTCCTAACATCTTCATGAATTTATTTTACATCTGCTTTTAAAAAGAGTAACCAAATTAGTTTTATGTGAAGTACGCTTTTACACACTTGATTTTTACTAACTATAAACTGGCCTCTGGATTTCATTACACTGCACTGTTATGAAGCACACTGAATGTGTGTGATTTTATTTCATGCTAGCTTTGTCAGTAGCTGCCGAAAATATGCTTTTGGTGCAGCTTCCCCAGTGACCTAGACTGAGTTTTACGTTCAGCAGGTGTAAGATTCTGGAAATTTGTATTTACAGCCCCCGTTGCTAGCTTTACTCTGACAGGGAGAAATAAAATTTACCCTCAGTTAAGCAACTGGGTAAAACTATCCACAAGGTAGTTCACCTTAATAAAATAATAAGTGTGGAAATCTCCAGAATTTCTACAGGAAATTTTACCTTATTCCTTTGGTATATGGTATGCGTCTTCAGAGTGCAAAGTGCAGACACTCACAATTACTTCTCTGTTTAAGCTTAACTTACCAGTTATATCCACTAAACTAAAAATCAGCATTTCTCAGTGAGGAAGCTTTCGGCATCATGAGTGGGATAGTTCCTTACTAGGCAAGGCTGTTTTACTTCCTGCTGAGTTAAGATATATCTAGGCTCTCTCCCTGCCTTTTGACCCCTATACCCAATCCCAGACTGTAGCATTTTCCCAAATAATGTCCCACAGATTTCTAAACAGTCCCTGTGGAGTTGCGAGATCCCTAGTTGAGAATCACTGACCTAATAAACCCACTATATAAATTTGAATTTAAAAAATAATTTAAGACTCCTTAAAAAAGACATTTCATAAGACTATATTAACTAAACCTTTCCCCACCTATTTCAAGATATATACAAGACTAATCTACTATATTCTTAAGCTGTCCTTGGTGGATTTAAATATTTTCTGCATGACGTCCAGTTAATAACAATCCTGATACCATAAAACTTCCGTTAATATTTGTATGTCTGTTTGTGTTGATTACTTATAAGCTATCCAAATCGGCTTAATTTCATTAAACCACGTTTCTAAAGCATTATTTATCAGCACCACCATCCCGAGGCTTCCACTATTCAGGTGTTATTTTGAAAAGCATTACAGGAAGGGAATGAACTCCCTCTGTGCTGGGCCACCACGATACACCACGAGGCACATTCCAAAAGCCAGTTAAAAACACAACTTCTCCAAGTTTAGGGCTTCCTGGTAAGCAGAGCAATGCAAAACTGGTAAGTCATTTCTAAAACATGAAGTGCAGTTCTAAAATGTTCAGAAGAGTAACAAAGATCCAATGTGTTTAATTAATGAAAGGTTACATGAAATTCTTAATCTGAACTTTTTTAAACTATAAGAACTTCATGATCACTCACTGTGGACATTGAAACTTGAAGGTCTTCCTTATCTACATGTGCAGCATGCCTTAACAGACCTGTCAACAATCGAAGCTTTTAAAAACTGCTATAGCGAGACCAAGCAATTCAACTGAATTCACACACGGTCTCCTATAAATATGACATAAATAGTGGTTTCTGACTGAAAACTCAGCCTCTTTCTGCTCCTTCTTCCAACAAGCCACACTGTCAGATATGGGGAATCCTAATGCTTTCATAACTTTGGCTCTGTCACCTCTTCTTCAAGTCTATCAACAATCTCATTTTACTTGGAAACTACTTCACCCTTAGTTTCTGCATGTCTACTACCACTTGCACTCCTTAGCCTCCTCTTAGAAATGTGGGGCTTCTGACATCTTATTTGGATTTTGGAATATTTGCTTTGTAAAGAGGTATTCCTAAGATGCGATACACGAGTCCAACTCAGGAATAGCTCTAGTTAAAACGAGGAAGCCAGAAGTGTTCATTTACGCCATCCTTCGACTTTACTCTGTGAAGAGCTTTTCCAGACCTTCCTAAGAACCAAAAAGCCCCATGTGGTCAGTGAGGGAGGTTTGGCTTGTTTCTCCATCATCCAAAAATAGGGCTCACTTGTCAAGGTCTGACAGACTTCTGGCCACAGTAACACTTATGGGCTCAGCAGGAAGGATCTGAAATCCTGAATTACGTTTATACTGAGCACTTGTTCCTCCCAGCCTTCCCTGATCCGCGGGACTCAAACCCTACTTTCTTACTGAAGGTGTTCATTGCTGATAGATGTTCTGTTTTAAAATGCCAATTCTGAGTCCTTCCAGGATGTCAAAGGCTGGGCTATCCCGATGAGACAATAAGGGTTAAGTAACATAATAAATTAATACTCATTTTAAAATATGGCACTGGAGAAAAGTAATTTTTAATGAGTCTTCATGAAGGAAATTTTAGGTACTATGGCATCAAAATGAGAGGGGCTTTTTTATAAAGCCTCCACAGCACAAGTTCAGAGGAAAGAGAAAGCCTGGGCCATACTAATCCATTTCTGGTTTTGTTTGTTCATGTTTTTGTTTGTTTGTTTGTTTGTTTGTTTCCCATTTTATAAAGAAACAATCCTAAAGCAAGTAAGCAAGCACTTTAACAGAATCCTGTTATTTCTGGAATGGAACTTTTCAATGTTGCTAGCCATACGCTATGTCCTTCTTGAAGAGGAGATATTTTATTTATCTTTGTATGCCCAGAGCTATTGTTGTGCCTGGCATATATTAGATGCTTAATAAATGTCCATTAGATCAATGCCTCTGCTGCTGGGAAACCACACAGCTTCCACATTTAGCACAGCAGGACCTGGACAAGGCTTAGAAAATACGCAGCTCAGGCACAGAAAACTCCATGAGCCTGAATTTTGGGTAATACAGTATACATCAAATTATAACCATGACATGTAAATTTCATACTAGTTAAAAATTGTGTATAATCTATGTCAAAGTAAGATACGCACTGTGTCAAACGTAACTGTAATCTATATTATCTAGATTACAAACTTTACAACTTGTGATCTTACAATCAATAAGAAAATCTGATGGCACTGACACCATTTCAAGAGAATCACAAAAATCTTTGGCCTTTTTTTTTAATTGAAGCCATTAAATATGGCTTTGAAAGAAATCCCAGACCATCCTGCTTAATTCTACTTGGTCTATGCCTTGTACCTCATGTGATTTGACATAAAAGACAACTGTGAACTCTCTTTTTTCCTGAATTCGTAAACTTGCATCTACAAATTATTCGGTTATTGGCAAACTGTGTAATCTTGGGCAAGTAACCTAACTTCTCTGTGCCTTGGCATCCTCATCTGGAAAAGGAAGAATAACAGTATCTAATTTATTGTGAGGATTAAGTCAATTTTTATAAACAGATACACTGCTTGATAAGTCCATATGAAGGTTTGCTATCATCATCATAATTAATCATGGACTATAAACATTCAAATCAACTTGAAATAAACTACAAGTAACAACATTTTTTTTTTTTTTGAGAAAGGGTCTTGCCCTGTTGCCTAGGCCTGAGTGCAGTGGTGCAAACATGGCTCACTGCTATAGCCTTGACCTCCTGGACTCAAGTGACCTTCCCACCTCAGCCTCCAGAGTAGCTGGGACTACAGGCATGCCACACCCAGCTAATTTTTCAAATTTTTAACAGAAGCGAGGTCTTACTGTATTGCCTAGGCTTGTCTCAAACTTCTGGGCTCAAACAATCCTCCTGCCTCGGGTCCTCCCAAAGTGCTGGGATTACAGGCTTGAGCCACCATGCTAGGCCTATAATAACTTCTAACCATTAACCTCATGTAACCAAAAAAAAAGTAGAAAATACATTCAACATTATTAATTGAGAACCTATTATTAACCAGATGTTGTGCCAGGTTGACCTATGCTGCTTTAATTCATTGCTCTCATCAGTAAATACTGTTAGGTAAAGAAATATCTCTGCATGTCAAAAATCTGTGGGTAGAGAAAAAATGGGGGTGTGGGGCCAAAATATAAACAGCGGGAGCTTTGTTAAAATTTAACAATTTATAGTTATGAAGAATTCCATGAAAATGCCTTTATTAACTTCTCATATAACTTATTGAATACTAAAAGTTTTCCAAGCATATTTAAGCTATGCTAAAACATGAGTTAGTCACTAAAATTTAACAATTTATAGTGACTAAGAATTCCATGAAAATGCCTTTATTGGCATAAAATGACACTCAAGGTAAGTGGGAACAAAGGTTGCATAGGATATAAGAGCCTGATTCCTTTTTAAAAATAATATACATAATAATATGTTTATATATACACAATCCAAAAAAAAACCTGAAAGAATAAACACTAAATTGTTTATGATGTTATCCCTCTATGATAACATTTTTTTGTAATTCTATTTTGTAGCTTTTTTTAAAATTTAAAATACAAATAATTCAAAAATCAAAAAAGAAGATACTAGGGTATACTGTATAGTTCCATAAACAATTAGCTTTTAAAAATACTAATAAGCTAAGGAGATTAACCAAATCATTCATAAATTTGTATGCACTTAAGAATAAGACTGTTAGCTTATTAATACAGATTTTTTTCAACTTAGAAGTCAAAAATATCATTAGTGGAAAATGTCTTTAATATACCTAAGTTACTGAATATCATAGCCTAGCATAGCTTAAACATGCTTGGAAAACTTTTAGTATTCAATAAGTTATATAAAATACGCAACACTGTTATAAAACAGGCCTTGTAAGGCAAGCAGATCACGAGGTCAGGAGATAGACACCATCCTGGCCAACATGGTGAAACTCTGTCTCTACCAAAAATACAAAAATTAGCTGAATGTGGTGGTGCCTTCCTGTAATCCCAGCTACTCTGGAAGCTGAGGCAGGAGAATCACTTGAACCCAGGAGGCAGAGGCTGCAGTGAGCTGAGATCGCACCACTGCACTCCTGCCTGGTGACAGGGCGTGACTCCATCTCAAAAAGAAAAAAAGGCTTTGTGTTAGATGATTTTGCCCACTTATAGGCTAATATAAGTGTTCTGAGCATGTGTAGGTAGGCTAGGTTATGATGTTCGGGAGGTTAGATGTACTAAATGCATTTTTGACAGGGTATTTTCAACTATTTATAGTGAGTCTATCAGGATGTAGCCCCATTATAGGTCAAAGAGCATCTGTGTTTGAAAAATAAAGTCAATACTAAAAAATTTTTCACAGGATCAATTTCAATGGATCTTAGAAGTTTAACTTTAAAATAACTTTGGAACCACATCAAAATATAATCCATATCTCCGCTATAAGCATGATGCTCTACCAAAGCAAAATACCAAAGCTTATTTTCTAACTAATGGATATTCCAGAAAGGGACTAATTTTCTATGCTTTCCATGTTTTTACAAAATCAAGCATGTAAAATGGTTAGGAAAGCAAGTTTCTCAGTGTTATTAATACAGGTTACCAATGTCATGCTATGTTTGAGAACACATCAGGAATGTTCCAGAAATGTTTCCTATGATGAGTGGGCAATATGAAAAAATGACTAGATAAATTTTTTCACTTTAAGATTATTTTGAAGTATATATGAATCCATATATTCATGAACAACCAACCTTCAGAGAAAAAAAACAAAAACCTTTCTGTTCTCATCAAGAATGCTACAGGATAATGCTAAACACAATTACAAGATGCCATCTAGTGGATGTTTTTATAAAATTTGTCTGCTTGCTTACATTTAAATCTTGATGAAATGATCTTTTAAAAAGCTATTCCACGCCTGTAATCCCAGCACTTTGGGAGGCCGAGGCGGGTGGGTCACGAGGTCAAGAGATCGAGGCCATCCTGGTCAACATGGTGAAACCCCGTCTCTACTAAAAATACAAAAAATCAGCTGGGCATGGTGGCGCGTGCCTGTAATCCCAGCTACTCAGGAGGCTGAGGCAGGAGAATTGCCTGAACCCAGGAGGCGGAGGTTGTGGTGAGCCGAGATCGCGCCATTGCACTCCAGCCTGGGCAATAAGAGCGAAACTCTGTCTCAAAAAAAAAAAAAGCTATTCTGCATGAAAAAAATAGCTGTCCCTTACGGCACTTCCTCACCAATTAGTGGTCTGAGCTGGTGGACAACAACATATTTTAAACGCACACAACTCTGAATAGGTAATATTGATTTTAAATCTCAAGTTGAATATCTGCCACTACCACAAAGAATAAGGAACAACCCAATTATCTCCTAAGTGGTCCAGGACCTGTAAGGGTTGCAGAACACAAGTTAGAAAGGAGATTCAATTTAACATGTTTTTATCATTCACTTCAGACGATGATGATAAAAGATTAGCATCATTATATCAGGACAGTAATTATTGTCACTGCTGCCCTACACTATATGAAAACAAACTCACTTTTTCTAAATAAGCTATGTCTGATATTTAGAAATCAGTATAGGGTTTCCAGTAAAGCCTTGATCCCTACATGTACACAGCGGCAAAGGCCCTCTTTTATCATCACAGTGGCAGTAACACAAGTCATGATCAATTAAAATGGAATTAATGAAATCAATTAATGTAGCATAAATATATAATCAGGCAAAATGGAAGACTGATAACAAAATATTTACGTATAGTATTAATCTGTGATAATTCAGAAACAGCTTGTAATTAGATTTAATCAGAGGAAATCCACGTCTACCTAAATTCCCTTAGTTATAGGCTCATTGTTTTGTTTTGTTTTCACCTTTGGAAGCAGATTCTACAATTTTTTTTAAAAGCTTCTAATTTTATAGATATTTTCAGATTTCAACATTGTATAACAAAAACTATCAATTTATTTGGAGAGCACCCTACTGTCTGATAATAAAAAGTTTTTACATTAAAAAGGGTTGTCTGCAGCCTGTCATAACTGGCTTACCTAGAAAAATTCTGCACTTGTCACTGCACATATCTGGTGCCGTACTTGATTTATAGGATAATTTGTTTAAAGAGCTACTCTTCTAAAAATGAAGCCCTTCAAGATAGATTGATCGGGACTGTAAATCTAGCCTTTGGAGATAATCTTATCCCCCGATTTGCAGATGATGCAAACAAGACCCATGGGGTTAAGGGTTAGTTCAAGTTCACCAAACCAATTACTGGCAGAGTTAAGATCTGCGTCTCTTGACCACAAAATCAGAACTCTTTCCGCTACATTATACTGCCTTTTTATTCTTCCCCAAATAGTAATAGAATGTCTCCTTTAAAGGCTTCTTAAGGTACTATAGTTTCATTTTTGATCTAAAAGGTCCATGCGGGAAGTGCTGCCTCAGTGTATGAGATGCAAACAACACTGGGAGACCACAGAACAGACTCATCAGTTAATTGAAGTGGGAATCTGTGTTGTTCACTAAGAGGACACAAGGAGCTGCTTCTGCTTCCTATCGGCACAGTCCTTAAGCTAGTTGAGGCTGAGGGAGCACCATTTCCTCCGCAGGTGATCAAAACATGATGGCCAATCAACAGTCACAAACTAACCCTCAGTATTAAAGAAGAAAAGTTCTGATTTCCCTCAAAACTGCCATCTTTTGCCTCTCATCATCTCACAGAGGAAGGATAGATACACTACACTCTTTCAGCTCTGAGCCCATTCCATCTCCAGGGTCTGAAACTTTAATCTGGATCTTCCTATCAGATTAATGGCAGTTGACATCGTTTAACTTTTAAGCTACAGTTAAAAATGTCCTTTTTGTTATTCTTCTGCAACTTCTTACTATTCATAAACCATATTCTGACATAATAACCGTACACGTAAGTGGAAGTCTGAAAACATGGACTCTGTAAGCAGGAGCACGCCTTGGTTAAATCACCTAACCTCTCAATCTCAGGTTCCCTCTTTCGTGTCTGGAGATGGCTGGCCCCTCCACTGTAAATTACTCTGAGGCTGTTATTTCTTAAAAACACTCTGCAACAAATTCAACACAACAGAAGTTACCAGGCCTTGCCCTAACACTACCTCTTAGCAAAGGCTTTAACAGAAGTCTGAGGAGTGCAGTGATAGGACCAAATCTAAAAGGAGTTCTTTGTAAGATCACATGTGAATTGCTTTTGAGAAAGTCTCTTTAGACGTCTTACTTTGGCTCCTCTTCTATACAAACTGCTGTGAGAGCCTAAGAAAAGCAGCTTTCAAACGTGCAAGTATACAGATTTGGTTCTGCTGCCGCCAGGCTGCAACTGCTGCCAGGGGAAAGAAGTGAGTCAAAGCAATTCTATGCATCGCATGCCTCAATGTCTTCCCTTCACTTGGCAACAACACACTGGGATCAGTCATCCAGCTAAATGTCCAGAGTCCCAAAGTCATTACTAGCGCAAGGGTTTCTAGTCTAAAACTTCCAGGGTGATGTAAAAGTTTAAAATCAATACAAAGGGGGTCTTTTAATGTTACTATTAAATGATTAGAATAATCTGTGAAAAATTAGAAGGGTAGTGAGACAATGACTTAGGAATTCTATAATGTGTGTGTTAGAACTTTCAGATACATCTTTCTGGCTTGAAGGCATTATGGTACTTATTAAGAATCAAGTAGAATCAAAAGGCAGTTTTTAGTATTAGTTACACAGTCAGAATTTCCCAAGATATTTACATGTGAACGCCTCATTTTCAAGCTCCTCTGACATGTATTTCCAATTTTTAAGGGACTACAGATGATTTAGTGACACATTCTTTTCCTTTGAAAAATGTATCATCACAAGTATTATTAATGGTTTGGGTCAAATTATATTATATGTAAGTTTCAATGCATTTTTTTTCTAAAGAAGAGTAATTAACTTTACATTTTGTGGCCATACTACTCTGTAAAGAACAGTTCACATCTGTCCACCAACATAAATAAAATACTTGAAGACCGTCACGAGGACAGTACCTCTTTTGTCAAACTGTTCTATGTGTGTTTTACATGAAATGGGACTTCCAAATGTAGAAAAGGTACCTGTTTATACAGGAAGACATGTATTTCTAACAAGTAGTCTTCTTAAAAGTAGTTCTACATGTAGTATTTTATGGTAATTTTCAAGAGTTTAGTCAAGTGTTACCCAGAATAACAGAAATTTCTAAGAAAAAATTTGAAATAGGTCTTACTATAATAATTATTTGTTGTCTCTAATAAAGAGAAATTTATAAAATGGAAAACTTTATTGTAGGAGGCATACTTTTTGTCAGTATTATTTTCATTCGTTGACAGTCTTAGAATTTTAACTTTTGTCTATGCTCTGAATTTTTTGGGGGAACTATACAATGGTTAAAAAGGAAACAAATAATATGATTCATGTGAAGCTTTTGAGGGGTGGCGGGTAGATACAGAAGCCAAAATGCTGGGGTTTAAAAAAATGTAGATTAAAGCTTTATTAAAAACAGATTTTAAATGGCCATTTTATCAGAAATTGTTGAGGCTCTATCAGCATAATAGGAAAACTCACTACCATACCCCAAGAAAAACTCTTTGCCCTAATCAAACAAATCTAATTGTCATTACATCCCATATAAGGTTTTGCATCTTCTTAGAGAAAGGAATGTTTTCTCCAACACTTGTTCTCATTTCTTCATTAGTAAAAGTCTGTTAATGTGAAACTCTTATTAATAACTCCTGTTAACCTCATCTAACTTGATTTAGGAATAATCTGCTACTCATTTTGAACTCCCACTTTACTCTTCATTTAAAATCACTAAATTATAGAAGTTAGAATATACTTCAGAGATTATCCAATTTAACTTCCTCATTGAAAAAAAAGAAAATTCAGGCCAAAATTAAGAAATTTGCTCAGAATCTCTTCAAGATGAAAGAGCTGGGGCTAGCACAAAGTCATCCATGGGGTTAATTTTTCATTTATCACTGAGAAAGACTAGCAATTCTGAAGCCAACCAAAGTTTAATTTTTTAAAAATGAATTGTGACACTCTTTGCAAAGGATAAAAATTTTACTTCATTAAAATTTACTTCATTAACATGACCAACAGTCATTCCACATTCAAAGTAAATATAGCAAGCACCCAAGGCTATGCCAGGCCCTTTGAAAACGAAAGCCAAAACAATGTATGAGAAGTAAAAATTTATCATAAGATCCTGATATTTCAGCACACTGTACTCCAATGGACTCTACCACTTAATAAAAATATACTCTAGTTTGATACTCTTCCTCTATTCTGGTTGCTTTCTTTCACCCTTCCCTACTTCAGCCTCTAAATAATTCATACCTTATACTGAGGAGATGTTATCTTGAGGAACTGGCAATAGTACAACACTGCTTCAAAAATATACACTTTCTACCTGAACTACAAAATGTTCTCAACATAGGCTCTTTTCATGAAATGACACATTCAACTTATGCTTGAAAACTACAGTCATATTATCCTAGATCCCTTTTAACCCAAAATATCACTTTGTATCACAGGGTTATAACATAGGTCCTGGCTATGGTCCTTCTTCTAATAGGTCAAATCCTCTCAAGACTTACTTTGTAGATTGTGTTTTGAAGATGAAAACAATATCTTTCTCAAATAACCTGCACTAAGAGTTATATATGAATATGTGCAATAATTAAATAATAGTTATTTTACACTTGGGGAGCTAAGGTGAAGAGATACTTAAGGTCTCATACAAGTGACTCTAAGACATCTGCTCTAATTCTCAACTTAACAGTCCAGACATAAGATTAAGCCTCATTAGAAAGTTATCAAGCAAAAGGCATCATTTCCAATTTGCCTCCAACTTTCAAATAAAATACACTATGTGTGGATAGCATAACTTCAAAATTTCGTTTTATCACTGGTTAAAATTTGGTGTTTAGGACTTTTCTAACCCATGTTGATCTTTCTGTAGTTGTTTGAGATAAAGAATCACAAGCAGATACTTTGAAAAGGTAAGATTTTTCAAGAAGGATCTCAGAAAACAGAATCTTAAAACTAGTCCTCATTTGTGAGGTCGTTATTCTTGTGGCACCCTATTCCATTACGAATATTTAGTTATGTCAGAGGCTCAACAACGCCCTTTTGCTCCCTACATATTTACAGCAATGGTCTCTCAAGGAGGCAATGAATTTGCAGTGTCATATGGATCTAATAAAATGTGTGAACTGTTTTATTCTGCTGCTTTCAGTTTTACAATTCTGAAAAGTCTTTTTTGGGATATGTCTCTCCATATGTTTCTGGCCTTGTCCATGTCATTCTTTGAGATGACTTTCTTCAGTGAACTAAAGCATTCATTTTCTTTCACCAGGTAATACACACACATAAAATTATGATTTTTTTTTTCTCAGCTTGTGAATAACATTGAGGTGTAACCCTTGTTAGGTCAATCTTGAAATGAAGATTCAAAGTTTTCCTCTGAGGATCAGAAAAATAATTCAAAAGAAATACTGAGCTCTATCACTTAAGCTCTCTTCATAGTCTCAATGGTGTTTAGGCTCAAATCTCTCTGCATTTTAAGATAAAAATACACTACATGTGGATTTCAAAACTTCAAGTTACAGACAGAAGCTCTTATTACGGCAGCCAAAATCTAATCTGAATGCTTATTTTGATTTCTTTGCACTACCCCAAATCAAATAACTTTTGTTGGGCAACTGCAGACATTCGGCTGAGTCAATGAACATACTTAAGACAGCTGCTTCTTGTTTGTGAACCCAAAACTATTTTTACTGAACGAAATTCAGGTTATACAATGAGAAAAAATCAGAATCCCCCCAAAAATCAAAAATCAAAAAAATATGTTCAACAGAAAGGATCCATTTAACATGTTTAAGGATGAAACAGCAATCTGATCTATGTAAATCTCAGAACACAACTAACAGATACTCCTCAACTAGCCACCACATTTTTTGAAAAATTGTTTTTAGGAAAAAGTGACCAATTATAAAAAGCTAACATCAATTAAGAACAAACATACACCAACCACCCAGAAAGTCTTGTGCAGGGAGTGCAGAGGTGGTGATTTGTTGGTGTTGATAGTGGGCAATTAATTGGGTGTGAGTACCTACCTCTTCAAACATCTGTAAAATAATTATTTATTAAAGTGATCATCTCATTAAAAAATAAGCTTCCTTCTAGTATTTCTTATTAAACCAGTCAAGTGTATTAAATTTTTATATTTATAATACAAATACAAAACTAAAAAGTTAGAAAACCAGAAAGCTTTCAATGAATGAAGGAACCAAAAATCTTCTTTCCTAAATATTCCTGTTTATTCCAAAATTTTTATTCTTTTTAAAATTTTTATTTTATTTTTTAATTGGCATGTAACAGCCATACATATTTATGGTGTTCATATTTCAGTACATATGATGTATAGTAATCAGATCAGGGTAATTATTGCGTATCCATCATCCCAAACATTTATCACTTCTTCCTGTAGGGAACACTCAGTATCTTCCTTCTAGCTATTTGAAACTATATATTATTGTTAGCTACAGTCATTCTAGTGTGGTATAACACTAGAACTTATTCCTGCTATTTAGCTGTAATTTTATATCCTTTAACAAACCTCATCATTTTTATTCTTAAAAATTAAGACATTAGTTTCATTTCTTAATACATTAAAATTAATATTTGGTAGAAAATACAGTCTTACTGTATGTTTTAAATTGATATATTAATAAAATATATTAATGACCTATTTTGTTAACTGACATTTTCTCTGAATTTAAAGTTCATTTCCTCAAATGCTGTGATTTTGCACTCCAGCCTGGATAACAAGAGCAAAACTCCGTCTCAAAAAAAAAAAAAAAAAAAGAAATAGTTAAATCTAATTAGCTGTGTCTAATGTATAATATCTGATTCAAACTCAGGTGTACTAATGTACATGAAAGAATGTATATAAGAATATATATGGGGCTGGGCGCGGTGGCTCATGTCTGTAATCCTAGCACTTTGGGAGGCCTAGGTGGGTGAATCACCTGAGGTCAGGAGTTCAAGACCAGCTTGGCCATCATGGTGAAACCCCATCAAAAAAAAAAAAAAATATATATATATATATATATATATATATGAATATAACCCTAATTTGGATGGATTTCATAATTCCTAATAAAGTAACATTTTGCAAATAAGAACTAAAAAGTTATCTGTTTTTCATTTCCATGCTCATGAGTCAGAACAGGGGTGTTAAAAGGCTTAGCAACTTGGCAGTCAGGCCTGGCTATGAATTTTGATCACTAGCAGTTATCTAAGGACCTCTGTTCATTAATCTATAAAAGTAGACTAGTGCCTACTTCATAGGATGGTGACAATGGAAACAGATAATAAATGTGAAAAATCCCTTTTAGAGTACCTCATATATGCTGCCTTGCATATATAGTTAAAAATGCATATTTCCTTCCCTCTTCAACCCCTTTGGCACCATTTCAACCCAAGGGGTAACTATAGCAGCTCCTAAGTGATAATTTCCATTCAAACTAATCTCTATCAAATTTACTTAGAATCATGCTTTGAGCTTTTCACTCCCTGAAATCAAACCCTTCAGTGGCTCTTTACGGTCTACTCCTAGAATTTAATTCCTTAGCCTAGTATTCTGCATCTTTTTGGTGTCCCTTCCCATCTCACTCCCTGCCCATACACTCAAAACATGGCCTCAAACTTCCTTTGCCTTTTACTATGTCCTAGATGTATTCAAGGCCCAGCTCCCTGCAATTGAGTGCTTTTATGCTTCTTATCATTTGTCCAGAGATTCCTTATTTAAAACAGTCCTTCTCTCTTTCTCTCAACGCAAGTCACATATGATCCTAGGCAAAATAACATCTCCCTCCTCTAAGTTCTTAATTCTACAGCATGAGCCATAAACTGCCTTGTGACACTATTCTGTTATTATCTCAAATGATAATTTTAAATCTGTGACTCAGCCTTTTACTGTACCTCTACTTTAGTAACATTCACATTACCATCATCATCATCATCGTCACCATCTAGTCTCTTAATTACAGGCAGGAAGTCTTAAAGTTCCCATTGAAGATTGTAGATTTAAATCTCAAGTTAACCTTGTCTATGATTCACCCTTTTTATAACTTTAACCTCTGAATGTAGGAGGGGGATGGGAAAAAGTAGGTGTCCCTTATTTGTCTTTGAAATAGCCACAAAAGCATAAATCAAGAAAAAGGAGAATGCAGTCCCATCATGATTTTGTCAGCCACAGTAAGTGCAAAAAATAAGAGCCAGAACCTCTATGTGAAAACTGTCTTGGAAGCCATTTAAATGCAAATAATTTCAAACAAATCAACAAAAGTCTCCGGCACATTTTTTAAAGAGTGAAAGAAAAGAAAACATACTCAAATCAATCCTTGATTAAGCTCCAATGAGTGCAAATGGAAGGTTTTCTCCATGAGCTTTAATTCTGAAGGAACAGCTGACTGGATGACTCCATTCAGTGAAAATCAGACCCACTCCTGCCTTGGCACTGAGCTCTATTAGTTCTCTGACTCAGAGTTCCAGAGCACGGACTTTCCTAGGTCCAGAGTGGTTCTTAACAGCTTGCTGGTTACTAAGGGATGAAAACGCAAGCTCCATGTTTCCTGGGCAGCTCCGGGCTCACAGAAATAACACTGCCATCAACCTGCCACAACATCTATAGGTGATGTGTAGGGGTTAAGTAACAGGGAATAACTATAAACGGATGAAAAGGGCAGCCAAGAATCCTCTAAGCTCAAAACACACCTTAACTTAAGGGCAATAATGTCATCATTCAAATGAGACACAGTGCTTGCCTGGCGCAGGGAAAAGGAGTGGCGTCCACTAGCTGAGCACAAGAGATGTACAGATTCCGAGTATGATTTGCTGGGAGAAAACAGTTTGGCATGTACATAGAAGACCATATTTAGTAATCTTCAACACCATAATATGTAAGTAAGCTTCCTAGGAGGGTCCCAATTGCTCAAAACAAATCTCAATATTAAAGTACAGCTGCTCTACTTTCTGTTCCATTGTTTTAATAAAAACAATCAGTGATTTATTTTTCAGATTTAATAAAACCTAGTCAGGCTTTTGTAAATGTGAATATTTATAGCTAAGATAAATAAATGGTAATATTCTAGAAAATATTCAACAAAACAGATTCATTGTGCACCTCTTTTCATCAAAATTACAGATCCATTTGAACATTTTACTTTTTTGTTTTCAAATATAAATTACAAGACAAAATGAATATTGTTATTCAAGCAACACCTAAATCTGAATCAAACTATTCAAAGTTATTTTAATAAAATACTTTCTAATATAGATAAATCTATTTTTAGAGTACTTACTTGAGTAAAGCTCAACATTGAGCTTAATTTTATATTTATTACCAACTTCACTGTATAACACATATAATAAAAAATTCGTAGTTCAAAATTTATTCTTAATTTAGCATTTATAAAACCTTTTCCAAATTAAGCAGCCCATCCAGTACAGAATCTGTCATAAATGCATTTTCTAGAATCCTCAGAAAGAAAATTTTATATCACATATTTATATGTTTATAAATGTTTCTACTGTATTTAAGGATGACCCAACTTATTTCATTAATAATATAGTTTATTTTTAATATTTGTTACAGCTTAAATCATTAGAGAATATATGGCTTTCAGAAGACAAGACATTAAATTAAAATAAGAATACTAAATGAATGTTGCAGGTTTTATGAAGCACTTTCAAGCCTGTCTAAATTAATAAAAGACCAAGTGAATTAATACTGCAAAAGAAACTCTTATCACTGATAATTTAAAATATTAATGTGAATACTTAACAGGTCAAGCCTTTTACATTAATCAAACACACATTATAATAATAATGGTTAGAATGAACATTCTCCTATCAGTAAAAGTTTTCATGTCAGGTAATTTCTCCCATTTTTTTCCTGATAAGCATAAAAGAATGTTTCTCTCCTTGAATTCCTGAGGAACAAAAAGTCATCTGTTTTTCTTGAGATAGGGTGGTATTAACTGCTTCTCTGGAGAACGGAACATTTGGTATAATATGTTTCCTTAAAGCTCTGTAAAGCAAGCAGTTAGGAGGGGTGAATTCTCACAGACAGTCTGGCTTCTTGTTCCTTATGGCTGTACAGCCCAGTGCATCTTGGGTGTTTTACGTGTATGGAGGGCTGGAGGTAGGAGGTTAACAACTAGGCTTTCAATAATAAATAATTTGACATTTTAAAAACTCACAATTTTTAAACTTAAAATTTGATTTAGAATTCAGTGTTATTAAAAATAAATTCTTCCTTGAAGAAGTTTCCCCTTTTCTTCGTTTTTTAGTTGTAAAATTTTTCTTCCGCCTTCTCATCTTACACTAAAAGTTGCAAGACTTACATGGAATCTTTACAAACCAGTTCTATAATATCACAAGGAGCATAAAGTGTCCATTGGCTAAACACAACAGAAAATGTACACATTCTGTCTCCCTGAATAAAGGTCAGGAAGAGTCTATACTTGACCTTGGTTAAAGACCAAATACATAGTTTTCTGGCCAGGACCCTCATGAGTAACTGGGCTGTGATTACAATTGATAGAGAATTACAAGGAAGTTTTTCCCCTTCCCATTGTAGCTTGATCTCTGGCACCTTTTTTGCCTTTGATGCAGAGTTCAAAAGTACTCACAACATGAATCCAGGACCAGTAACACACCTAGGATATATTAGTCACGTGATAATCTGGAGTCAAATAACTCCTTGGAAGTGGTTTACGATTCCCTCCAATGGTAACGGAAAGATTGAATGAAGGTAGCAAGGAAAGAAGTTAGGCTCTCACTCACCAGTCACCTTGAGCTGAGGTGTCCCTAGCAGAGGAACCACAACAGAAAGGAAGAAACAACCTGCCTCCAGCACCAGATGCAGAGAGACCCACTGACTCTAAGGAAAAGCCCAACACAAAGAACCAGTGCTGACTCAAACATGGTAACTAGAGTGTGAGAAAGACATGGGGTTATGCTGTAGAGCAAGTAACAAAGGGTAGGATGAGTTGCCCCAGTCATGGTTGTAGCATTATGGGAAGAGAAGAAGGAACAAGAAGCCAGAGCTCAAGCATTAGCATTGAACAATGTCTGGGTTGCCTGATAAATGAAATCGGGGAGCCAAAGGCATTTATTACACTAGAACAAATAAACCCTACGGAATAAAGAGAGGAAGAGAAGTTCAATGTATGCCCCCACTTGCTGGGGTTATGAGAGACAGTAACTGGCAGGTTGCTGTGACACAGTTATGGGCCTAAAGCCCAGTAAGGTAGATAGATTCAGACCCTGGTAATGGTGCCCAGGTAAAAAGTGAGAAAGTGTTTGTCATTTCAATTAGAAGATAGAATACAAAATTGTGGTGTCAAAAGGAATCTTATAGACCACTGATCTACCACTGTAATTTTTCAAACAAAGTAAAGGAAAGCTCAAGAAGAAATGACTGGCTATGGTTTAATAAAGGTACTTACTAGCAAAACTACTTACAGTGCTCATTATTTTTGCCTAGTGCTTTTAAGGAAATTATTGTAGCTAAGCAGATTATTGTACAAATTATTGTACATCTTTCCTTTCTACATTCAATAAATACCCATTGAATAAGTGCCAGGAAATAGGATAGATCCTGGTATTTCCTGGGAAACATCAGGAGATACATGTAGTAGTGGCAGCAAGCTTGAAAAAAGACAAAATATTGAGATTAGTTAACTAAAATTATGAAACACCAAGTACCCATTAAGAGATTAGGAAGAACTTTTGATATTAAAATTGGAACAGAGTGTAAAAATATAATCAGATACCAAATGAATCATTGGCTAAGAAAAACAAAAGAGGGTGAAGGACAGAAAAGGGAACTTGAGTCATTTAGTCAAGCTTTTGGAAATTCTGCAGTACAGAACAAAACATGGGTTGATCAAGGGCACTGCAGCTTGCAAACAGTCCTCTGTGGGTCACTCTATCTCAACAATAATTAGGGGAAAAAGAAAAGAAAAGTGCATTTCTCTGCACAAACTGTCTTTCTTAGAAGTCAGAAACAGCTGACAGTTTTCATTTATCACAAAAGAACATTTATTCTTATGATTAGGTTTTCTGGAGGCAAAAAATTTAGTGAGCAAACATACCCAGCTATTTCAGGATGTCCAGATTTAAATGAGTTTGAGAAAACGTGTGAGTGACAACTGGGAAACTAAGAAAAATAAAAGCAGCTGCTACAAAAAGTAAAACTAACTTTTAAAAACTGCGGGTCATCAGGGTTTTTGTTAAGATGATATTTATAGGCAAATTGAAAATTTTCTTCTATTTTAAACCTCTGCCCAGATATAGTCATAGACATGCAAAGGATCATTCATAAAGATACAGTGAATATATTAAATAAAAATCTAGTAATTTTAAAGAACTATAGGAGGTAAGAGAGAGGGAATACTTACACTCTGTTAGTGGATATAAAGCATAACAAGTTCTATGGAAATCCATGTGGCATTATCTTGTAGAATTTGAGGTTGGGCATATCCTATCACAACAATTCTACTTCTGAACATATATTCTGAAGAAATAATATGTACATAAAGAGGGTACATACAGGACTCAAAAACTTTTCCTCTGTTGCTTTATTTCCAATGACAAAGAAAGAAAGAAAGAAAGAAGAAAGAAAGAGAAAGAAAGAAAGAAAGAGAGAGAGAAAGAGAGAAAGAGAGAGAGAGGGAGGGAGGGAAAGAGAGAGAGAGGGAGGGAGGGAAAGAGAGAAGGAAGGAAGGAAGGAAGGAAGGAAGGAAGGAAGGAAGGAAGGAAGGAAGGAAGGAAGGAAGGAAGGAGAGGGAGGGCAGGAGGGAGGGAAGGAGGAAGGAAGACAGCCTAAATAGAAAGCAAATAAATCGTGGTATTTTCATACAATAAAAGACTATACATATACGACAATAAATGAATTACAAAGACAAGCAGGAATGACTCATAAATATAACATAGAACAGGAAAAATAGTTCTTACAGAAGAAAACATGGAGTATTTATTATTTACATAAAATTTAAAAACAAGCAAAACAATGTAGGGGGTACATAAGTATGAGAAAAACAACAAAGAAAAACACATAATAAACTCAACATTAAGTATTGTGGTGAGGGGGTAAAGAGAGGCAATGGAATCTGTGAGGGCACATTGTGGTCTACAAAAAAAAAACAGTAATGTTCTATTCTCAAACTAGTGGTAGGTTCTCAGTTACTCATGTTAATGTTATTCTTTGTATCTTATCTACATAGCGTAAATATTTTTGTGTAGGGTAGCAAAAAGAAATTATCATATTTTAGATTTATCCTGATTCTAAAGCTACAACTGCAAAATTATAAACACAGAAAATGGTAAAGAAGGTAGAATAAAGGGTGTTAATTATCACCACAAACTTATTTCTCAAGTTAATATAATTTTTTGTTTAAAGGCATATATGTAGCTTGCAGACCATAGGTTCACACAGAGAGTCTAATTCACCATTTCTAATATCTAATTCAGTATTATGATATTATACCTGTTACCACTGTGAAACTGTTTTTTTTTTTTTTTTTTTTTTTGAGACAGTGTTTTGCTCTTTTTACCCAGGCTGGAGTGCAATGGCGCGATCTCGGCTCACCACAACCTCCGCCTCCTGGGTTCAGGCAATTCTCCTGCCTCAGCCTCCTGAGTAGCTGGGATTACAGGCATGCGCCACCATGCCCAGCTAATTTTTTGTATTTTTAGTAGAGACAGGGTTTCACCATGTTGACCAGGATGGTCTCGATCTCTTGACCTCGTGATCCACCCGCCTCGGCCTCCCAAAGTGCTGGGATTACAGGCTTGAGCCACCGCGCCCAGCCTGAAACTGTTTTTTAATATGTTTTATTAGCAGAAGGTATAAAAGGTCATTAATTTCTATGCATAATATTCTTGTATCTACAGCATTTTCTGTAGATACAAGCATTCTTGTATGTACAGCATTCTTACTTTAAAAAGCTCTCAGAAAGAACATTATATTTAACTATTTTAAAGGTATTTTTAAGTATCTGCAAGTAGAAAGTACCTTGCATGTACTCAGGACTCCATAAAATTATCTCTTTTCATTCACAGCACTTTTTGAGGTAAATATTTTCAGCCTTAGTTTACACATGTGGAAATTGAGATTCGGCATTGTGAAGTACATTGCCTAATGTTTAAAAGCTAGCGCAGTTGGGATTCAAACCATATCCAACTCTGATATCCAAATGTCAAAACCATGTATCTACTAGCTGGGACTGTCTAAATATACAACAGCAAAAATAAATTTCTAATGCAAAAAATAAATAAATAAATAAAACAGACTTGTTATATTTCAGCTTACTATTTCAGTTTATGATATTATTTAGAATGCATCCCTGAATCATGTTCTAATGTTCTGTATCAATTTTATGTCATAGTACTTCTTTATTACTTTATATAATCACAATTTACACTTAAGCCCTATAAATTCTAAAACTGGCAATGGATATCAATTATGTTTATGGAAAGTCTCAACTTGGCTGCACTTCTTTTCGTAACTGGAATTTCTCTAAGACTGGAAGTAAAGTTAGCTGTTGGTAGGCTGAAACCTAGCACTTTCATTTCATTATCCTCCCGTCAGGAATTCACTCACAGAGAAGCAAACAGGCTTGCCAAGCCCCACAGAAATTACTCACTTCCATTCTCTCTTTCCTCATCTCTCATCCAAATGTACTTTAAAACCTAATTTTAAACTCATGCAGGAAATCTGATTAATACCACCTGGCTTTCTCTACTCCATTAACCCTAGACCCCATCAGCACACATAAAATACAATTCATTTATATGATTGTCAGCTTTTTAATTTGCCGTCGTTGTTTTCATTTGCATGTTTGTTTAGCCTGCAAGAACCACTGACAAGAGTTTACAAATTTATTTCTTCTGTCCTGCATCCTAACAAATTTTTCTTCCCCGAAAGGACCACCAACTATGCTGCGTGAACAGTAGTCACTTAACAAATGCTGAATGACTTACTACAGTGGAACAATTCGCCTCTGGTATTTCTCAATATCCCAGTGAATCCTCCACATCTATAACATGCTGGAGATGATACCAGGTACCGCTAGAGGCTTGGGGTCTTCCTGAGGGTGCCTGGGACAAGAAAAACACAGAGAGACCAGAGACAGTCAGGAGAAACACAGAGAGAGGAAACATGGAAATAAACAGAGGACAGAAATAAAGAGTTGAGAGGAGCAAAAGAGTCAGAAGTCAACGGAGAGATTAAGCAGCCAGAGAAATCACAGACAGGAAGCTGGCAATCTGAATTTGGGTTTTGGTTTTGAAACCACATTTTTGGTACTATTTGCTCATGTAATAGGTGCCCTCATGTTACTAAATCTGTGATACAGTCAACCACTTTGAAGTTATTGCCATGGTTTTCCTGAGCTTGTAACATTACCTATTAAAACTCATCTTCACAAGGTTTTGAGATGTATACGTACATGTTTGGAGATACATATAAACACACAATCCTCCAAACAACCCAGTTGTAAATAAGGAAATATTTTTTCCAGTTTAGAAAATGAAGGTCAGAGAGGTAATGTGACTTGCCCAAGACACAAGCAAATAAATAAGAATCAAGGCCCCAAAATTTTCTGATTCTAAAATCTATTGCTTTTTCTGATATCCTTATGTTGTTCCTAGTAGAATATTATACAAATCCAAACTGGTTTTGTAAAATAAAATTCAAATAAACACAAGGATAAAAGTTTTCTATCTTATGGGACACTGAATTACTCAGGTCACTCACTAGGATATTTTAAAGATAAACCAGACAAAAATAAATCTGAATAAAAATATCAGAATGATAGAAAATTTACTACAGGAATGAAATTAAGTGAACAGTCACTTGACAAAATTTTTAAAAGGGGCCTAGAGTTAGTTCATTTGCTTCTACAACTTGGTAATTTCAGTCTTAATGATTCAACACATTTCAGTTGACTGGAAAGATAAACCAATGTCCTACATTTCAATGAATTCTCACAGCTAAGTACTAGTAAAAGAACTGGTGCTCAAAACTACGTGTTTGCCCTCATAACGTGTCACCTAAAGTCTACACTGCACTCCGATTTCAGGGTACTTCATAGAGTAGAAGTTATACAATGTATTGCTCTTTGTATGCATTAGCATTTTCTCTACTCTTCTAAATAATCATGACCTTTTAGTAACATTCAATGTAATTGCCAGAAAATCTCCTTTGATAAAAGTATAAGCATGTTATTGGATATCACAGCAAAATAAGACAATAAGAACACAAAGAAATTTCTATTCAACTGTGTATCAATATATTTTCCATCATGTCCAGCAATTTTTAAACCAGGAATTTTCAAATTAAGACTAACGTACAGTACTGCTCTGCCCTCTAGTGACTGGCTAGGTTTTGTGAGCTACATGCTGTTTTTTTATTTTTTAGTGCTTTTTGTGCAATACTTAGGATTTTAAAAAAATTACATGATGGGTTCTTTTTAATCATTTAAGAAGTGAACAAAAAGTACTGGTCAACTTTTAAGGTATGAGTGGCATGAACACAATGCAGGGAAGAGACTAAAGTTGAACAAGTTCTTTCCATCGGGCCACCCAAGTATTGCAAACCAAAACAAAATTAATATAATCTGTTCCAATCCTTACATCTTTATGTAATTTATTTGGAAAAGTCAAATAATTCCATTACAAATTTCTTTGTTAAAAACCTTATGAATTTCTTAACTTATCCAATTAGTCAATTATATTATTTCAGAGTCTGAGTTATCAAGATGAGTGATGCTATATATATCATGCACAGATGAACACTTTTCTACTAATTATAAAAGAGCAAAAATGCTTAATACAAAGCTATATTGAACATAATTTACCGTTAATTGCTCAAGTGGTACTTGAAGATTTTGCTGAACCTCAGTGTCGTCATTAGAAAACTCACTATCACTTCACTGATATGTGTGGAAACATTAATCAAGGATGCCAGTTAAGACAGAGCTATTACATAGAGATTCACCCTACTACTACAATGGAGGGAATCTGTCATATTATACATCCCTCTTAATTTCTCCTGCTATAAACGTCTTGCTAGGAACTGATGCGTTTCTAGAACAGCATTTCTACTCTCATTAAACCCAGTGTACCACTTCTGTGTCTACACGCTTATGTTAAAAATAAACATGGCATTCATGCACGTGAATGTAAAAGGATACCCAAACACGTGAGGATAATCTACAGGCAATGTGGTGGTGTGGTGAGGAGCACAAACCCTGCAGCCA
This sequence comes from Sapajus apella, assembly GCF_009761245.1. Lineage (NCBI taxonomy): Eukaryota > Metazoa > Chordata > Mammalia > Primates > Cebidae > Sapajus > Sapajus apella. The sequence goes on from NW_022436980.1 coordinate 13,110,764, forward strand.
CACAACCTGAATTTGAGTTCTAGCTTTGCCACTTATTAGCTGCATAACCTTGGGCAGCTAAGTTCACCTCTCTGTTCTTCAGTTTCCTCATCAAAAAAAAATGAGAAGAAAAACAGGCATCTACCAGTAGTAAGTAAAGGCTATATCTTGATAGGTATTTGGGTTACACAGATGTATGCATTTGTCAAAACTCAGAAAATGTACTTTTAAGATGTGTCCATGCCAATGAATGTAGACTTAATATAAAAAAATACATAAATATTGAACTGTAGTTAATATAAATATTATATAATATAAATGCTGAAACATTTAGGGAGGTGTAGTGATGTCTATAATTTATTTTCAGATGCATCAAAAAGTAAGTTGAATTGATGAAGGATACGATGGACAGATGATAGATATGTAATAAAATAAATAGAATAAAATGTTAATGGCCAAATCTAGGTGGTAGTATATGAGCTTCCTAATAAAATGTTTGGGGAAAATATACCTACCTCTCATCAGACTGATGCGAAGATTAAATATACAAACAGTATTAAATATAAAGAAGAGTGTCTGAATTAACAGTGGCATCTGACAATATGTTTACTTAAGCAAATGAAAAGTAATGACCTATTCTTTCCAAGTTGGTAGGAAAGGGGAGGAAAGTAATAAGGGACTGAGTTCCCAAAGTGGGGTCAGTAGTTGCCAACAAAGGTGTTACAGGTCAAATCTCAGATACATCATAAAACTACACAGACTATACAAAGAACATAGTCTTTGAAAGTAAGAATGAGCTGGATTTGAATCCTGCATCTGTTTTTAACAAGTCAAGAGGCTCAGACAATCAATTTAAATGTTCTGAGACTCAGTTCTTTCACATACATTTAAGGGTCACTGTGAAGACAGGAAGAAAAAAATACACACACACACACACACACACACAAACACACACATAGAAATTAGCACACAAAAGACAAGTAACAGCTGTAGTTTTTAATCATTATAATCATCATTACTACCTAGGGTGAGTCTTGCATATCTTTACCACCATCCTCTGAAGATGAAAACCAAAGTGGCTATGTATCTGGTTCTTAGACTGGAAACTGCATATCAGTTGGCCCAACTACTCCAAAGGCTTTTGAAAGGGTCTTTATTAAAAGAGTATGCCTTATTCTAAGTTTCACTAAGTGAAAGAAGAGCTGGCAATGACAGGAAATTCATTATTCATTCCTCTGTAATGCCAATTATAATAAATATAAGACAAGTAAGGTATTTGAAAGTATGTTTGCTGATGGCATTTTAAAGAAAATCACTTCAGTGCATTTGAGGAAATGATATTATTACCTGGATAAGCCTTGATTTAAAATAGTCTAAGGTAACATATTTAAAGAATATTACAACTACACTTATAGAAGATGAGTTCTATGCTCCAAGGGAGAGGATTTGTAAATCATTATGGGTTACTCAATGAAGACAGTGACTCAACACATAGTTTCAGCTAAAAAGAAAATCAAGAGCTTGGTACTCAAAGAAGCAATATTGGAAAGATTTTACAACATGGCTACTTCATTGACTGCTCTATAAAAACTGCTTTCTCCAAAGGTTATTCGCTCCTCGGTTACTAACTCAAGAAACTTTTTTAGGCATTTAAATGTCCCTAAATTTTCAATACTGTCAATCTTGAAACTCTTCCCCATCTTGCACAGAACGATTCTGCTTTTCCCACCACAGATCTAATTGGTTTTCTTTCCTTTAGACTTCCCTTAACAAAGGATAGGTAAGTATTTTCAACGGTTCCACCTTAGGCATATTACCTTTCACCAATTTTCAAAGTTTCAGCTCTTATCTTTCTCAAATTAAACCTATCTTCAGCCTGAATCTCTACCAAACTCATCTCAAATTTATAAATACATCCTAAATATAATGCCATGGATATCCTCTGTGTTTCAAATCCAATCCATACCAAACTGCACCTCCCCCTCCCACAAATCAGTAATACTAGTATCTCCTTGCTTCTGACGGTAATACTAACACTGTTGTGAACTTAAATTTAAACCTATCTTTGACTTTCTTTTAAGTACCCTTCGCTGCCTCCTTCTGTCTCTGTCCCTCTACATCCCCCAAACAAGTTCAGTCTATTATCAAGTTCTGTAGATTAATAGTTTCTAAATTGGTTCAGATGACAGATACCTAGAATTCATATGTGAAAAGCTCAATTTACAATAACTAAACACACAAAACAGAGGCTAAATAGTAGTAGGAATCAAGTGTTTCAGAAAATCTTCATTGAAGGAATCCTTAAAACTGAGTATCCATTAACTTTTGCCCTGTGAATGGGAAAGACTAATTCATTTAATCTCATTTGTATCATTCACTCAAAAGTTTTCAGTGGCTATAGGCCTTTTGAGGGGGGAAAAAAAAAAAGTAAACTCAACTTAATATTCAAGACCCCCTTAACATCTCTGCCTTCACACCAAAGTTTCCCATTGTAACTTTACATGTATCCCATCCAACTGGCCAAAGGAGTCTATTCACCTTTCCACCTTTCTGTTATTTCCTCCTCTCTGTGAAGTCTTCCCTGATATCCTTAAGTGGGATATAAAATCTTTCTCAGAACTCAAAGTTTATTTGTATATCTCTCTCTTTTGTGCCCAGGGTTTGCCTTATATTATCACATCATGACCCTGACAGTGTGTAACACATTGCCTTGCACATGGTAATTAGTAAATATTTGTTAGTGATACAGAGGAACAGAAAATACATTATTTATCTGTAAAGAAAACATTTTTCCAGTGAGATTACTGTGGATAGTTCAGATTCTAAAAAGAAACAGAACGGAGCGGAAGAAAGATTAAAGAGGGATAGTGATCCAGAGCAGAAACTCTCACAGGCACTCTGGAAAGGTTTAGATTTCTCAATATGTAGCAATAATTTTAAAAGTATACAATTAAGTCTATAGAATCCATGGTGGTTATAGTTTGGATGTTTATATGCTCAACAAGGAAAAGGCAAAATTGCTGTAAAAGAACCACAAACACCTAACACACACATACTAAATAGAGCAGCTTTTAGAAGGAACCAAGGTATTTCATAGATGGTATTAAAATACCTTAAAAACAAGTTTAGATATATTAATTGTTGAGAGATATTCAACAAAAATACAAAATAGCTATTGATAAAAGGGATAGAGACCAAGTTTTATTGGTTTTTATGCTTATATGCATGAAAATTATTAGAAAATAAATACTTTTACAGAACATTTCTGAAGACAGAGAAAAATAATTTTTTTTCTCTTGGACCAATTAATTATGAAATGTTAAACCAAAAATGGGTGAAGGATGTGGCGATTCCTCAAGGATCTAGCAACAGAAATTCCATTTCACCCAGCAATCCCATTACTGGGTATATACCCAAAGGATTATAAATTGTTCTATTATAAAGACATATGCACATGTATGTTCACTGCGGCACTGTTTACAATAGCAAAGACCTGGAACCAACCCAAATGCCCATGGATGATAGACTGGACAGGGAAAATGTGGCACGTATACACCATGGAATACTATGCAGCCATAAAAAACGATGAGTTCGTGTCCTTTGTAGGGACATGGATGAATCTGGAAACCATCATTCTCAGCAAACTGACACAAGAACAGAAAACCAAAGAGAACACATGGACACAGGGAGAGGAGCATCACACACTAGGGTCTGTTGAGAGGGGCTAGGGAAGGGACAGTGGGCAGTGAGGAGGTTGGGGAGGGATTACATGGGGAGAAATGCCAGATATAGGTGATAGGGGGATGGAGGCAGCAAACCACCCTACCACGTAAGTACCTGTGCAACAACCCTACATGATCTGCACATGTACCCCATAACCTAAAGTACAATAGAAAAAAAAAAAGAAACATACTACATCTCCTTGTTTTGTTAAAATATAGTCTTTGAAGAACATTATCTAGACTATATAAATTTGTTCTTATGCCTGAACATTTTGCATAGTTTGGGCTGATAATCTTGTTAATACTAATAGCAGGTACCAATAATATTCTAAAACAACTATAATCCACTGAATGACAGATGACTTATTTCCTAGTATTTTCATATGTTTGGGCTTTATTAAAATTGCAAAATTGGGAGAAGTACAATTAAAATAAAATCAAAGTTCCATCACCTACAATTGTACAGAAAGTATTTTTTAAGGAATCTAACAATAAGAGTAAATGTTAATTTATTCTTTCCTAATGAAATCATCAGGAAAGCAAGTCCATCTTGTATTCAATAAAGACTTTCCCAACATAGTAAAAATGGACACTTTGAAGCCAGACATTTCTTTTGTTGTGAGTAGAGATAGTAATAGACATGACTTTAAATTTCAAGGACCAGTTAAGAAGCAAAAGAAGTTACAGATCATTTTTGACTTGCTGTCCAATTTAAGAACACACTTCCTTAATAGTCCCTGCCATACGCTGGGTTGACATTATACCCTCCAGTATACTTTTAATCCTCTAACAACTTTACATGGCAGGTATTTGCCTCATTTCACAGATAAAGCTAAGTAACTTTACCACATCCCAGTTATGGAAAACACCTGAGTTAGTTTAGTCTTGGGTCTATCTGACTCCACAGCCCATGTTTCTAAGAGATCACCCTACAGTTAAAAAAAAAATTTTTTTTAAGTGATCCATTTAGATCTGTCTCCTCTAAGGAAACCATTCAGTTTCTGTCTATCCATATTAATATCTGGGAAGCAATAGTGAGCATTATGCAGCTGACAATGCAGAGGTAGGAATCAAGATATTTATAAGTATTAGAAAGTAAAAGTTCTAGAATATTTTTTCAGAGGCACATAATAAATTCCAATGTATAAAATATTCTATTACAGCAGTAAGTCGGTAAAAAAATTCTATAATTTTGCTGATTAGAGAAAAACTCATAAAAAGAGACATGATTGAGACATTTCTACTATCAGTAAGATGTAATAGCCTTATTAGAAAGGTATCTCTTTTGTTCTCTAAAAAGTGAAACTCTAGGTGAATAATAAAGATAGGCAACACCCATCATTTTAACAGGAACCAAACTTTCAAACCTGAAAACTTTATGATTTATTTAAATGCTCACTTCACCAAATGAATTGAAAGATGATCTGTATGCTTCTGTCCTTTCAAATGGCCTGACAAAATGATTGCTATAAAAAGAGGTTTGGTATTTAAGAGGATTGACAGTAACTGCTGACTTCAAACTTTTCTTTATTGAGTTTTATAATACACCTATTTAATGATTTGGTGAATCTAACAATGGTGACAACATAGTGGTATTCAAAAAATCTACTGAGGGCATGGATGGAGTCTCATGTCCACCCAGGTGCCGCCTGCATGGACAGGAGGGTATATACTACCTGCACATGGATACACCTCACATTTGATAGGTTTTACTGTTTCTCTTATTTGGCAATTCTTCAGTATAATTACTATGGCACAACTTATTAGGACAGTTTTCACCACATAAACAGTAGGTAGCTAAGCCCTCTTTAGAAGCCAGTTCCTCCACATCTGGCTGCATTCTAAGTGCCTACGGTAATGTTTAATACCTTAACACATTACCTAAAACAGAATATTTCTGCCATGAAGAGACACTTGGTAATTAATGGCTTTATAGTAAATGTTAAGAACAATGAAATAATAATTCATCTGTGTTATAAGAATAGTAATATAGCCACAGCAGAGGCAAAACAACTGCAAATTAAACTAAGCAGGTTATAAAAGATAATATAAAACACAATATTCTAGTCTATCAACTTCATAGATCAACTTGAGCATAGAAATATTCTAAAAATACCTCCCAGAACACCTAAAAGTTGACTTCAGTAAACCTTTCTGGTGTACATTAACTGAAGCCAGGTATCACATTGCGACTCTTAAAGCCCAACATGAACCAAAGTGCCTGCCTTAAATCTCACAACCTTCACATGTACTCCATTCACAGGGTCACTGATGAAGTGTTGGAAAAGCACTTGTTAGAAGACTAATAAGTCTTAACAAACACCTGCTGATTCAGTGTAAGCTACAAATGAGCCAACAGCTAGAGAGAAATTTTTTGTGGTTACATTTTAATTTCTCAGCTCACTAACATTTACTGATGATAGAACTAATGGTAAACTTAAAGGCACAGAGAAATCATAATTTGGAAGAATATTGCTCTCCCTGAACTCAGTCTGGGAAAAATTTCCATAGAGACCAGGAGATGTTTATCAACACGAAGTTCAGTGGAATATAGGTTAATGAAATGTGAATTCCTATAATACAAATTCATCACATGTTTACTGAGCAACTTCCATGAGCCAGACACTATTTCCAAATTTTTGGAATACAGCCATGCACAAAATAGACTTTCTAGTAAGCCTTCTAGTGTAAACAAGCCCTGTAGCATCTTGAAGCGGTTGAAAGAACTACATGTATACACTCACATCTACATACATTTATGTGTGTTTATATAGAATAGCCAGTAAATGAATATTTCACACTAAAATGTATGAAGATCCTGGGAGAAATGTTATGAGCAATCCCTTTCCCCCACAGATCCACTTATTTTCCTAGGAAAACACACTTCTCTATAATAGAGATCAGAGGGAATACAGACTTCAATATAAAAATACTTAATTGATCCAACACCTTTCAGAGTAGCATTAAGTGCATGAAGCCATGCCTGAACATATTCGTTGTCCTTAACTAGTGAATTTCACAATCATTAGATTGACTGGGGAGGCTAGGGGAGGGATAGCAGCGGGTGGGGAGATTGGGGAGGAATAACATTAGGAGAAATATCTAACGTAGATGATGGGGGGATGGATACAGCAAACCACCATGGCATGTGTATACCTATTTAACAATCCTGCACAATCTGCACATGTATCCCAGAACTTAAAATATAGTAATAATAAAAAAGAAGAAACACATGGGTAACATTCATTATATACAAGGTTTTAGAGTTTGAGTCATTTCATAAATAGCTTTTAGGGAAGACTGAAATCAGAAGTGGACAAGAGTTAAAATATCTCTCAAACAATTAAATCGACAACTACAAAATTCTATCACTGCCGAATAGCATATCCTTTAGTCTATAAGTACACAAGTTAACTGATAAATTTTACAAAAGAATTTAAGATTGTTTTTACACAGAAGTGTTTGTTCCAAAGGTTTGTTTCCTTTTGAATACATTTTTTAGACAAATCCCAAATCACTGGAAACTAAAATTATTCTAGTGACACAGAAACACATACCTACACACACAAAACAATCGTCCAAAGAAAAAACAAAAAAGTTCATTTGAGCTTGTATCAATATCCCACAAGTAAATGCACTATTTACTTAGCACTAATCCCAAGCACCCATCCCCCGACTTACCTAATAGAAAAAGAATTATAAATTAAATCAAGCAGGTTATAAAAGACTATATATTAGAAAGAAGTACTACACAGACATTGTATTTAGGTGTCCAAGGTAGAGAATACAGTCATGGGTTCTTAGTTTCTGTTTCTGGTTGGGCCAGTAAAGCCCCTTCCTCACCCTCTTTTCTGCTTATCACTAGAGAGGGAAACTAAAACCATGGCTTCAGGCTGCTAAAGGCCTAGAACAAAACAAAACAGAACAGAACAACAACAAAATAAGGCAGCTTGAGAAATTCAAGGATTCATTACCTATTTTAGAAGCTGAGATCAGAGAAAAAAGGGGAAAAAGAAAGGGAAAAAAGAAAGAAGGTAGGTAAGGAGACAGGGCAATAATTAAGTAGATTTATCAGACTTAGGACTTCCTGACTTCTGCTGGCATTATTTCAAACACACAATCTTTTTTTTTTTTTTTTTCTGTTTACCGAAATCTTAAGTGTATGCCATTTCCCTGTTCGCATTCTCAACTGATTCACAAAGTAAAAGAATATTGCCTTATACAATGTGAATTGTCTGGATACAGTAAACAGAAGCAGATATAACCCCAAAGAGTAATTATCTTGTTCAAGTTAATTTTCAAATACACTCCTAATATTCCTAGATAACAACAAATACACATGGAAGTCAATTTTGACAATGATGTAATTCCTCCATTATATAAGTCACTTGAATTTTAAAGTTCTTAGACTTGATTCCTTCACCTGTAAGAATCTTATTTTCATGCATGGTGACTTCAAAGTAGAAGAAATAGGAATTCAGTAATTTCAAATATCTCCCTCCTCAAAAGTATCAAAGATATTTTTAGAATCTTAGAAGACTGTAACAAGCTACGTATCTTGTTTATAGACTAAATCGACATAAAATGTATTTTTTAAAACACTTTTACTTCATTCTTTGGTAAAGAAAAACAAAAATCTATGTTATAGATGAAATTGTGTGCTGCTCCAAATTCATATGTTGAAGCCAAGTCCTCAATGTGATGGCATAGGGCCTATAAAGAGAAGTAAAGGTTAAGCAAGGTCACATGGGTGGGGCCCTTACCCCAAAGAACTGGTGTACTTATGAGAAGAGGGAGAGGCACTAGAGCTTGCTGCCTACACAGAGGAAAGGCCATGTGAGGACACAGCAAGAAGGCAGACCTTTTTGGTGGCAGAAGCACTCATTAGAAAGTGACTTTTCCAGCACCTTAATCACTGACTTCTAGCCTCCGGAACTTTCAACTTAAAATAAGTGTCTGTTGTTTAAACCACCAAGTCTAACACTTTTTTTTTATGTGTTACAGCAACACAGATAAACTAATACAACCTCTGAAGATGAAGAGTCTATATTTTTCAAGGTGGTTTTACTCTACCAACGATCCAGGTGAACGAGCAACTAATAGTTACAAAGATACCCCATTTATAAAAAGAGAGAGCCTAGAACAATTTTAAGACTAATCCATGCCCCCAAAAAATTATTTATACATATATGTGCTATTTTAAATGAAAGTAGTCATTTTAGAATAAAAGCATAAGGTGTTGAATCAAAAGATATTACTATGTTGTACTTGATTCTGAAAGGACAAGGGGACAATGTGAATAGAGAATTTCGCTTAGACAGTGATCCCCAACAGTTTTAGCACCAGGGACTGCTTTCATGGAAGACAATTTTTCCAAGGATAGTAGGGGAGGTTGGGGGGATGGTTTGGGCATGAAACTGTCCCACCTAGGATAATCAAGCATTAGATTCTCAATAAGGAGCCTCCAACCTAGATCCCTCACATATGCAGTTCACAGTAGGGTTCCGGCTCCTATGAGAATCTAATGCTCCTGCTGCTGCTCTGATAGGAGGCAGAGCTCAGGTGGTAATGCTGCTTACTCCCTGCTCAGCACCTGCTGTGCAACCCCATTCCTAATAAGCCATGGACCAGTACCAGTCCCAGGCCCAGGGGACTGGGGATCCCTGCTTTAAGGAGTCAAATTAAATCTTCATAGTGGGGAAGAGTAACATAAAAATATTAAAATAGAAATGCTTATTTCTTCTGAAACCAAACAGTATTTGCTGTATATGAGGAAAAAAAAATTCAGTAGCACCATTTCCTGTTCTTATGCCTTGCCTCAAGATTACATAGAAATAGATATTTTTGTTACTTAATGCTGACTTCATTAATATGCAGAGTAAAAGCCATAAAGTATATGAACTTTTGGCCATCACTCTGTCCTTGGGACTTCTAAATTCTCAGTGGCAAGAAGTTAATTATTAGATCATGGGACTCACCCTTTCTCTCAGCAATAAGGATAAAGCCACTTCCAATTTCCAGCAGAAGTAAAGAAGAATGCATAGGTTCTTATGCATTCAGAGCAATTTTTTAAAAACCCTTGGCAGGTGTGTGAACATATGTGTTTACAAATAAACACATTTTAGATACGTACTGTCAGATGTCTATCAGAGAGAGGTATGGTACAAGGTATCATGATTCTTGAACTTTGATCACATCTTTCCTTTTTTAAACTACTACTTCTTGAGTGCTTCTATGTGCCAGGGACTGTTTTCAGACAATTAACCCATTACCTCATTTACTTCTCACAATCTTACAAGGGAGAGATCATTATCCCTATATTACAATTAGAAAACAACATTTCAGAGAGGTCTAATATAATCACCCAATTGCTTTCAATTAAAAAGTGCCAAAACTAGGATTTCTCTGAATACAAAATCCATGTTTTGCTATAGTGTCCTGCCTTCTAACCTTATATTATATATATATTTAAAGACACAGATGTTGATATGGTTTGGCTCTGTGTCCCAACCCAAATCTCACCTTAATTGTACTAATTCCAGTGTCATGGCAGGGACCTGGTGGAAGTTAACTGAATCATGGGGGTGAGTTTTTTTTCACATGCTGTTCTTGTAATAGTGAATAAGTCTCACAAGATCAGATGGTTTTATAAAGGGAGTCCCCCTGCACATGCTCTCCTGCCTGCTGCCATGTAAGACTTGCCTTTTCTCTTCCTTTGCCTTCCACCATGATTGTGAGGCCTCCCAGCCATATGAAATGGTGAGTCAATTAAACCGCTTTCCTTTATAAATTACCCAGTCTTGGGTATGTCTTTATCAGCATCATAAGAACAGAGTAATACAGATGCCTAAGCATGTTCCTTACTCCCAGTCTTAAGGAATTATAAACTATTACAAAGCATTATTTATATACTACAGGATCTTTACATCAATCATCTTAATCCACACAAGTCTGGTCATAATGTTTTTTAATACCTGTGAGATGAATAAAACCAACATTGGCTGAGGAGTTCTATGTGCTAACAATTTTCTAGAAGATTTAAGAGATAATAATGCCAAAGTCACTGTATAGTGAATGTGACCTCAGGCAGAGTACCTCAGAAAACTCCTGGGATGCAATTGTTAAGCTCCCTATGGTCTGCATTCTTCATCACTAGAATGATTGCTGAAATTGAACTTAAGTAGAAAAAGGCATTTGGCTACCATTATATCCAGTACAATTAATATATTACTACTGGAAAGAGCTAAGTATCCATTTCCTCATTCTCGTTCTATATCAAATTAGACAATATCTGTCAAAGTTCTGTAACCTATTTTACATAGGTAAAAGAATTACTTTAAGTATCATATTTCCTTTCTCTAATTCTGTATGCAAATTGCAGAGGGTCTGGTTTGTGGTAATTTTTATTCATTTTAAGACTATCTATAAAACAATAATCTAAGTCTATTATACACATTAGAAACTTTTTCTAAATTTTAGGAAAAGTTGTAAGGTTCAAAACATAAGAAACTCTTGAATTGTATCCTTAAAACTTGTCACTGACAGTGTTCCACATAACAAAAGGATTCGTGGTCAAATGATTTTACATGTTAACACATTCATATACTGAAGAACTTCCTGGATCTTTAATACATTATGTGCACTCTCTAAAAAAGCAGTAGGCAGTATTTTGCAAATGTAGTGAAAATATGTACTGTTTCTCCCTATCAGTTTTTCTTATCCCCTCTTACAAGGCTACTCCCTTACATGATGCAAGTTTCACCTTGTGATGTGCTCTGGCCAATTAAATATGAGAGTTAATGGCATGTGTCACTTTCAAGCAGCCTTGTTAAGAGCCATGGTTCCATCACTTTTCTCTTTCCTCTTCAAAATGTGTACATGCCAGAAAGCCTGCTCCTTCAGCTTTGGTTCAGGAATTAAGAGGACATGGAGCAGAATGGCAGGAGACTTATCAGGGACATGAACATAAATGAGAAATAAACGCTTATTGACATACACCACTAAGATTTGGAGGCTCTTCTGATATTGAGATGTAATTGACTAAGTTGACTAATATGTTTCCCAGATTCATTGAACCCTGGAATCCTTTTGCCAAGTAACATCTTCTAGGATTTGTTTCCCCAATTACTCCAGGTTTTGTATGGCATCTTTTCTGTTTCTCAGTTATGACTGTACTTGAGACGAGCATATAGGTCAGCTAGAAGTACGCAGTCTTAGCCACCTGCCATTAAGCTTCCGTCTTAAATTTTATCAGCAGTTTGGATTTCTGTCAATTTCTTAGGGTCAATAAAACATTTATTGCAATAATCTGATTAACATTCAGAAATCATATCTCAGATGGCTACTTAGTGAAGTAATCTTGGTTCATGACTTAGTTTTTCTGAACAGGTCAGATAAAGTGTACTGCTTTGCTTTTTTACTACTACAAATTTCATTTTCTTTAAACCTCACCATACTAAACTCCCTTTTTGATTAGCAAATGAGAACGTACTTGAAATTTCAGTATCAATTTTTGAAAATTCCATAGTCTATACTGCTGACTCAGTAAAACCATAATTAACTGTATTCTGGCTAGCATTCTTAAATTGAGAATTTGTATTAATATTTGTAACAAGTGTGCCGTAAAGGGTAGCACAGTGAAGAAGAAAAACAATAATTAAATTCTAATCTTCTCACTGGCATTAAGGTTTTATTGTTGTTTAAATGCCCTATTATAAATACATATTCATATAAATCATACGCATTTTACTATGTGTATAATCCTAGACAATGACTTTTAGGAGCCTGGTTCAGAGGCCTCATATTTATGCTCACGTCATGAAAGCAACATTCGGTGATATAGTTACCAAAAGGGGAAGGCAGACAAATAATCTAGACAGGAGTAATAAGCTACAAAATAAAGATACTTTAAAACAGAAAAGGTTTTGGATTAATCTTAATTAAAAAGTAAAGAATGAGTTCCTTTCCTGAAACTGTAACTAAACAATATTTACTGTATTTGCTCATTTTAATTCACAACAAGTTCCTCAGTCTTATAAATCATCAGTTCACCATAAAGTATTCAGATAATAGTAAAGCCATCCCAAGTTTGATTCCCAGATTGGGAAAACTCTATTCATTTAAGTAATTATTATTAAAACTAATTTAAAAATATTATTGCCATACGCTAAAGTTAAAAAAAAATTTTACCCTAAAACATCAGCTTGAAAAAACTAACATAGAAAAGGACAGTTATAGTATCTGTGAGTTTCAGAGTTTTATATAATTTGGCACATGTATATATTCTAAAATCTCAACTTTTTCCTTCATTGTGTGGTTTTCATACTTAAAGTGGTTTCAAGCTACAGCTACACACACCTCTATTATTTTTTAACAGGTAAGAAAAACTCCATAATGCTTTGATACTGATTCATTTTTCAATTAAAGTCAACAGCAGTACAAAAAACAGCATTTGGGGACTAGCCCAGTATAATACCTATTTAGGTATATGACCTCTAAATATCTAGGGCTTCAATAAACTGACTTTCACCAATAAACACACTACTGTGGAGAAACAAATCGGAAATTTTTAAACAGCTAATTTTAAATTTTTCATTAGTTTAAAAGAAAATTTAACTTACTTGATAATGGAGACTAAAAGTCACACCTTAAAAAAATAACAAAATTGACAAGAAAAAGAAATCCAATAATCACATTTCCTTGATTAATATGGATTATGGGGAAAAGTTGAGACCAGCTCTGACAGCACATAGTTCTTGACTGCCTCACTGCTTCCAGGTAAGTAAGATGCACCTTCACAACAGCTCTTACCAGTCAAGTCAAGACTTTCCATTGTGATTTCAATGGAACATCAGAACTTCCAGATTCTGTGATGCAGCAGGATTCTGTGAAAAACCCATAGAAAAGTAGTTAATATGGTGAGCCAGGGAGGTCTTTCAAACAAAGCTGACACTCATTCTCTTTAGCAAAATAATCTCCAAATAAAATGAATTACTAGCCAAACAATCAATATGAAGCAAATATCTCTATATCAGTGCTAGTTAGAGAAAGTGGCCGAAAGTGTTTATTGTCAACTTTAACAAAAAGACAGTCACTAAAATTATTCAATGGAAATTATCAGATGAAGGTTACACATACTAAGAATTAATCACAGGCAATAATTTCTTGGCCTTTTGGCTATAAATAAGTGTAGAATTACAGGCAAATCCTTTGAAAAAACATGGGGTTAAATCATCATCCTGACTAACTCAAGTTATTTTAAATGACTGGCCCAAATCAACCAGATAAACTGTGATTCAGATATTAATACCTATGATTTATCTTTTAAATATACTAAAGATAATGAAGCAAGATAGTAAAAATGAACAAACAAGAAAGCAGCCTGGAGTTGGGGGACAAATAGAAAATAATTTTTGTTTTCTAAGGATAAAGGATGAAATAAATACAAGATCAAAATCAGCAAAAGGGTGTATGCATAAATTAAATGGAACATTTTATTTTAATAACACTGCAAATACATATCCCTAAACCATATCATTTCTGAGAATTCAAAAGTTATCATTTACATTTCTTTGTAAGACAAATTTAAGTTGCTTCAGTGGTAAAACTAAATCCATACTCAACTAAAAGAAACAATTCCCTGCTCTGGCAGATTATGACAATATATTTCTTATCAATCTGTAAGCTACACACTGTAGAAATTGGATATCACTTACTGGCTTATGGCTCTATCAATACACTATCAGTCATTTTATGACTTAGCTTAAGTTTTTCTTTCTAATAAGCCACTATGATATGGAAGAACTGGCTCTTCAAATTAAATACCAAAAATATGTAATGATTCAACTGAGTAATCATATCTAGAATTAGATGACTCAGTTACCACCCAGTGCTATTAACAAAAACAAAAGCTGAAAAGAATGAATAAAGTATTAATTGGTCTCATGTGGCTTCAAACGATACTCCCCATTCATCCATATTTTTTTTAAACAAGCGTATAGATGAAAGAATAAATCCAGATCTTTGAAGCAAACTATAAAGTACACATATGAATACTTTCAAATCAAATGCCCATGCTTTTACTACAATTTAGGAAAGCAGCATGCCAATCCCAAACACTGATAAAATAAACAGTATAAAAGTCGATTATTATCAGAAAAGAGGCAACATGTAAATATTCAAAATATTTTAAAAGAATATCTCATAATACTATCACATTCACATACTTCTTTTTCATATAAATCTACAAAAGTATGCAGAAGAACCATTAAATATTATGAAATAAATAAGCAAATATCATGAAGTAAATGACTATAAACGTCAAGTAAATAAACTGGTATAATTTAAAAACATATATCATTTGTATTGCCAAACTTAGGATAATAAAGTTTACCATTAATTTTACAGTGTGAGTTTCATTCTTACTTTGGTTTAAGGATTTAATTTTTAAGAAGTGAATGCTTGCTACCTGAGAAATAAAATACCCCATACATCCTATATACGTAGGTTCTTTCAGGAGCTGAAAGATAAACTCGGTAATCTTCATATATCCTTAGAGAGTTGTTTCTATGAATATATTCCAAAAAGTTAACCATAATTGCACTTTGTCTTGATAATCGTTCAATAATTTATTCCCTGCGATGTAACTACCTATGGATAAAGTACCGGAGGGGTGAGAGAGGAGATTGGCTATGCTTTGGCCAATATGGGTTTTTATGATAACGAAGGAATCATGGTAAACTTAAGAAACCAGGAAATCAGCCACAGAGCAGACATCAGTTTCAAGGCTGAAGGTCCTGCCTGTGACAGACTGCCTTTGAGTTCTCTTATAGCCAAACGTAAACACTCCAAATTTTATCTGGCTACTACAAATGGCCACATGAGTAGCCTCAGAAAAGCAGTCGCAGCATACGCTGCTCTGCATTTAAATCATTAGGATTTCACAGAGCGTTCTAATTTGATGGAAATGAGTAGTGATATGAGGTATCAGAAAGGCACGTGGGTCAGCAGGGGGAAATGCCCTAAGTGTGACCAGAACCCTACAGAATGGTGACTGGAATGTGCCCTGAGACCAACGCCCGGGCAGATTGTCATCTGAGCCACCTGATACCTGCCTGTGTTCTCTAGGTCCCACTTTGGCTTACTATCAACCCCCACTCACCCCCACAGAGCCTTGGCTTCCTAACTCCCAGTGATTAGCTCACTGCCTCATTAGGAACTTGTCTTTCCCTTTTCAAGGCCTCTGCTTTCCACCCATGACGCTGCACCACCCCCACCCCATCCTAGCCAGCACTGATCTGGCACAGCTCAGAATTCCCTCTGAGAAACCATAACGGCAGGTGGGACAGACATCTATTAAATATAATTTGTCCCTTACAAACAGGGTGTCTGACTTGGCATGTGAAGAACCTGTCTTCCGGATGTGGCCTAAAACACCACTGAAACATCCTGAAGCAACTGGCTTTTTGGCACAGCTCTCGCACTGTCCCTTGAGGTGCTGTTCTGAAAAGCTTTTTATATTAAAAAAGGTGAGGTGCCATCTCCTACAATGAGGCAGATTCCCAATTAATGTCTAGCATAGCATTCAAAGGCACATCATGGCAAAATCCCCTACTATGCCAAAACTGTGTTTCACACCCTGATGTCACTACTACCAAGTCAGTGCAGAAGGAACTCCAAGGTAACCATGTTGCCCACTTACATAGAAGAATATTTAATCCCCATGAATGACTGCTTTCCTGATGTTTTCATCAATTCTCTGGGTAATAAATTAAGCTTTAACTAACTCATTTTCATACATACCCCTAATTCAATCAAGCTCAATAAAAGTCATTCTGGACTGCAATTATTTGCTAAGGAAAAATTACATTCAAATGCAAAAAATTGCTGGGCATGATACCATGCAAGGTACAGATGCCTCTCCATTTATGGAGTAAAAACAACAACAAAAATAGCCAAATTGCTAGAAAGGAAATAAGGATTTTTCCTCATCCTTCTGAAAACAGAATACTCATGCTTTTACACCTAAAAAAGGTGGAGAGGTGGAGGACTGAAAAAGCAAATTTTTAAATTATTGCTTTCAACTACATTTATGCTTTCAAAGAGGTTGTATTTCTAATCTAAGAGCCAGCATGACTTCTGAGACCCAAAGCAAGTACAGGTCACAAACTAGGAGTTCTAAAACCCACTCTTCCACAAAACCTTCCGCTGGCTTCCTCCATGCCTGCAGTAGGTACTGTATTCCAATTTCTACTTTATAATGCACGTTTTCTTAAGAGATTTTTCCTACATTAAAACTACTTCTCAATCTTTATAGGAATACAATTCTTATCTTCTCCTCGACTCACTCTAATATACTACATGTTGATAAAACGAACTTAATCTCCAAGCATTTACTCCCATGTAATATAATGTAGCTGTATTTGTGGTCAAAAAATTCTTTATTTAATTCTGTCCTCAGCATGCATAACCCTTTCCCACTCTATATATTCTGTTATTCCCAACAGTGGCATGAGACACATTATCCAATTTATAGTACTGAAAATGGTGTTGTTATACCAACTGTTATGCAATTGTGGCCAATGAATTCCATGCCTCAGGTCACTGTTGTCCACTACAGGCTAAAGGCCTAGAAATGATAAACCCACAGGCTGATCTCTAGTTAAATCATTTGCTGAAATAAAATTCTGCATATAGAGAAAGATAGCTGCAGGAACATATATACACTCACATACACACACATATAAAATAAAGAAAGTGACAAAATAAACTATGAATAAAGACAAAACTTTTGTTAAAATCGCCCGTCTGTCTTCTACAGTTGAAGCTTAAACCACAGCTGTTTCACAGGCATTTCTGGCCAGGCACCAATATTTAACTGAAATTACGACGTCAGCTATACTGAGAATGGAAATCTCTCAAAAGAAATGCAAACCTGAATTACCTCTTTGTCACCTTCCCACCCCTACCTTGGCATTCCTCATTACCCCCAGAGCCTTTCAGTTGAGAAATATTAAATATAGTAAAAAGGCAAACATGTCTTAAGACTTCCCTAGACACTTGACAATAAACCAAAGTAACTACTAAGTAATTACAGATTTGTCCCTTTGTTTGGACTCTCAGGAAATACTGGGTAGCAGGGACAGAAAACTGCAGCATTCATTGTTTCAGATGGGCCCTTTATAATGGCAGATGAAAGGTTTGCAAATCTTCAGTATTCAACATTGAACCAGATATAAAATATTTTTAAAAATTACCGGCCAGCCATGGCGGTTCATGCCTATAATCCCAGTACTTTGGAAGGCCCAGGCCGGTGGATCACTTGCACTTAGGAGTTCAAAACCAGCCCAGGCATCATGAGGAAACCCCATCTCTACTATAAATATAAAAATTAGCCAGGCATAATAGTGTGGGCCTACAGTTCCAGCTATTCAGGAGGCTGAGGCAGGGGAATCACTTAAACATGGGCGGCAGTGAGCTGAGATAGCGTCACTGCACTCCAGCCTGGGTGACAGAGTGAGATTCAGTCTCAAAAAAAAAAAAAAAAAATTAACTACCACCTACCTATACGCCAACAGAATAGCAAAGCAAATGATGTAGCCTTTTACTATTTGGGAAATTACTGACCTAATACGCATTAACACTGCAAAAGCCATTACAATGGACGGGGCGTGCTGGCTCATGCCTGTAATCCCAGCACTTTGGGAGGTCGAGGCAAGTGTTCAAGACCAGCCTGGCCAACATAGTGAAACTTCACCTCTACTAAAAACACAAAACTTAGTTGGGCATGGATGCCTGTAATCCCAGCTACTTGGGAGGCTGAGGCAGGAGAATTGCATGAACTTGGGAGGCAGAGGTTGTGGTGAGCCAAGACTGCACCACTATACTCCAGCCTGGGTGACAGAGCAAGACTCTGTCTCACCAAAAAAAAAAAAAAAAAAAGCTATTATAACAGAGTTACTGCTTTCTTAAAGCTGACGAGATCTAGTTAGGTGATCATATACACAAACACACAAAGTTAAATAATAGTAGCATAGTATATATTAAATGTCAAAATGGTAAGCAAAGAAATTTTTTAAAGTTAGAATATACCAGGGATCTCTGCACAGGATGAATAAAACTGGAACCTGAAGAACCAATGGCAGTTGGGAATACAGACAGATAGGATGGAGGAGAGTGTTAAAGGCATAAGATGAGCAAAGGTTCAATACTAAAGCAAGCATGGCTTGCTGGAAGGGACGGGAGGTATACGCAGCAGATGAGGCTGAAGCACAGGATTCATATGAGAAAGCAGGACATGAAATGTTGGCAAATGAGAAAGCAGTGTCATTTGCTCTTTTTTCTCTTCATAGTTTCCTAAATACCAGAGGAATGTTAGCAGCATGCTGTTAACTAAGCATACTGGCCTTAGGTTTACCACCCTGCAATTGTGCGCCAATTCCTAAGCCTCTCTGGGCCTCTATTCTTCTTCGGCAAAATAGGGATAACAACCCTTACATCTCTAATGGTTACCTTAAGAATTATTAGAAGATATTATAAATGTAAAGCATTTGGTATGCAATAAGTGCTCAATAAATGTCAGTAATCTCATTAGAGATAAAACTAAGGGGTAGAAAAGCATTTAGTAAAGTTACGTCATGAGCACAATGAAGTTTGCCTTGACTATTCTCAACATTTGGGTGCTGAATGAATTGCTACTTCTCAAGTGGTATTTCGCCATAGACTTTAATTTAGATGGCTTTCATATATATTTAAGTCTGACAGTCTCATGTTTAACCCCACCAATTTCGATGTACATTAGCTGATTTAACAATAGAGATATCTTATTACCATGAGCACATGCCGTATGATTTTTGCTGCAAGGACCATGGTGGAACCACGAATGTCTGCAGTTTCCATAAGTGGAGATGGAAAATGAGTAGGCATTAGTCCAGTCAGATGCCTATTTTATACTCCTATGAACTGTATCAATGAGACCTTCTCAGGTATGGGATATTGCACATTTAAGGCAACAAGAGTTTCACTTCCAGAAAGTGTATAAAAACTTGCTTGCCTGCAGCTACATCAAGAATAATGACAGGGAAGCCCTGGGATCTTTGGGAAGACTCATAAGCTCTATCAAGCCACTGAGAACTAAGCTGGACAATAAACAGTTAAAGATAACCCCAGTCCCATGAGATGCCCCTCAGAGACTGGGTTAGCTGAAGCAAACCCTGACCTACACACTTTAGGCATTAGCCTGCACCTTCAGGAAGGGGTGCTGCAAATGGAATCCACTGTGGAGAAACCTCAAGACCACTTTGTCTGTGGAGGCAAGAAAGTGCTCCCTTGGCTGCTTTCATGTCAGCAATACTTTGCAATATATAAAAAATCATTCTTAACAAAAAAAATTTAGCCCAAAGTCATTTGATAAAAAGGGAAGTCATTAATTAACAATTTATATAATTTTAAATAGAAAATATTCAGTTCCAAGAAGCAAAGGACACTTGTCTCTTATTTTCCCTTATTAATATATTAAATAATGTCATTTAACAGCATATTTTGATCAAGAATTATAATATATTCCTTTGCTTTTTTTAGACAGGGTCTCGCTCTGTTGCCCAGGCTGGAGTGCAGTGGTGCAATCTCAGCTCACTGCAACCTCTGCTTCTTGGGCTCAGGTGATCCTCCCACCTCAGCCTCCTGAGTAGCTGGGCCTATAGGCACACACTCTACCATACCTGGCTAATTTGTGTGTGTGTGTGTATTTTTTTTTTTTAAGTAAAGAAGTGGTTTCTGTGTGTGTATGTGTGTGTGTGTGTGTGTGTGTGTGTGCGCGTGTACATATATTTTTTTGGTAGAGAAGTGGTTTCTGTATAGAAGGGTAGATAGATATAGATATAGATATATAGATATAGATATATAGATATAGATGTGTGTGTGTATATAAATATACACATATACATATATATATACACATATATATATACACATATACATATATATATATACACATATACATATATATATATATATACGTGTATATATATACATATATATATATAATTTTTGGTTAGAGAAGCAGTTGCTCCACGTTGCCCAGGCTGGTGTCTTGAACTCCTGAGCTCAACCAGTCTTCCCACCTTGGCCTCCCAAAACTTGGAATTACAGGCATGAGCCACTGTGCCTGGTCATATGTTACTTTTTAAAAAACAAAAAACTGTACTGTCCAGAAAAAGCACCTGTCCCTACAAGTGTGTCTAACGTATTTCTAGCAAATCGCTTAACTGCAGAAAGATTAGCTCCAGATATATTCATTGCAAGGATATTCCTGATAATGAAGACACAAAGGAGTCTGTTCAAAAGTGACCAATGACAACTATCAATATGCTCCTTTTTGAAGTAACTTGTTACAAAGCAGTTATCTTTGGGATGAATAATATCACGTGGTAGTTAGCTATTTTAAATCGGAAAAATAGGCTGGGCAACATGGCTCATTCCTATAATCCTAGCACTTTGGGAGGCCAAGGCAGGAGGATCACTTGAACTCAAAAGTTCAAGACCAGCCTGGGCAACATACTGAGAAGACCCCACCTGTACAAAATATTTAAAAATTAGCTGGGCACAGTGATGCATGCCTGTAGTCCCAGCTACTCGAGAGGTTGAAGTGGGAGGACTGCTTGAGCTCAGGAGTTTGAGACCAGCCTAGGCAATGTAGTGAGACCATACCTGTACAAAAATTTTAAAAAATTAGCCAGGCTTGGTGGCTTGCACCTGTAGTTGGTACCAGTTACTCAGAAAGCTGAGGTGGGAAGATGGCTTGAGCCTGGGAGTTCAAGGCTGCAGTGAGCCATGACTGCACCATTGCATTCCAGCCTGAGTAACAGGTGAGACCCTGTCTCAAGAAAGAAAAGGAAGGAAAGAAAGGAAAGGAAAGAAGAAAATAAAGGGAAGGAGGGAAGGAAGGAACTCCAAGAAACTTTCCTTAGAGTCCATCAGGGGAGTCCAATTACATTTCCATAACTGAAACCAAGTAAGACCCAGGAAGTTTAAGTGACTACACAAAAGGCCATTGGCTAGTTTATGACAGAGCTGTGACAACATCCCAGGTCGTCACAGTGCTTTTCTCATTACTTCACACTGCTACCCTGGTAGGACTTGATGTTTTTCCCTATCACACATCCTGTGAAATCACAGGATGACAGAATGCTGGAGGCAGATAAGAGTTTGGAGCCACTCAGTTCAACCATTCGAGCACACAGCAAGACAGAGGCAGAGGTAGGCCAGAACCCAGGGCTACTGCCATCGTCGCTACACTTGTCCCGTACCACACTGCCCTTCTGGAAAATGATCAATCCGTTTGATGCAGCTTGTCATCCACAGACCAGCAGGAGGCTCCAGACCAGATTACACTGCATTTCTACTCTTCCTGTGGCCCTCCATAGAAGTGCTCAGCTGGAAAGTATCATAAAACCAGGGCCTAAGTTTTTACTGTCAATGTTCAGTCAGAGAATGTCTCTGGCCTTAAAACACTTTTTCCTTTCTAGTCTGAAGGCAAAGAAAGATGCTTGTTAGCTGTAGAAGTGAGCCTGTAAAATATTTGTGTTCCTAAATATTCCTATAAATACCTTAGAATAAAAAGTTAATGTCAGTGTAGACAGCATAGACACTGTATTTTCCACTCAATTTTGCTGTGAATCTAAAACTTCTTTTAAAAAGTCTATTATTATTTTTAAGTTAATGTTAGTTTATTACATTCTAACTACATTAAAATTATATACTGACTGAAGAAGAGCAAGCCAATGCCAGTTGTGAATGTATGGTGAGTAATTCTCCTTTAATGCTCACCACACTAGAAACACCTAGTATCAATTAAAATTATGTTCTCCATTGTCTCCTACAATAACAACCCCTATACGATATAAATGCCCTACCAATAATTAATCCTCCGTAAATGCCCACTACATTAGTTGCTACTGTTCCCATAGCAGTCAATATTTAAAGTAATACGAAACATTTAGTTTAGATTAAGCCAATTTAAAATAGCAAAGCAAATATTCTCCAGTTATTTCCATTGGTAGACATAAGGTTTATCCTT
This sequence comes from Sapajus apella, assembly GCF_009761245.1. Lineage (NCBI taxonomy): Eukaryota > Metazoa > Chordata > Mammalia > Primates > Cebidae > Sapajus > Sapajus apella. The sequence continues at coordinate 13,133,540 of NW_022436980.1, forward strand.
TGTCACTAGTTCCAGTGTAGTAAACCACAGAAATCAGGGTTATACAACCCCAGGGACTACCAATTATAAGAACTACAAGACAAATGGCAAAAGGCTTATCCTGAAGTAGCCTAAGAGACACCTGTAATAGCCATGGTTCTTAATACTGCTAATAAGTAATTTGAAATTTTAACTTCTTATATAATTAACAAAATCAGAATTTGCCAACTTTGAAGTTAAAAAGGAGACTCATGTAGAAACTTTATTTAAATAGCAGGATACTCAGCTACAAAAGTGTATTTTCCATATTGGCTTTTCTTAAGCAGCAAATTATAGACATGTATGTTTTTGCCTGCTCATCATACAGTCCCCCATTCCTTGGTAAAAGCACTTAGATTAAAAAAAATACTCCATGTGCCTTGAATGTACATATATTTTGGGAAAAGAGTCCACGCACGGCTCCTTGAGTGGGACTGACCTAATTCTACCCGAGTTTCTGGTATAGAAATACCACCCAGGCTTGGCCACTCAGCTTATTCCATCCCTGTGAACACTGCAGCTGAGTGATGAATACATATGAAACCCGAATCATGGCAAAGCATGCAAAACAAATAATACAAAGTTTATGCTATATTATTACCAGTACCCAAAGAGGGAGGAGAAAGAGCATAGAACACTTTACAGTTTTGTTGAAATAAAAGGAAGGTGAAAATATTGAACTACATATATACTTCCTAAAAAGAAAGGAAAGAGAATATTGATTCATTTCAAATCCTAATTTCAACGACTTTATTCAAAATTTTTGGCACGTGATGATACCTACCAGTTTCTCCTCCAATTGTATTTCCTGTAAAGATAAGTTTCAGATTTCAACACAAATACTAAAAACTGGCAAATGTTAATTTGACATCTAAAATTAATTCTATGGTATTTCCAATATCTTGAAATTTGCTTATGTATGGTAGTAGTGACACACAACCCATTTTCCATGCAATGTTATGGCCTGACACTTTTTTCTTAGATTTAGAAGAAAAAATAAAACAAAACGAAAACATGGAATCACTTGGAATACGGTGTTTTGCTTCAGTGAGAGTTATCATACATGCCTCTGGAAAAACATACCCAATTTTTGAAGAGTTAAATAAAGTAAAACATATCAATACCAAAACTACTATGAATATAATTTTCAAATAAAATCTTCATAGCTTGAACAGGTGTGGTGTTTGAGTTACTTTTATAGATGTAATAGTCATAAGGAACCCAGAGTTAGGCATCGTATAATACATATAATAATTATTTTCTTCACTAGATCCCTCATATCAACTTACTTGACCCAGGTGTCTTTCATAAAAGTTGAACTTAATACATGTGATGTGGTCACATAAGAACATCACATAACCAAAAACAAACTTCATACTACTGAGCTCTACCATTACTCAGATTCCAGACAAAGAAAATACTTGCTATAACTTAAAAGCAACAACAAAAGTATTTGTTTATTCTCTGGAGGTAAGGTGGATGGAAAGAATGGAATCATTAAATGTAAATTCAGACCTAAGATTTATTTCCAAACATTAGCTATCAACAAGGCTTAGGGTTCTGGAAATCCCAGAGCCTGCTCTGATAACAAAGGTAAAAGTGAACTTCACTTATTCCACTTTCAGGGTGAACAGTAACAAGAATAATAACAATTCTGACATGGTTTATAGCCTTCAATGAATGTCAGCAGCATCAAGTTTCATATAATAAATTTTGGGGAATCTTCAAGATATTGTCTATGATATACACTTGAGTAGGCTTGAAATTTAAGGTTATTTGCTTATAGTAAAATCTACAACACAGTTCAACACTGTTGCTAAGAAAATAACTTAATTCTAATTAATGAGTTAGGTCCCGCTTTGTCTCCATATTCCAGTCCTCTTTCCAAAGCTATTTTCACATGCTTGCTGAGTATTCTGTCTGGTACTAATTATACCTAGAGCTGAGAATGGTATCTCAGATAACAGAGGTACAGGACAGGACAAATGCTGTTAAGAGGGAAACTCTAGTTTTCTCTTCTGAAGCTCTAGCATGAGAACTCAACTAATGCATACTAACAGGCATCTGTCAAGTTAAAAATCCCGTGGGGTAACAAAACTAGGTAGCATGTAAGAATACCCACAGACATAAGTAAGCATTGTCATCTTTATCTGTTTATATTACTGAAAGGTATGACCTATAGTCTTAAACTTACTAGCATCAAGTGGAATGAACAGAAGTCCAAAAATACAGAACAGAGAGGGGATGCCTACCTTAACTGAAAAGCATGTAAAGTGACATGCTGCAATATGAGTAAGCACTGTGAAGTAGCTGGCAAGCAGGAAGACATGAAAAAGCCCACTCTATTTGGTGCTGTCTGTCTACACCTGCTAAGAACATAAAGCCCACTGAGAGTATGGACAGGGGCTAAGAAACCCTGTTGGGGGCAAAATGGTTGAAGGAAATGAAAATGCTATTCTGGAAAAGAAGAAGTGCTCTTTTCACATCCTTTTAGGGTCTTAAGGAAGAGATATCAGACATAATTTTGTACGGTGGTGTCAGAGTTTAAAACTAGAATCTAATAGCAGATGTTTCTAGTGGGCAGTTTTGGGGTTTCCGTATGAGGAGATTCTTTCTAACCGTCACATCTGACTAAAAACGAAGTTAGCTCCTCTTGGATATTTGTGCAGGCCACTGAGGCCTTAGAGTCTAAGATTCTCATTTCAAGATTCTCTAGCTTTCAAAAAACAAAACAAATGAGAGCTGGAAACCGTGATGCCTAGAATCATTCATGTCCACAGTCACGATGCCCAGAGATGACAGCTCTATCCCCTTGATCTGCACCAAATATGCTAGTGCAGTAACATATTTTTAAAAGTTCAGGTTATATGAATTTTAAATCATGATTAATATCAGTATTAATATCAAACCCCTGTTTAAGAAACTGAGAATTGATCATATGCCAATTCCTAATTTAAAGACAGTACAGAACTTTTCATGAAATCAAAAGATTTAATAATAATGTAATTCAATTATTTATATTTAGCTTATGCTCATTTTATTGCACTAAATTGAAACTGTTAACGTAAGAAATTCAAAATAAATAGCATTATTATCTATTTTCATAGAACTGTTATTTGAAATTCAAAGCACTTACATTCAAATCTATTAAAAATTATTATAGTAATTTATATAATAAAAGTTTTTCCCTATGTTATAAATTAATAAAACACAGCTACCAATAGCTACAGTTATACTCATCAACTGTACAAATAAGAAAAAAAATCTCCACAGTACAAATTATCAGATGGGTAAATCATTCAACTACAAGGCTTCTCTATGTACATCAGTTTGGGTTTACTTTTTGGTTGTTGTTGTTTTTTAATCAGTATTTTATGAACATCCCAAAAGAACAGGCTACTAATTGTAAAAGAGCAAAAGGATTTATCAGATACATTTAACAAAGGATTTTATCTTCTAATTTGTATCTTATAGGCTTAGGTTCACATTTTTATTTCATTATCTTATAAAATTTGCTTTTCAGCATATTTTTAGCTGACCTTGCAGGGTAGAGAATGCACCCCGGAATTGAAGATCATGAGGTTAATATCTTTGTAGAATTAACACACCTTTTAATTGACTTCCTAAGGGATTTTACCACTTTTCCCCTGCCAGGGGACATTCCCTTTCAGTTAAAATTCCACTGTACAGATTACTACTGTGAAACCAGGTGAGTTCTTTTTGTATCCACATTTTTTTTTTTGAGACAGAGTTTCACTGTGTCGTCCAGGCTGGAGTGCAGTGGCACAATCTCAGCTAACTGCAACCTCCACCTCCCAGGTTAAAGCGATACTCCTGCCTAGCTTTCCGAGTAGCTGAGACTACAGGCTTGTGCCACCACACCCAACTAATTTTTTTATTTTTAGTAGAGATGGGGTTTCACCATGTTAGCCAGGCTGGTCTCAAACTCCTGACCTCAGGTGATCCGCCTGCCTCAGCCTCCCGAAATGCTGGGATTACAGGCAAGAGCCACCGCGCTCAGCCTGTAACCACATATTTTCATTGCATGAACCCTTCTCTGAAGGTTATTCCAAACATCTTACATAAAAGCAATAAAACTCCCACAATCCTAAATTTGAAAATCATATTTCTTCTATAAAAATTAACTTCAAATAGATTATAAGTAGACATATCTAGACACTTTCAAAAACTGAAAGGCACAAATAAACATAAAAAAGCATTTCTAAGATTCCACCAGAGGTTCCCACTAGGATCTGAAACTGAAACCTGTGAGCTAGCCCTTGATTGCCAGTGCTAAGGAAAGGCAACCAAATTAAGAATCCTGAAAATCATTTTCAAATCACCGTGAAATATCTTCTTCTCACATAAATAAATTTTCTTATAATGATACAAATACATGCAAAAATAAGCTTTTAAATATAACAAATTTAAAGTAACTGCTACTTATGCTTCTTATGATTAAAAGTAAAACCTATTTTATATTTCATAGACACAAGACAGAAAAGTATCAACTGCAGAGTAGTTAAAGAGTCCTTCGTAGCTAAGGAAAATTGACCTGGGATTGAAATGTCATCAGGTTGCCATGGATAATCCACAAATAGCAAAAAGAATGCATGCACTGGTAATATATTTCTAGATAAGAGACTCCCATAAAAATGACAATGACTTTAAAAACAAAATAGAACTCCAAACCCTGTCTAAAGTTAGATTTTTATTTTCAGGTTTTTTTGGTTTTTTTTTTAATGGCTAATTCTAAGCAAGGAGAATGGTTTTTAACCCCAACATGCCCAAACAAAACTTATACTATGTATCAAACATGAATATGTTTGGTTAAAGTCTTCCAGATGATCTTCACTGGGAGACCTACTTGACACCTTCAATTTTTTCCTAACACTTCACTTTCTCCCACCACACATATCTTCTATGGTGATTTTCTTCTTCGTTGTTTTAACCTAAACATCTTCACTATGTTTTATCCAAGTGCCTGCCTAGGCACTTATGAGGTGTGTTTGACCAGGCTACAGTCAGATGTGCCAAGGGCAAGCCGAAATATGGGCCCAAAGGCTTAGAGGGCTGGGCAGAGTGACAAGGTGATATTTCCCTATTGTAATGGAAAAGATGAGTGTCCAGGTGATTAGGGTGAGTAACAAGCTGAACAGTTCATTCTAGTCTGAGCAGAGATCCCGTCTGGGATCTCTTTGACATGGGGTGTTATAACGAATGAACCAGAAAAAGTTTGAGTAGACAGCAAGATTTGTGAGTCATCTAAACATACACCATTAAACGTATGGTGAAGAGACGTCACCCAGGGTCCTCCCCAAAGGAGAAGAGGGAAAGCAGGAGCACATGGGCTGAAATCTCAGGGAACCTTCACAGCCTGGCTTTTGACAGTTCCTTTTTCACTGTGAGAAGAGTTAGGAAAGAAATATAAACAGATCATCACCCTTGCCCACAACTGACAGGGTTAAGTATTTCTGGGAGTTGGTCTAAACCTGTTCTCTGGGCAACCTAATCCTCCAGTACCCTCTTCCCGACAGCACATGCCTGCCTACTGCATACATTGTTCTTCCACAGCCTTCCTTACTTTACAGTCCCACACATTTCAAAAGATCTGTATACTCTAAACATGCCTTACTCACTGAATTATGTTCCCTTGGCTAGATCACATCCTATTTTCTGTTAGAATTGATTTAAAGATGAAAGATAAGCTCATTTGCTTTGCCAGGCCACAGAAACGGCAAGCTCACTGGGTTGGGGCAAATTGAATGTCACTTTCCCCAGTTCCACCCCAGAAATGTAAGTAGTTCAGTCCAAAATAGTTTAGGCAGTGATAACAACCAGAGTAATACCAGAGTTCCCCACCTGCATCATGCAAAGGAGTGGGGAGGAAGAGGGAGAACATGTTCAAATGTAAAGAGTCTTTGTATTTACTCTGAGACATTTAACTAATCAGAACTTGTAGGGACCTCAGAAATGTTCCACAGTGCCTCTTACTTTTTAATCAATCATGTTCAACCTGGACTACAAAACACAATAACAGGAGACACTTTAACATATGCAGATACCCATACACTCCCTACCCTAAACCAATTAAATCAGAATAATCCTGAACATTGGTCTCAGGGATCCAGAGCCCTAAAAGCTCCCCAGGTATTTCTACGGTGCAGTCAGGCTTGAAACTACTATGGATATACAAGTTAAAAATTGATAGTATTTGTGGCTGATGAGCTCCGAGGACTAACGTGGAGAGTTTAAAATGGTCATAGGTAATACTGAATCAGATCAGTTAGGCTTATTCTTTTATGGCAAGACTGTACCTCTAGAGACAGGCATCTTATCAGTTTATGCCTCACATTTGAATGGAGCTATGTATTTAAAAAAAAAAAAAAAAAAAAAAAAAAAGGTAGGCCAAGAGCATTGGCTCACACCTGTAATCCCAGCACTTTGGGAGGCCGAGATGGGCAGATGACCTGAGGTCCGCAGTTCAATACCAGCCTGACCAACATGGAGAAGCCCTGTCTCTACTAAAAATACAAAATTAGCCAGGTGTGGTGGTGCATGCTTGTAATCCCAGCTACTCGGGAGGCTGAGGCAGGAGAATCGCTTGAACCCGGGAGACAGAGGTTGCAGTGAGCTGAGTTCGTGCCATTGCACTCCAGCCTGGGCAACAAGAGTGAAACGCAGTCTCAAAAAAAAAAAAAAAAAAAGGTGTTGCAGGAAAGTCTTAATATACGCAATGTGAAACTCCTTACATTCACAAAGCAGTAAGAGATGTGGCTTATCATGCCCTTTGCTATGTCCTCCCCAATTTTATAGCTATAAACATGTTTTGCAACTCAGCTGACTAATATTAAGAATGCATTCTGTGGCTACAAGAGAAGGGCAAAATTTCTTTGTGTGACCAGTAAGCTCCAACCAGAAGTATGCCATGACGTTCAGCACTAAGTGATATGCTTGTAGAGAGAAAAGAAAAAAAATAACATGTCCCATGCCCAAAAGTTAATGACATTGATTATCAACTTTAACATACTAATGAGCAGGGGAGATGAGGGGGAATATATCCTCTGTGAGGCTGCTCAGTTATTTCACAGTAGCTTCAAACATCATTCCACAATGGAGCTCAACATCATGTGCATAATGGATACTCATTTAGGGAGAGCTTTCTCTCATAATTCATTGGTATCTTTGTCCCTATATTAATAGTTGGGCCTTATATGTAGAAATAAGTGGGGATTTATACATTGATAGATCCTGGAGAGATTTCAAGTGAAATCATAAGGAAGTTGTTTGTTTTTTCACTTTGTTTTGTTTCCTCCTCATTACCAATTAATTTGCATCTCACTTGCCTTCTGTGAAGAGGAGGTTCTAAGGGACAAAGCTACTGAACAACCTGAGAACTTAGTTACTCAAATCAACCAGAACACACATCCTCAGCTTTGCAGGCTGAGTACAAAGAGACCCAAATCTTAACAGGGTGGGGGGCGGGGGGCGGCAGGGAGAAAAGCTTAACTACCTTAGAAATTGCAGGCTTCCCAGAGCTCAGTTCAAACATTTAAAAAGTAAACACTTCACAATTACAAAGAAATCAAAACACTTCTTTCAAGTGGAAAAAGATCAAGGAAATAAAAAATGCTGTTTGTGATAAACACGATATAGTTTACAACCTAGAATTTTTCTAGACAAAAAGATGCTTCTCTCGGGTACTAACACATGGAGTTTCTAATCTCTTACCCCTATAAGTTCCCATTTTATTTTAATAAAGAAAAACAAGGCCAATTTTCAGAGCAAGACAGTGTATAACTGCACATCTTTACCAAAGAAATACTAATTTTAAGTATTAAAAACCCCTAAAAATCAGTGATTACCAACTATTTGATGACACATCTATTTTATTTTTGGTTCAATTTCACAATGTGTCTTCATGTTCTGTGGATTTTAATATTATTTCACTGAAATAGCTGGAGAGTCTGTTAAATTAAATGAAAATAATAATCTCAATGAATCCTTAAAAAAAGGTGTCCTCATATAAAAATGATACATATAAAAAAGATGTGAGAAAAAAATTATTTAATCTATTTCAACTTCTTTACTGAGAGGCTTCAAATGATTAGTTCTGTATTTCAACATCTGAGTTGACAGATATTTTAAAAATTTAGCAAAACTTTTTTATTTCAATAAAAGAAAAAAGCAAACTCCTTTTAAATATACTTTATGTGCACATGCATACAATTTATAATTAGCTGCTTTTTAATTCAGTATCTTTACTTATTAGCAATTTTACTCCAAATGTGGAATCCTTTATATCTTTCTATACTTTAAAATTGTATACAATTTCTATCTTTAAAATTGTTACAGTAAGCATTTATATCTTTGGTGTAATTTTTGAAATATGGAGCCCTCCAGTGGCCAAATATTTATACATACCATTATAAATCAAGATATTCTACTGATTGCCGTGGGTACCACCTCCTTATGAATTTGCTTTAATCCTATATTTAAAGAAGATAATTGTTTCAGTTAATTTCATTCATAAATAACCAGATGTAATCAGACTCTAGATTTTATAAAATGATGGACATTTTCCAGTGTTATAGTTTCCTTACTATTCATTGCTGTAGTGAGAAAAAAACTGATTGAAAACATAGTATCAAAATAGGCATGCTAAGAAAAAAGGAAGCAACTTTTTCAGATATGAAGAAAAAAAAATTTGAACCTACTTAACCATGTTGAAAGTAAAAGTTTAAATGATATTCAATCATAAAAAATGCATGTATAACACTTGAAATATATTATTCTTCTTCAAAGATGATGTGCTAGGTGGTAATCAAATTAAAGAGTTAGCTGTGGGTCAAAATCATGGCTTTCAGCATTTATCAATATTCTTGCCTCAAAAGTAATTGCTATTACGACTTGATATCTAAATAGCAACCAATCAAGCTTCTAAACAAACTAACAATTAGAATAACAATCTCAAGATTTAATCTCTTAGGCCAGAGATCAGTATTCATCTCTTCTTCATAGAGACACACAAGCGTCTGCATTTGGGAAACAGTATTTCTTCTGCCCAGTACCATCAACAGGAAATACACTAATCAAACAGCTATTGCAATGTGTACCTACTAGGTTCCAGAAGCCTTCACTGGATTAATCTCATTTAATCGTTACAGTAATCCGGTAAGATAAGGTGGTAGCCAGTAAGACAGCCCAATTATTTCCACTTCCTGGTAGTATCTCCTTCCACAATGAATAGGGCTGACCCATGTAATCGGTAAAATACCAAAGAAAGGATATTGAAGCTAGGTCATTAAAGACATTTTGGCTTCCACTTCAGTCTCTCTTGGACTAATTGTTCTGGGAAATGCCAGCTGCAATGTCATGAGAACATTTAGAAGTTCTATGGAAGGCCAGGTGCCTGGCTCACATCTGTAATCCCAGCACTGAGAGGCCAAGATGGGCATACCACTTGAGGTCAGAACTTTGAGACCAGCCTGGCCAACACGATGAAACCCCATCTCTACAAAAAATGCAAAACTTAGCCAGCCGTGGTAGCAGATGCCAGTAATCCCAGCTACTCAGGAGGCTGAGACAGAATCACTTGAACCCAGGAGGCAGAGGTTGCAGTGAGCTGAGAAGATGCTACCGCACTACAGCCTGAGCGACAGGGTGAGACCAGGTCTCAAAAAAAAAAAAAAAAAAAAAAAAAAAGTCCTATGGAAAGGTTCACATGGTGAGGAACGTTATAAGCCCTCCGGCAACCCAGGCATGTGAGTGAACACCTTAAAGTGATCCTTGCAGTCCTAGTCAAGGTGTCCCATGAATAAGGCCTAAGCCACCATCTTGACTGTACCTTCATGAGATACCCTGAGGCAGAATCACATGGCTAAGCCACTCCTAAATTCCTGACCCACAGAAACTGTGAGATAATGATTGTTCATTAAGTTTCACATAATTTCTTACACTTCAATAGATAACACAGATTAATATCACAACAGTTTCCATTTTACAGAAAAGCCTAGGAAGGTTTCAGATACGCTAAGAAGAGGAATACCTTTTTGTTGAACAATTCTCTTTTTGTTATTTCACCAAAACATTTAACCTACAATATCCCAGATTTTCCAATTAACCATATAGAATATGTTTCTTCTAACTTTGCTTGTTAAATAGATTCATGTTCCCAAACTTTTTTAAAAACTTTAAAATTGTTGACAGAAAATATATTATTGATTGAATAATTTGGAGCCTATTTTACTGATAATCACATCTCAGCTTGTGCATCAAGTATGGAATATGTCCAGAACTTATTTGTAAATAAGTGAAAATCCCCTTTTCTCATAACCTGTCTCTATAACTCAAGAAGTGAGGTATATATATTACACGTATGAAAACATCACTATGTACCCCATGAATAGATATGATTATTTGTTAATTTAAAAATTTTTACATGTAACAAACCTGTACACGTACCCCTGAATCTAAAAGTTGAAATTATAAATTAAATTAAATAAAAACAAAGAGAAATAAAAGACAAACAGTTCTAGAGCTACATGGCACCTAGATGAAGGCACCTACATGATGAAGTGTTTACACACAGATGTTAAGCATTTATGTCCACAAAAAGGCCAAAACAAATTTTAACAAAGAAACTGTAAAACAAAACCACAGTTTCTGGAGATGTAAAAAATAATAACTGATGTTCAAAACTCAGTGGGTGAATCTAAAATTAGATTATACAGGCCAGGCATGGTGGCTCCCATCTGCAATCACAGCACTTTGGGAGGCTAAGGCAGATGGATCACTAGAGGCCAGGAGTTCCAGACTAGCTTGGCCATCATGGTGAAACTCCATCTCTACTACTAATGAAAATACAAAAATTAGCTGGGTGTGGTGGCCTATGCCTGTAATATCAGCTACTCAGTTGGCTGAGGCACAAGGATCACTTGAACCTGTGTGTGTGGTGGATGTTACAGTGAGCCGAGGTCGTGCTACTGCACTCCAGGCTGGGAGACAGAGCAAGACTCTGTCTCAAAAGATAATAATACTATTACATTATACACAGCTGAGGAGAAAACTAGTGAACTGGAAGCAAAAATGGAATAAAACAATCAAAATGAATCACGTAGATATAAAAGTATAGAAATTACAGAATAGAGGGTAAGAGGTAAGGAGATACAGTGAGGTCTAATTCTGAAGTCCCAGAAAGAGAAAAAAAAAAAAGCAAATGAGGCAGAAAGAAGAAATTCCAAAGCTGTCTAGCAAGTCTCTTTGAAATTATTTAACATCAGCTAGCTTTCACAGTACCTTCTTCAATAATCAATGCTAGAAGAAAATAAAATAGAATTCTCAGTCACGGCCCAATAATTTTATAACCAGCCTAATTGCCATTTGTCTAAGTTCAGGAGCAAACGATGAAAGTTATTTTCCTAAGTAACCACTTCTTTTTTTTGATACAGTCTCACTCTGTCGCCCAGGTTGAAGTGCAATGGCACAATCTCAGCTGACTGCAACCTCACCTCCCGGGTTCAAGCAATTCTTCCGCCTCCACCTCCGCCTCCCAGGTTCAAGCAATTCTTGTGTCTCCACCACCCAAGTAGCTGGGATTACAGGCACCTGCCATCAAGCACAGCTAATTTTTGTATTTTTGTAGAGATGGGGTTTCATCATGTTGGCCAGGCAGGTCTTGAACTCCTGAACACAGATGATCCACCCACCTTGGCCTCCCAAAGTGCTGGGATTACAGGCATGAGCCACCATGCCTGGTCAACTACTTTTAACTAAAATAAATTAGTCCTGTATTGCATGATAATTATATTAATACGGTATACATTTTTAGAGATAAAAATGGTTCTAATATTATTATTATTCTGTGCTGCATTTTAAATAACTTTTTATACACTATATATTTTTTGCTTTTAAGCTTGTAAATGATGTTTATTGGCCTGTAAGATCCAAAGCAAAAGGGATTCCAAAACAAAAAAATAAACATTTTTAAGTACAAAATAAAAACAAGGCTAATGAGCACAACAAAGAAAGTGTGACATAATTTATCTAAAGGCCTTGTTTTATGTGGTAGATAAAAAGCACTCACTATATGCCAGAGGTATGCTAAATGCTTTACACTGACCACTTAATCCTCCTAACAACCCCTCAGGTAGGCTCTATTATCCCAGTTTTACAGATGTACAGACGTAAGGAAGGGTTGAGAAGCTGTCTTGAAGTTACACTGATAGCAGAGGCACGATTGAACCCTGGCAGCCTGGCTTCTGAGCAGACTCAACCATGAGCCTAGACTGATGCTACAATCTGTAATCTCTTTCATAAAGTACAATCCGTAGTCAAAAGATAAGGTGCTTTGGAATTTTGGTACATTTGAGTTTTAAAAGCCAATTCTAACACTTCTATCTATACAGTAATACTACTCTACATCTGCTTTTCTCATCTGTAAAATAGGGGGCAAAATAGGTCACATTTTTATATTTATGAATACTAAGTGAAAGCATGAATTTAAAATCACCCTGTACAGTGCCCAACCCATAATCAGTATTGCTTTATGTTTTAACTTTTTCCCAAAGGCAGGTTTATATAAAAACCAATGAAACTTAAGTTTCAGGGCCCTTCACTATCGTAACTCCTTCTAAATAGTAAGTGAAAAAGCCACCCCTAACTAAATAGTAAGTAAAATGCAATCCCTGTTGCTTTTATCCTCTTTATCATCCCACTCCCTGTCCCCAGGTAGGGGCACAATCATGGAAACTGTACAGCAGATCACAGTAATTAAAGACCCCAGCTTCCTAACCACAGAACCAAGAACAAAGCACTGGGTCCACGGCAGAGAGGAAGGACTCCAGGGAAGTGACTCCTTCAAGTCATTTATGAGCCCTTTATCTCATCTCGAGCTACACAAGCATGGATCTGATCCTAAACGGCACAGGCAGACACTGAGTACTAAACTATTGAACAGAGCACTGCCAAATTCCCCAACTGGCCACTGGGTGGCAAATAAGTGGGACAGATTCAAATAACACTGAAAAGACTTTGAAAACTGAACTGACAGGAATCACAAGTCACAGAGGGTTGGATCAAACTTGAATCCTGAAATTAGTTAACTGAGTCCGTACTAAAATGAAAATGTCAACATTTTCCACAGGATGTATAAAAAAGACCCAGAGTTTCCTAACAATCAAAATGTCCAGAATAAAATTCAAAAACACACGAATAAAAAAAATCTCAATTTGCACAGAAAGACAATCAAGCAACAGATATCAACTATAAAACGACACAGATGTTGAAATTACCTGATAAAGATATTAAAAAGGCTTTATAAAAATTCTCTAACAAGTAAAGGTAAATGCTCTTGAAAAGGATAGAAAGGCAAAGGGCTTACAGGTGGGGTACAAATGGCACAGATGCTCTGAAAAAATCTGGATATTTCTTATATAAATATGCATGTAGAGTATAACTATGCAATCCCACTCCTAGGTATTAAACCTGGAGGAATAAAAACTTATGCTCACATAAAAATTTGTACATGTTTATACTGTCTTTATTCACAATTATTATAAAGTAGAAACAACTTCATATACACACATATAATGAACTACTGATAAGCACAAAAAAGAAATGGACTGTCAATATGAAGCAACAATGTGGATGAATCTCAAATATTATGTTAAGTGAAAGAAGACAATCTCAAAAGGTTATATACCACATTACCCTATTTATATTGCATGCCCCCAAAAGATAAAACTATAGTAATGAAGAAGAGAACAGGGGTTGCCAGGGGTTAGGGTTGGGAGGAAAGTACAGCTACGTATGAATAACATGAAGGAATTTTTTCAGCTGACGAAACTTTTCTAAATTTTAACAAAAAACTAACTGTACACGAAATCTATACATGTTTTATACTTCATAGAATGATACATACAAAAAGCCAATATTACTGCTGGCAATTCAAAAATTAAAGTTTTCTAAGGCCTCAAGTTTTTTTTTTTTTTTTTTTTTTTTTTCAGACAGAGTTTTGCTCTTGTTACCCAGGCTGGAGTGCAATGGCGCGATCTCGGCTCACTGCAACCTCCGCCTCCTGGGTTCAAGCAATTCCCTGCCTCAGCCTCCCGAGTAGCTGGGATTACAGGCACAAGCCACCATGCCCAGCTAATTTTTTATATTTTTTTGTAGAGACGGGGTTTCACCATGTTGACCAGGATGGTCTCGATCTCTTGACCTCGTGATCCACCCACCTCGGCCTCCCAAAGTGCTGGGATTACAGGTATGAGCCATCGTGCCCAGCCAGGCCCCAAGTTTTAAAAAGCAAACCTAGAAAAACAAATTACTGGTGTAGCTATGAATAAGAGTATTTAAAGGGGATGGGTTGTATTAGTTGGTTGATTGAAATCAATTTGGCCCATTGCACTGAAGGCCAGTAGGATCAACTGAACTGCATCAGCACTGAAAATGACTTACAAAGGTATAATCCTACCCAATATGCTTCCTGTTTTAACCATATATACAAAACCAAGACCAAAATAGCACATGGAAAGAAAATCAAAGAACACAGTGTTACTGCCTGTCACCAGGCAGCAACTCAGGTCTTCAAGCTGAAGGATATCTAAATTACCTGAGATGAGAATCTGTCTTTGAAAGACCCATTCCAATGTTAATAATTCTACCTTGAGTTCTAAGCTGTGTTCTTTATAATGTAATCTATGCAGCATTTTTATTTTCTCTGCTACACTAAAGAGCAGGTGAAGAAATTCCACTTCCAGGAAAATGAAAAAGGTGTGTATATCCCTACAGGAGAATGTTAAATGCTGGACATTATGTATAAAACAAACATAAGACTGTAAAAGGTAGAAAAAGGGCAGAGCAGCTAGGGACTTTGGGGACCCAAGAAACAACACAGTGGTTAAGTTTCCTGGGTTTTCCTTTCACTTCATATATTTGCAACCTAGAATTGAAGCTGGCAATCCAGAAATGCCAACAGGGCACAGACAAAAAAACCGGCTCCCCCCAAAGCCCGCTCTCTCTAACCAAAGGAGCATGGAAATGAGCAGCATAGCAAGACAGAAAACTTTTAGACAGTAACTGTTCTACACAAGGCAATCATCACAGAAAGAAAAGAAAAAAAAAAAAAACTGTGAATGCCAGCTATGGTTGAGGACTAAACCTAGACTTCTACCCTGGCCAAGTTATAAAGATGAGCCACAACTCCAATACCTAAGGGGTAGTAGAGAAGCAAAAGTAGTGACCTGCAATTTTCTTACATACACACCAGGGCGTGCACACACACATACACACACTCCACAGAAATCAATCACGTGGGGACACAGAATTTCCAACCCCCTATGCAGCAATAATGTCTCTCTCCTCTCCCTGTTTGGGTGGCATGGGAAGTAGCCTAGTGAAGTAGCCAGATTTTGACCACTGCCCAGTAGAAATGAGGCCACCTCCCCCTTACCCACCTCTAGATCCATAGTATCAGTAAAGGCTGTGTATAAGACAATAATGAGTCATTCCTATCCCTTCCACTTAGGGTGGTATCAGCAGAAGCCTATTGGTGACTGGGACCTCCCAACCCTGCCCAGCAGGAACAAAAAAACCCTTTTCCTCTCATGTGTCAATGGAGGACAGGTGAGAACCAAGACTATTCATCTTGCAAAATAAGACAGTGCCATCCTCTTCTTGCTGCTAAAGCAGTGTCAGAGGGCACCACTAAAACAAGAGGTTCAAGTAAAATCCAGTCTCAGAACATAATATCTAAAATATCTAGGTTTCAATGGAAAGTCACTTCTCATAACAAAGCCAAGAACATCTCAATTTGAGTGAAGAAATACAATCAACAGACAGCAAAACAAAGATGAAAGTGTTGTTAGATTATCTGACAAAGATTTTACAGCAGCCATCATAAAAATGCTTTAATAAGCAACTGTGCCTGAAACAAATGAAAACATAAAATGTCTCAGCAAAGAAAGGGAAGATATATTAGTAGAACCAAATGGAAATTTCGTAACTAAAAGCCTCAATAACCAAAATACAAAATTTAATGAATGGGCTCAACAGCAGAATAGAGGGACAAAGAGAAAAAGATCAGCAAAAGAGAAAATAAAACAAAAGAAATTACCCAATCTGAAGCTAAGAGAGAAATTATATTGAAAAAACTAAACAGAGCTAAGGGACCTATGGAACAGTAAAAAAAGAACTAAAATCCATGTCACTGTAATCCAGAAAGGAGAGAAGAAAGAGAGCAGAGCTGAAAAACTACTCAAATAATGGCTGAAAACTTCTCAATTGTGGCATGGAAACATATATACCAAGACACAACATAGTCAAACTTCTGAAAATTAATCATCTCCCCTCCCTCTCAAATCAGGAAAACAATAAGAGAAGAAAGACACCTTACTTATATGGAAACAACAATTCAAATGACAGATTCCTCATTAGAAACCACGGAGGTCAGAAGGAATAACACATTCTGCAGTGCTAAAAGAAAAGGACTGTCAATCTAGAATCCTATACCCAGTGAAAATATCTTTTAGCAACAAAAAGGAAATAAAGACACTCTCCAATGAAGAAAAACGTGGAGAATTTTCACCAACAGACCACCCTAAAAGAGCGGCTAAAAACATTCAATAAACAAAAAGAAAAATTGAAAGGAAGAACCTTTCTTCTGATATTCATCAGAAAGGACAAAAAAACAAACACGGTAAACAAAAATATGGGTAAATGACTGAAACATATTAGAATACTGTCTGTTGTGGATCTAAATGTATTAAAGAAAGCATTTAAGCAATTATATTACAAATGGAGGAAGTAAAGAGACATCAAGAAGTTATGCATTAATTAAGTTAGATTAGCAGTGGTTAAAAAACATGATCTACCTATATGCTAGCCACAAGAAACTCACTTCAAATATAATGACATAGGTAGGTTGACAGTAAAAGAAGAAAATGTATAACAAGCAAACATTAATCAAAAAGGAGTGAAAAATATTAACTATATTAATTATATATAATTAATATTATGTTAATATAATTATATTAATATATTATATTATATTATTAATATATAATATAATATTAATATAATTATATTAATCTGAAAAAGTAGACTTCAGAGCAAAAAACAATGATCACAGACAGAAAGAAACACTACCATCATGATAAAAGTGCCATTATCACCAAGAAAATATACCAATCCTAAATGTGTATGCATGGATGGAGCTACACAATATATAAAGTAAAAACTTACAGAGCTGAAAGGAGAAACACACAAATTCACAATTATAATAAGAAACACCGATACCTTTCTCTCAGCAATTGATAGAACAATTAGCAGATCAGAAGGGATATTTAAGAACTCAACATCATCAACCTACAGGGTCTAATTAACAGTTACACAACATCTGACCCAACAGCAGAATATACATTCTTTTTCAGGTGCCCAAGGAACACAAACCAAGACAGACTATATGCTATGGTATAAAACAAATTATTCAACAAATTTAAAAAGAACTGGGCCGGGCACGGTGGCTCAACACCTGTAATTCCAGCACTTTGGGAGGCCGAGGCAGGCCGATCATGAGGTCAAGAGATCGAGACCATCCTGGCCAACATGGTGAAACCCTGTCTCTACTAAAAATACAAAAATTAGCTGGGCGTGGTGGCGTGCGCCTGTAGTCCCAGATACTCGGGAGGCTGAGGCAGTAGAGTTGCTTGAACCTAGGAGGCAGAGGTTGCAGTGAGCCAAGATTACGGAACTACACTCCAGCCTGGCGACAGAGTGAGACTCTGTCTCAAAAAAAAAAAAAAGAACTGAAGCCATATAGAGTGACTCCTCTGGTCACAAGGGCATAACATTAGAAATTGTTAATATTAACAGAAAGGCCG